>NW_006408771.1:1721183-1722732 GCF_000296735.1 Chrysochloris asiatica | reverse complement strand
CACAATGGCACACAACAACAACATATTTTCTATTTGTGCTCTAGAAATTCTTTTGCCTCAACACAAATCTAATTTTAAAAAAAAATTCTTTATCAAGCAACAAATGTGACCCCTTATTTTATTTAATATGCACCACAAAACTATGAGGTTGTACACAAGGAAATGACAATGCAGACTGGTTAAGTGGTTCAAGGTTTTGTATCTAGAAAGTACCAGAACTAGAAATCAAACATAGGTCACTCCATCACTAAAATATGCTTGCTAGAAAATCAATACTGAATTATGATCTTGGAAGGTTCAAATCATTCATCAACCACAGACCTCAAAATGAGACTTTGGAAAATAATCACTAAAGAATACCCTGCTAGCGAATCTCTGATTAAAGTCCTGACTCCCACATAATTAAATGTGGTCCTTGGGACTTTGAGGAAAGAACCGTGCTTAGGAAGAGTTTATAAAAATTTGCACCATGTTGTTGTTAGTTTTTCATCCAATTGATTCTTACTCATGGTGACCACATGTGTGCAGAGGAAAACGGCTCCACAGGGTTTTCAGGGCTGTGAAGTTGCAGAAGAAAATGGCCAATTCTATATTCCAAGGCACCCTTGGAGGATTCAAGCCATCAACCTGTCAGCTATTAGTTGATTGCTTAACTCTTTGGTGTGCTGAGACCATCCAAGGGCTCTCCTTTCACCACATTTACCTTTAAGTTCCACCACTTATCTGTCGGTTTTTTGTACTGTGGTGGTTCGAATGTTGCTGTGATGCTAGAAACAATGGCACCAGATTTTAAATAACAACAGGGTCACCAATGGTGGACAGATTTCAGCTGAGTGTCCAGACTAAAACAGATTAGGAAGGAGAGACAGACTACTACGGAATGTACACCAACTCAAAACCTTATTAAGAGAAGTAAAAAAATGCCAGATAGCAACCAGAATATTGAAACATTAGAAATAGCTCCAGAATATTGTCAGATGTAGTGCCCGAAGATGATCCACTCAGGTTGGAGGACACTCAAAATACAACTAGGGAAGAGCTGCTGCCTCACAGTAGAGCTGGCTATGAATACAAGAATGCAGTAAAGCTCTCTGGATGAAATACACAGGGATTAAACTGATTATATAGGAGGGAAGAGACAGTGGAAAAGCTTGATATCATCAACTAAAAGGAGGTCAGGGGCTGACTGTGGAACAGACCATCAATTGTTCATATTCAAGTTGAGGTGCTCATAATGACCTTATGCACAACAGAATGAAACACTGCCAGGTCCTATGCCAGCTTCACAATTTTTGCCACCTTTGAAACCATTGATTGTGCTACTGTGCCAATCTTTCTTACTGGGGGTCTTCCTCTTTTTGCTGACTTACCACTTTACCAAGCATGATGTCCTTTTCCAGAGATTTTTCCCTCCTGATAATACACACAAAGTATGAAAGAAAAAAATCAGGCCATTCTGGCTTCTAAAGAGCATTCTGGTTGTACTGCTTTCAAGACAGATTTATCCATGGTGCTTTTAATATTCTCATGCAACATCATAACTCAAATG
>NW_006408771.1:1711219-1719698 GCF_000296735.1 Chrysochloris asiatica | reverse complement strand
TGTTCCTGTGCTCCCTTTGAGTTCCAATCTTGGAGGGAGGTTTGCCCTGAAGGTCAATTGATTTCTTGACTGCTGCTTCCATGAGTGTTGATGGTGTATCCTAGCAAAATGAAGTCTTTGACAACTTCAATCCTTTCTCCATTGATAAAAATGGTGTTTATGGGTCCATTGGTAAGGATTTTTGTTTTCTTTCCATTGAGGTGCAACCCATACCGAAGACTGTGATCTTTGATCTTCATCAGTAAGTATTTTAAGTCATCTTCACATTCACCTGCATGTGCCAGGTTGTTAATAAGTTTTATCCAATCCTGATGCCATGTTCTTCTTCATATAATCCAGCTTCTCAAGTTACTTGCTCAGCATACAGAGAATTAGTATAGAGAAAGTATACACCTCGGATGCACATTTTTCCTAATTTTAAACTATTCAGTTTTCTTTATTCTCCAACAACTGCCTCTTGGTCTATGTACAGGTTCCTCAACACCACATAAAGTGTTCTGGGACACTCATTCTCAGCAACATTGCTCATATCTTATCACGATCCACACAACCAAAATCCTTTGCATTGTCAATAAAGCACAGGTAAAAACCTTTCTGGTATTCTCTACTTTCAGCTAAGATCCATCTGACATCAGTAATGATATCCTTCATTCCACTTCCTCATCTGAAACCAGCTTGATCCTCTGGAAGTTCCTTGTCAATGTACTGTTGCAGCCGTTTTTTGTTTTTTTTTAATATCTTGGAAAATTTTACTTACATGTTACATTAATGATATTATCTGTTACTTTCCGCATTCCATTGGGTCACCTCTTTTTGGAAGGGGCACAATATGGATCTCTTCCAATCACTTACCCAGGTATTATCTTCCAAATTTCTAGGTATAGATGAGTGACTGCCTCTAATGCTGCATCAGTTTGTTGAAAGATTTAAATTTGTATTTCATAAATTTCCAGAGCCTTCTTCTGTGCCAATGCCTTCAGTGTGCCTTGGACTTCTTCCTTTAGTATCACTGGTTCTTGATCAGATGTTATCTGTTGAAATAGTTGAACATGGACCATTTATTTTTGGTATAGTGATTCTGTAAATTCCTTCCACCTTCTTTTGGTGCTTTATACATCATTCAATATTTTTTTTTCCCACAGAATACTTCAATATTGAAAGTTAAAGGTTGAAATTTTTATTCATTTCTACCAACTTGAGAAATGCTGATCATGTTCTTCCCTTTTGGTTTTCTAGCTCCAAGTCTTGCACATTTTATTGTAATATTTGACTTTGTCTTTTTGACCTGTCCTTGCAATATTCTTTCCAACTGTTTTAACTTATCACTACTTCCATTTGCTTTAGCATCTCTTTGCTGGAGAGCAAGCTTCAGAGTCTCTTCTGACATCCATTTTGACCCTTTCTTTCTTTCTTAGCTTCCTAATCACCTTTTGCTTTCTTGCTACATCATGTTCTTGATGTTATTTCCCAACTCTTCGAGTCTTTGGTCTTTAGTGTCTAACATATCAAATTTGTTCTTGAAATGATTTCATAAGTAAGGTGTGGTATTGTTCAAGGACATATTTTAGATCTTGTGGACTTTAAAATTTTTTCTTCAGCTTCAGCTTAACTTGCACATGATCAATGGATGGTCTGTTCCACAGTCTGGCCCTGGCCTTCTTTGGCTGATGATATGGAGCTTTTCCACTGTCTCTTTCCACAGTTGTAGTCAATTTGGTTTCTGTGTATTCTATCTGCTGAGGTCCATGTGTCTAGTTGTCTTTTATCTTATTTAAACAGGTATTTGCAATGAAGAACTCATTGGTCTTGTAAAATTCTATCATGGAATCTCCTGCATCAGTTCTGTTACCAAGGCCATAATTTCTAACTCCTGATCCTTGCTGTTTGTTTCCAACTTTTTGATTCATATTGCCAATAATTATCACTCATCTTGATTTGCATAGTTGATCAATTTCAGACTGAAGGCCTTGGTAGAATTCTTCAATTTCATTATCACTGCCTTTCATGGTTTGTGTGCAGATTTGAATAATAGTTGTATTTACTGGTTTTCCTTGTAGGCATACTGATACTATCCATGTTATACTTCAAAATAGGTCTTTAGTGTTCTTTTTGATGATGAGTGCAGCACCATTACACAGAAATTTTCCATTCAAAGCACAGTAGGTCATGTAATTGTCATATACAAAATGGCCAATACCAGTCCATTTCAGCTCACTAATGGCTAAGATAGTGATGTTTATGTGTTCCATATCATTTTTTACAACTTCTAATTTTCCTAGATTCATACTTTGTACATTCCATGTCCTGATTATTAATGGATGTTTTCAGCAGTTTCTCTTCATCTTTAGTTGCGTCCCATTAGCAAATTAAGGTCCCAAAACTTTGCTCCATTCACGCCATTTCAGTAAACTACATTGAGGAGGCAGTTCTTCCTCAGTTTTATTTTGAGTGCCTTCCAAACTTAGGCACTTACCTTCCAGCTCTATATCTGACATCCTGGTGCTTTTCATCATGTTTCAATTTTCAATATTCTTCCTAGTCTGACTTTGTTTGGAACCTGTCCACAATGGGTGACATGGCTGGTATTTAAAACACCAGTGGCATAGCTTCCAGAATCATAGCAACATGCAAGCCACCAAGTGTGACAAACTGACAGACACATGGTGTTATTCAATCTGTTGTTGTTGCTGTTAAGTGCCATCATGTCAGTTCTGACTCACAGCCACTTTATATAAGGTTTCCAAGGAGTGCCTGGTAGGTTTGAACTGTCAACCTTCTGGCTTAAGTTAAAATTATGGTTCAGTGCTTTATTCTAAGGGTTGCACCAGGACTCCAATTAATTTTTATTCTGAGCAAATAATACAAAAAGCTGGATATAGGAAGAAAAATGTGGCATTATAATTGAAGGAAGACTCATTAACAACCTGTGATAAGCAGATGATGCAACCTTGTTTGCTAAAAGCAAAGAGGACTTAAAATATTTACTGATGAAGATTGAAGACCATAGTCTTCTGTATGGGTTACAATACTATATAAATAAAACCAAATTTCTCATCACTGGAACAATAAATAACATCATGATAAATGGAAAAAACTGAAGTTGTTAAAGACTTCATTTTGCTTGGCTCCACCATCAACACTTATGAAAACAGCAGTCAAGAAATCTAAGGTTGTATTGCATTAGACAAATCTGCTGCACAAATGTTCAAGAGCTAATATGTGTGCCTGATGCAAGTCATGTATTTTCAATAGGCTCATATGTATGTGAAAGTTGGACAGTGAATAAGGAAGACCATGGAATAAGTGATGCTTCTGAATTATGGTGTTGAAGAAGAATATTGTAAGTATTCTAGTAATTTGCTAGAATAACAAATAAATCTGTGTTGGAAGAAGTCCAGCCAGAATACTTCTTAGAAGCTATCATGCTGAGACTTTGTCTCTCATATTCTGGACATATTATCAGTGAGGACTAGTTTCTGGAGAAGGTCATTATGTTTGGTAAAGTGGAGAGTCAGAGAAAAAGAGGAAGGCCTCCAATAAGATGGATTGTCACAGTGACAGCAGTAATAGGCAGAAGCACAAGGGTTGTGAAGATGGTGCAGAACCTGGCAGTGTTTCGTTCTCTTGGGCATAGGGTCACTTGCACTCAGAAATGATTCAAGGGCACCTACTAATAACATTAAGCTAATTCCTACTCATAGAAACTCTGAAGGATAAAATAGAACTGTTCTCTAGGGTTTCAGAGACTGTTAATCTTTATGAAGGCATACAGCCTCATTATTTACCTACCGTAGAATGGTTGATGGCAGCTTAATCCACTGCCATCCAGTTGATTCTGATCTGTATAGAGCTTCTGAGGTTGTAAATCTACATTGGAGCAGGCAGTCTTATCTTTCTCCAGAGAGCATCTGATTAGCATGCACTGCCTACTTCGTGCTTTGTAGTCCAGGACATATTTTACATCACTCCCAGGGATCCTTATACACACACTTACTTCAATGAAATAATCAGACTCTAGCATAGGCAGGTCTTTCTCTTATCTATGTTTCCCTGAGACTGGGCAGCTCGACTAACAATAATAACAAGTTTATCTCTACATGGAAAAGGAAAATAAAAAAGGCTATATGTTACATACACATCCTCTGATTTTTATTTCAACCAATTATTTTGTCTCCAAAAATTAGCATTATAATTAAACAGAAAGATAAATGCAGCATTCTTTCTTCAGTTCTTATCCTGTAGCCAAAAGGCCAGTTGGGGATTTCTCTCTGGAATGTGATGTTACATTTGCATTATTTGCATTAAAACAAATAATTCCTATTTTGCCTAGAATCTGCCTGGGAAGCAGCACCACGGGGGAGGGGGTGTGTGGGAGGGTGGGGCCCGGGGATTTGCCAAATCCAACAGAAGGGCCAGATGAGGTTTGAAATATATGGGTGGAAATGGAAAACAATGGCAAAATGTAATTCAACTGTTGTTTGTTCAGGTTGTTCAGGTTTGTTCATGTGTGCCATTTGAAAGAAAAGTAAACGATAATAAGGGATTGCTTCCTGATTACAATAATCAGGAATATGGGACAAAATCTGAAAAAAAAAAAAAAAAAAAAGCAACTGTTCTGAATGGCTTCCAAATGTTTCTGAATCTATTCTGAGTCTTACCACTTCTTTCCTATTACATTTTTAAAGTTCAGTTCAAGCCACTATCATCAAGCCAAAATTAAGACTGTACTAGTTGCCTACAACATTATTCTGACTTTTAGTAATTCCATGTGTTCCAGAGTAGAACTGTGATTCATAGGGTTTCTAATTTGCCATTAACTTTTTGTCAAATCTTTCTTGAGATTCTTCCCTGCACTGCCTCTTCCCACAAAGCAAGAAAAGGGTACATTAGATTAGGTTAAGCTACAGTTTTAAAAACTTCATTTTTCACTTATATTGCTTTAAATTCATTTCCTGGAAGACTCCCTTTGACCTCACCACTTGTTTCACTCAACCTTTATCTTGTTATGTGGAGTCCTGGTGTGGCGCTGTAGGTTAACTCATCAGACTGAAAAACCCTTTGAACTACAAGGTTGGTGATTCAAGTTCCTTGGAAAACCTATACAGGGTCTCTATGGGTTAGAAATGACACGACAGTACTTAACAACATAGTTTGTTATACAGCACTCATTGTGACCTTCTGTCTATCACTCGATCACATCCATCTGGTTTCCATCTCAGGACCTTTGCTATTGTCCTTTAGTTCTGTCAGTTGGTTCCAACTCATAGCAACACTGTACAGGGTTTCCTAGGAGCATCTCCTGGATTTGAACTGCCACTTTGTGGTTCAAATTGGCCCTGCCGTCTGGTCTAGTGCTTATCCTAGCTAGACTGCCATGCCATACCAAACAACTCTACTGTAGTCACAACTTCATGTGACTCCTCTCTTTTCAATTTCAGTCAAAATACTACATCCTCATCTTTGGACTGTACATTACTAAACATGTAGCTGTTGTTGTTAGGTGTTGTCAAGTCAATTATCAATTCATACAGTCTCTATATAATAGAGTAGAACCTCCCCTAGAGTTTTCTGGGTGGTAATCTTTCCAGGGGAGTCCTGATGAGGGCTGTAGGATAAGTACTCAGTTGCAATGTTGGTTTAAAACACATGGTTAGCAGTTCAAATTCATCAGCAACTCCTCGAAAACACTTACAGGATCACTATGGGTCAGAATCAAAACAACTCAAAGGCGTGGAACGACAACAAAAATCTTTACAGGTGTAGAACATCAGGTCTTTTCCTATGGAGTTTGAATTACCAGCCTTTTATTTAAAAGCCATTAAGCACTTAATTTGCTGTTGTTGCTGCTAAGTGATATCAAATCAATTCCAACTCATAGCAACCCTGTACATGGTTTTCCAGGAATGGCATGTGAGCTTGAACAAACAACTCTGGAGTTCAAACTAACTTTGCAGTACAATGCATTCATTAATCCACAGCCACACCAGGACTCCACACTTAATTAGATGTCCATAAATATTCAATGACTAAGAGATAAACTAACAACTTTAAGTATTTAAGTAGAAACATAAAATAAAATTAACATACTAATAATTTATAAATATCTACTTTGGGGGTAAATTATTTTTTTACAGCAAAGAAATGATACTGGAGCTATGAAATATATTTTTGAGCAAGAGGATCAATACTAAAAGAACATGACTCAGGAATCCCTCTCCCTTGCTGATTGTTGGAGCTGGACAGTACTGATTTTCTGACCTAAATATCAGTGTTTCAAAAACACCAGCAGCTTCTCAGAAACAATATATAAGATTATTATGAGTCAGTACCAACTCAATGGCACTTTACAACAACAACAGTGAGTCTACAGATCATACAGGACAGAATGGTGGTGGTGGTGGTGGTGGTTATATGCCATTGAGTTGGTTCCAAGGTTTCCAAGGCTGTAAATCTTTACGAAAGCCTTATCTTTCTCCTGCAGAATGGCTGGTAGTTTGGAACTGCTGACCTTGAGGTTAGTAGCCTGACTCGTAACCACTATGCTACCAGAGCTCCTTAGGGACTAAATAAATGCACAATACGCTACCAAATATTCTAAAACTACACAAACAGCAGAAGACAAAATAAATGACTGGGACCTCCTAAGAATTAGAAACTTTTGTGCATCAAAAGATTTCACCAACACCACCCAGAACTCAATAGACAGATGGAAGAGTTCAGAACAGAACAAAACTACAAGAACAAATTTAAAGGATCTAGGAGGTCAGCCAATATTCAAAACAATTACAATGTAAAAGAAGAGAAAAATATAGGAACAGAGATCCAGGTGATAAGGAGGTCAGGTAGATTGCAGGATAAAATAGACTGTTTTAAATGGATGAAAAAAATTAATAGAATATAGGGTAACCACAAATAAAATTAATACTTCACAACATAGCAAGAAAATGAAACTTCAATAACATGGAAAAATTAAAACTATGAAGAAACTGACAAGAAAGAGCATTAAAAAAACCATGAACTCAAAAGAGTTCACCAAAAGTGAGTTAACAGACTGGGAACAAAAAGTTTTGCAATGACATAGTATCAAGGGACAAATTTTGAACATTTATAGAAAACTGCAGCACCTCTACGAAGAAAAAGACAAATAATCCAATTTAAAAATGGACACAGGACACAAACAGACACATTATCAAAGACATGCAGGCAGCCAACAAGCATATGAAGAAATACTCATGATCATTAGCCATTGTTGTTTTTGTTAAGTGCCATTGAGTTGGTTCTGACCTACAGACATCCTGTATAAGGTTTCTGAGGATTAGCTTTTTGTTTCAAGCAAACTTGCAGTCAAGTTCTGATCTTATAGCACCACACCAGGACTCTAATTAGCCATTATTGTTGTTGTTAAGCCCATCAAGTCAGTTCCAACCCATAACGACCCTATATAGGATTTCTGAAGAGCGGCTGGTGAGCTTGAACTTCCGACCTTACAGATCAAATGGCTTTGCAATCTGGCGCATTAACCCACAGCGCCATACCAGTATTCCATTATAGAGATGCAAGTCAAAACAACAATGAGATATCATCTCACACTAGCATTAACAACAAAGTTAAAAACAACAACAACAACAACAACAAAAACCCAGAAAGCAACAAATGCTGGTGAGGGTGTGGAGAAACTGAGATTCTCCTATATTGCTAGTGGGACAGTAAAATGGTACAAGACTGTGGAAAATGGTGTGGCACTTCCTCAGAAAGTTGGAAATAGCAACACTGTATGACTCAGCAATCCTTACACTTAATATATATATACACACACACATACATACATACAAGTAATAAGAGCCAGGACATGAGTAGATGTATACACACCAATATTCATTGCAGCATATTCACAATAGCAATAAGATGGAGACCACCAAATGCCCATTAATGGAAGAGTGGATAAATAAATTTTGGTACATACACACAATGGAATTGTATGCAATATTGAAGAATAGCTATGAATCTATGAAACACCTCACAAAATGAATTACCCTGAAGGACATTATGCCAAGGGAAATAAGTCAGTCACAAAAAGACAAATACTATATGAGATCACTACTGCAAAATCTCAAAAAAAATGTTCATACTTTAAGAAACATTCTTTGATGGCTTTCAGAGGTGGAAGGGAAAGAGTAGTAATTCACTGAGTAGTAGATAGACACAAGTTAGCTTAGGTGATGGGGAAGGCAAAATAAAAGAGGGAGGTTGAAGAAGAATGATGAAGATAAGTGAAGATGAAGGAAAATATACAAGGACTATAGGGGGTAGTTGTTGTCAGGTGCCATCGAGTCGGAACCGACTCATAGCGACCCCATGCACAGCAGAACGAATCAATGTCCAATCCTGGGCCAACCTCACTAACGCTGCCACACTTGAGTCCATCAATGATGCCACCTGGCCAATCCATCTCATTGGGGGTCTTCCTCTTTTTCTCTGA
>NW_006408771.1:1703105-1709549 GCF_000296735.1 Chrysochloris asiatica | reverse complement strand
ATCCATTTTGACCTTTTCCTTCTTTCTTGTCTTCTTAATGACTTTTTGCTCTCTTCATGGATGATGTTCTTGATGTCATCCCACAACTCTTCTAGTCTTCAGTCTTTAGTGTTTAATGCATCAAATCTGTTCTTCAGATGATCTATAAATTCAGGTGGGATAAATTCAAGGTCATACTTTGGTTCTCGAAGACTTTCATGAACACATAGCAATCAAATAGGGGGTAGAGGTAAATAGTGTTATATACAACAGTTCTGTGTGTAGCTACATAGACACAGGCTGAATGGATATGGCAGCAAAAGCGGGATATGTATATACCCACAAATACATAAGTCTGAAAGAGGATATTTTAACATATCCAGATCAGTCATGAGGTACAATGCTGTCTGTGATAGGATAATATCCATGCACCTAAAGGAAGCCCATTTAATCCCTATTATTCAAATTTATGCACCAACCACTAAAGCCAGTGAGGAGACAAGAGAAAAATTCGACCAACTTCTTCAATATGAATTTAATCAAACATGCAATCAAGATGCATTGATCATTACTGGTGATTGTAATGCAAAGGTTGGGAGCAAAGAGGATGGATCAGTAGTTGGAAAATATGGCCTTGGTAATAGAAACAATGCTGGAGAACACATAATAGAATTCTGCAAAACCAATGATTTATTCATTTCAAATAACTTCTTCTGATAGCATAAGAGATGACTATATACATGGACCTCACCAGATGGAATACATAGAAATCAAATTGACTACATCTGCGGAAAGAGACGATGGAAAAGCTCCATATCATCAGTCAAAACAAGGCTAGAGGTAGACTGTGGAACAGACTATCCATTAACCATATGAAAATTCAAACTGAAGCTGAAGAAAATGAAAACAATTTCACAAGGTCCAAAATATGATTTTGAATAGATCTCACCTGAATTTAGAGATTATCTGAAGAACATATTTGATACATTAAATAATAAAGGCAGAAGACCAGAAGGGTGTAGGATGACATCAAGAACATCATACATGAAGACAGCAAAGTCATTAAGAAGACAATAAAGAAGGAAAAGGTCAAAATGGATGTCAGAAGGGACACTGAAACTTGCTCTCCAGAATAGAGACTAAAACAAGTGGAAGAAATGAGGAGGTCCAAGAGATGAACAGAAAATTTCAAAGATCAGTTCGAGAAGATAAAAGCCAAATATTACAACAAAATGTGCAAAGATCTGGAATCAGAAAATGAAAAAGTTTGGCCATCCTGGCCTCCAAGGAGCACTCTGGCTGCACTTCTTCCAACACAGATCTGTTGGTTCTTTTGGCAGTCCATGGCACTTTCAATATTCTCCTCCAACACCTTAACTCAAATTCATCAATTATTCTACAGTCTTCCTTATTTACTGTCCAGCTTTCACATGCATATGAGGTTATTGAAAATATCATGGCTTGGGTCAAGTGCACCTCAGTCTTCAAGCTGACTTCTTTGCTCTTCAGTGTTTTAAAAAATCTTGTGCAGTAGACTTGCCCAGTGCAATACATCATTTGATTTCTTGACTGCTGCTTTCATGAGTGTTGGTAGTTAATCCAAGAACAACAAAGTCCTTGACAACTTCAATCTTTTCTCCATTGATAAGAATGTTGTTTATTGGTCCAGTGGTGAAGATTTTTGTTTTCTTTACAATGAGATGTAATCCATACTGAAGGCTGTGCTCTTTGATCTTCATCTGTAAATTTGTTTTAAGTACTCTTCACTTTTAGCAAGTAAGTTTGTATCATCTGCATATCACAGGTTGTTAATGAGACTTCCTCCAGTTCTGATGCCACGTTTTTCTTCATAGAACCCAGCTTCTTGGGTTATTTGCTCATCATACAGGTTGAATAATTATGGTGAAATAATACAATCTTGGATTATATTCAAGGAGGGAGGAAGCGGGACTTTGGTTGCATGGAGGGGATTACAATCATTTAGATTCAACAAAACTGATAATCTTGTTTGTAAATCTTCACTGAACACACAATTTTAAAAGTAAGTGAAAACCATACTATATTTATCTCAGGGCATCTGTAAGGCTGTCAAATAGCATAGAGGTAGTCAGTTACCTAGGTTGTAACACAGCTGCACATATAGAAAGCTTTTAGTGTATATAAAAATATCTTGTTAAAGTCAGTGATTAGAAATATTCAGTTCTTCAACTTCATCTAAAACTCCAAAATATACAGTGTATGCTAATATTCAACAAGTACTCATAAATTGCCTCTCGCATACCAGACACTAAGTATATATTGGCACAGAAGCTACGATAGAAGCAAAATAGTGCTATGATGAAATTAAAACAGGTAAGGGAACTAGGGTGAGCTGGCAAGAGGTGAAGGATAGGTTACAATTTTAGATATACAAGTCATTCAAGTTCTCACTTGTAGGTAACATTTTAACTAAGACTTAAAAGAAGCAATGGAGGAACCTGTTTAGGTTGGATGGGGGAAGGAACGATGATTGTTAGTACAGTGAGCCCACTGCCCCTAAATTAAAAGGATTCCTGCTGTAGAACCTTAGGATAAATGCTGGATGGACAACAGGTACCTTTGAACCATGACGTCACTGCTTCAAACTCACCAACGTCTCCTAAGAAACCCTGTACAGGGTTGTTAAGAGTGGGACCTGACTTGAAAACACTTAACAACAACAGAAAATACAACAACAGTCATCCTTTAAGAAAGAGTCCAATGTTTCCTTAAGACTTCTAAGACTATAAAACTTTATGGCAGCAGACAGCCTCGTCTGTCTCATGCACAGTGGCGGAGGGGGGGAAGGGGGCTTGAAGTTCTGACCTTTGGTTAGCAGTCCAACACTAAAGCCATTGCAGCATCAGGTTTCCTTTCACAGAGTCAGCAGCAAATGCAAATTTCTAAGTAGTAAGTAGGCCAAGTGCGTTCTTGCAACTGCAAGTGGCCCAGTAACAGAGAATGTGTTCGAGAAGTGGTGCAAAAACCAGGGCTAGAAGGATGTGACCTTGTGTTTCCTGAGTGATCCTGAAGGCCTGAACAGTAAAATAACCTGATGTGACTTCAAATTTGAAATAATTACTCATCTGCAGAATGGGAATGGGCGGTATAGATAGAGCAAGATTGGCAAAGTGCTAATTTTCAAAGCAGGTGATGAATCCATAATTTTTCGTTATGTTCTTATATTTTTGGCAGGTATGAAAATTAAAAATAAAACAAAAATCAATGTGTGTTGAAAAGAAACTCTAGAAAATGGTTGTTTTAGGGAGACTGGTGGAGGAATCTTACAAAGATCCTGGTGAGAAAGTAGGAAGTAGCCAGAAATAAGAGAGGGTCAACTTTGGGGTAAATTTTATAGATAGAGTCATTGGTATTAACTGAAAGAATTAAGTTTATGAAAACTCTTTCCTTTTGTGTTTCTTTTACTCAACTTTAATTGAAGTTTTATTTTCTGTTTCTGTATTTGTTTTTACCTAAGTATTTTCAGATTATTTAGTGAAAGGATGGTGATATTTAAATAGATTTTTTAATGAAACACTTGTCTTTTGCTTTTGCTTTTTACTATCGTTGGGGCTTATTTAACCTTTAACAATGTGACTGTAATTAAAGATATTTTATGCACCTGGCAATAACTGAATCCCTCTCCTGTCCAGGCTTTTGAATTCCAATCACCAGGGTCTCATTTAAGCCAGGAGTTTGGGGTTGTCACTACTCTTGGGAGAGAATCGGGGTCTTGCTCAGCATTTCTCTGTGTTAAGATAATGCCATCTATTGTTAGTTATGCTGTAACTGTACTCACACCTGCACAGGAGAATGTTGGCTTTTCTCATAAATCATGCCTTCTCTATCTAGCTTTCTAAAGGGAGCACAGTGGCTCCATAAGATAAGCACTTGACTGTATACCACAGGGTCAATGGTTCTAGCCCACCCCCAGCCACTCCATGGAGAAAGATGAGCCTTTCTGCTCCCACAAAGATTTAAAGCTTCAGAAACCCCATGCAGGGTCACTATGAGTTTGAATTGACTCCATAGCAGTTAACAACAGCCTTCTAAAAGCATCCCTGGTGGCATAGTAATTAGGCTTTCGTTTTTTAAAAAAAACTCAGTATTGAACCCAGCAATTGCTATATGAGAGAATAGCGCAAAGATGTGCTTTCATAAAGATGAGAGCTTTGGAAACCCTGTGGACTAGTTCTCCTCTTTCCCATAGGGTACTATGACTTGGAATTGACTCAACAGAAACAGGTAGGCTTTCCAAGGAGGAGAGATTGTTTAAGATGTTGCCTCCACTTAGCTGTAATAAGTCTATAGCACAAATCAAAGGCATTCAACTAGTTTATGTTCCTGTAAAAAAAAAGATTACTCAATGTAATAGTTTCAGTTCTCCAAAATGTGACTTTTTTCAGTAAGATTTGAAGAGACAAGATTAAAAATATCTTTACACTGAAACTATACCATTGACATTGTATCCTACCTATTCTTAAAACTATCAATTATCATGGCAAACTCCATGAATGCAGAGGAAAACTGGGCCGCAGGATTTTGTTTTCACAGCTGTGAACTTTAGGAAGCAGATCTCCAGGGTCTGTCTTTCCATGTGTCTCTAGATAGGTTCATACCACCAACCTTTTGGCTAGTAGTCAAGAGCACAACCATTTGGACAACCCTGGGACATGGGATTGCTAACAGTTGGAAATGACTTGATGATAATTAGCAACAACATCACATTCTCACTATGTGGTGAGTCCTGGTCACTCCTTGTGTGTTAAACTAGAATTCCATTCCACAGGGTTTTTAATGGTTATAACCTATGGAGTCCAGGTGCGGCACTGCAGGATAATAGACTGGACTGAAAAATTGGTTGGAACCACAAGGTTTGTAGTTCAAATTCAGCAGCTGCTCCTTGGAAACCTTATACAGGGTCACTATGAGTTAGAACTGACTCAATGGCACTTTACAATAACAGCAATCTTATGATGAATCCCTGAGTAGAATTAAATTTTAATGAAATGTGGTTGAATATGAACCAAAATTTGGCAGCTTGAAGCCATCAAGGGGCACCTCTGAAGAAAGACTTGTCAATCTGCTTATGAAACAACACAAGCTTGAAGACTTCATAAAGTGCAGTTCTGCTCTAGACTCATGGGTAATCATGTGTTAACATAGACTCTGTGGCAAGGGGTTTGGTTTTACTAACTTTTTTGTGCCACACAAGGATGCATGGGTCAAATTCAACTCCAGGACAACATTTTTTTCCCCTCATGATAGAACATCTATATGATGGAAATGTAAGAGTATATGAGAAATACTGTAGAAAGACAAGGGGACTTCAAAAATTGAATGAAAAATAATGGAAGTTTCCCATGAAGTTTTTGAAACCTGCTCGTATATAGTAAAAATGCTTAAAACTACTGCTAACGTGTCAATAAAGGAAAGGGAATTACAGGCAACAAAACTGAACAGGTGACTTAAAGTTATATGTAGAAGTGTAATGGCTCCCCTGTGGCTGCCCTGGAAAGTTCAGTGGAGGGTTTTATAACTCTCATTATCTTAATGGCTTTGGTGTTACTACCAAATGTGAAGTAGACAGTTGGAACTGACATGCCTGAAGAAAACTGAGCTATTCCAGAGTACAGTGATCAATTAGAAATAATTTATTCACCAGGACAGAGGGATGATAAGGAAGTCTGTCTGTCTTTCTCTGGACAGAAGAAAAAGTTTCTAATGAAATATAGATCTGCATCCATCTGATTTAGGGAATGACTTCCCAATACCTATGGATACAGAATCCTCAAGAAGCAGAATTAACACAATAATTACTTCAAGGTAGCTGGAGTGCCTTTTACTAAGCAAATATATAACCCAACAGGAGAGAAGCTTTAACAAGAGGTTATAGTCTCACCTTCTGCTTACCCACAAACATTAAAAAAAAAATGATTTCACAGTACAAAATTATCAAAGACATGAGGCAATAATATGCTGTGATAAAGAATCAGACATAGTAGACAATAAGATCATAACTCCAAGATCTTTAGACAATAGAGCACGAATCACAAATAGAGCAAAAATACGAACTTAATAAAAAACTGTAATAGCAAATAGCACCCCTAAGAAAATAGCTATATGCTGAGGATAAAAAAACAAAAACAAAAACAAAAAAAACTTTCAAAAAGAACAGTACTTCTACTAAAGAAAAGCACAGTCACTAAAAAAGAAATAGACAGCATAAATAGAAAATAAAGCACTATTGAAAAGAAAGTGTGTAAGTTAGAAGATAAGTCTGAGGACACTATCCATTGTTGAGCATTGAGATATAAATGGAAGATAAAGACAAATCTTTAGACATGGGCTATGCAATTGAAGGTGAACATGGGTATTGAAAACTGTGAATGTGCTTATCTGCTAACTTAAATGTAAACGTTCTTTAGTCCATCTAGAAGCACCTAG
>NW_006408771.1:1700262-1702495 GCF_000296735.1 Chrysochloris asiatica | reverse complement strand
ACACTGAATGGTTTTAAATTTAAAGAAAGGTGTGCACCAGGGTTGTGTTCTTCTCTCATTATACTTATTCAATCTATATTCAATAATCCAAGCAAATAATCCAAGAAGCTGGATTATATGAAGAAAAACATGGCATTAGTATTGGAGAAAGACTCATTAACCACCTGCAATATGCAGATGATATAAACTTGCTACTGAAATGAAGAGGCCTTAGAAGACTTACTGATGAAGATCAAAGACCACAGATTTCCGTATGGGTTGCTTTTTTATGTAAAGAAAACAAAATTTCTTATCACTGGAGCAATAAATAGCATCAAGATAATTGGAGCAAAAACTGAAGTTGTCAAAGACTTTATTTTGCTCAGATCAACAATCAACACTTAAGGAAATAGCAATAAAGAAATCAAATGACATATTGTATTAGGCAAATCTGTTGCACAAAACCCCTTTAAAGTGTTCAAGAGTAGATAAGTCAGTTTGAAGATTAAGATTCGCCTGACCAAAGCCATGGTATTTTTAACAGCCTCATATGCATGTGAGAGTTGGACGTTGAATAAAGAGGACCACAGAAGAATTGATGCATTTGGGTTAAGATGTTGTAGGAGAATAATAAAAGTACCATGGGCTGCCAGAAGGACAAACAAATCTATGTTGGAATAAGTACAGCCAGGATGGTTCTTAGAAGCCAAGTTGGTGAGATTTCATCTTTCATACTTTGGACATATTATAAAGAGTGAATATTTCCTGGAGAAGGATATCAGACTTGGGAACAGGAGGCTCAGAGTAAAGAAGGAAAATCCCCAACGAGATGGACTGGTACAGGGGCAGCAACAATGGGCTCAAGCATAGCAATGACTGTGACATTGACACAGGACTGGACAGTGTTTTGTTCTGTTGTATATACGGTCACTGTGAGTCGGTATTGACTTGATGGCAGCTAACAACAGCAAGCCTCCTAAAGTGTGAGCTAATACATTTCTGTTTGTTTTAGCCATTCATTTGTTTTACTGAAACAGATAGGGTTCAGCGTCTTATAACTGTTCTGTTACTCTTTTTAGTGGAATATATTTGAGTTTCTTTCTCTGATAGGTTCCTGTCTTATACAGGATCCAATTTTTGCAGATATATGTGTTTGTATATGTATGTATGCATAAAAACATATGGGAGGATTCAAAGAGTTTAAGGAAAATTGGAATTAAAAGACAATTAAAATGTCAACAAACTTTTTGAAGTCACCTTGTATATAACATGCATTTGTGTAGATAGCTATACAAGCATGTATATGTATATGAAGTCATAAATATTAATTTATATATATACATATATACACAAATTCACACATGAAGGGACTTCAAAATCTTTGTGAAAAAGAATTCTATTTTTTAAAATTCCATTTGCCCAAAGACTTTTTGAAGCCCCCTCAGATGTATGTATATATATGCAAATGAGCTCTGGTCATGGAGTGTTTATGAAGAATTGGGCTTTTAAGCTTAGGGTCAGCAGTTTGAAACTACCAACTGTTCTGCTGAGAAAAATGAGGCTTTCTGCGCCTATAAAATATTTACATCCTTGGAAACCCTGCACAGGGTCACTATGAATCAGAACCAACTCCATGGTACATAACCACCACGATATATATATATATGCCAATTCATATCCGTGGTAAGTTCTGCGAATAGGTCATTATGTGAATTTGGATATTATGTGAACACCAAATCTTCGTCTGGTCCTGTATTGTCTTTCAGCATCTCGAACATGCTTTGTGCCTTAACAATGATTGTCAACCTACTGACAGGGATTCATTTAGTGTTTGACTCTCAATTTCATTAGCAATTTCTCCATTTTTGAACTAGGTCCCTCTAATTATTTTTCTCGTTTTGTAGCTAGCAGTGGAGTCGATCCTTTAACAGGCTGGGGAAGTTTTTCTGCGTTTTTGAGGCTCTTTGTGAGTGTCAGATGTGGCCTGCCTAAATCGTGAGCAGCAGCATTTGTTGACTTTCCATCTTCATTTTGTTTAATAACATTTTATTGCTATCCAAATCAATATTTCTCCGTTCCTCCCTGCTGCTACTATGATTATCACTGGTTTTGCTGATTTGGGGATCCATGATGTACACCATAATATTTTCTAAAGACAATGAGAGTGACAACACTATGACACTCATGAGACACACGATACGTGAGATAGGACACTTCTTTCTGCCTATGAGTTAAAGCACATTACTTTATATGG
>NW_006408771.1:1676744-1700127 GCF_000296735.1 Chrysochloris asiatica | reverse complement strand
GTAAGGATTTACACCCTCGGAAACCCTGTACAGGGTCGCTATGGGTCGGACCCGACTCGATGGCACTTAACAACAACAACAACAACAAACATATGTCAAGACATAAATATTACAGATTAATATACCATTATATGTCTACAGTACAAATGCTTTGTATGCAAAAGGCATGAGATACACGTTACATGTGAGATGTTGTTGTATTTGCTATGCTGTTCTCCAGTTGAGATTACTGAACCATGAATATATATGCATTAGATATTGCTTAAATACATGTTGTGTGGCTCATGACACATTATATAAACATATAAATAAACTAGATCAACTCAAAATGTATTGCTACTTTGGCTCCAATTCATATACGAACAAGTTTATTCCAAACAAAATGTTTCAAAACTTGCCATATTGATCAGTGAATCGCAGTAGAATAGTTCTCTCAATAATCCACTTATCTTAGTCTCCTTAGAGTGCCTTACAAAAAATGTCCAATCAACACAGTGGCTTTCCTTTTACATAGGGAATTTGTTTGCTCATTTAAATTCAAGACCAAGAGGTCAATTTAAAAGGTTATGGCAACTGTTGTTAGAGATTCCCAAGGGAAAATCATGATACATTTTCCCTAAGGACACAGGATGATTATGTGGCTCATTCAAGTTTTAAGAACACTTAAACTTACATTGCAATGAAAAAGGCCAGAGAAATTGTACTAAAGTTTTTTTGTTTTTTTTTTTCCTATCATGATAACACACCTACTCACTCATTTACAGTAGCAAGGACTCTGTGGACTCCTGGTGTGGCACTGTAGGATCAGCGCTGGACTGCAATCCACAAGTTTGACAGTTCAAACCCACCAACTGCTTCTCAGAAACCCTATACAGGGACACTATATGTCAGAACTGACTTGACAGGCAGGACTAAAGGACAACAACAGGAAAGGCTCAGATAAAAATTTCTCTGGGAAAACTTACCCTGTCCACCCTACAGCCCTGATCTTGCCCCTTCAGATTTCTTTTTATTCCCCAAACTAAAAAACATTTAAAAGGAGCACAGTTTGAGTATCAATGTTGTTGTTATTAGGTGCCATTGAGTAGGTGCTGACTCATAGTGACCCTATATACAACAGAACAAAAGACTGACCAGTCCTGGGCCAACCTCACTATTGTTGCCACGTTTGAGCCCACTAATGCTGCCACTTTGCCAATTCATCTTACTGGGGGTCTTCTTCTTTTTCTCTGACCCTCCCCCTTATCAAACATGATATCCTTCTCCAGCAACTGGTCCTTCCTGACAATATGGCTGAAATATGAGAGACAGAGTTTGGCCATCCTGGCCTCCAAGGAGCACTCTGACGGTACTTCTTCCAACATTGATCTGTTTGTTCTTTTGGCAGCCATGGTACTTTCAATATTCTCCAACACCATAATGCAAATGCATCAGTTATTCCCTATCAATGTACTGTTGCAGCTGTTTTTGAATAATCTTTAGCAAACTTTTACTTGTAACCAATATTAATGATATTTCCTGATGATATCCACATTCTGTTGGGTCACCTTCCTTTGGAATGGGCACAAATATGGATCTCCTACAATCAGTTGGCCAGGTAATTGTCTTCCAAATTTCTTGGCACAGATGAGTGAGGCCTCCAGTACCGCATCACTTTGTTGAAAGATTTCAATTTGTATTCCATCAATTCCTGGAGCCTTATTCTTTTCCAGTGACTTCAGTGCATTTTTGCCTTCTTCAGTCAGTATCATTAGCTCTTGATCATAAGCTACCTCTTTTTGGTACAGTGACTGTGTGTTGTTTCCATAGTCTTATGATGCTTTCTGTATCGTTCAATATTTTATCTATAGAATACTTCAGTATTGCAAAAAGAGGCTTAAATTTTTTCTTGTATTCTTTCACCTTGAGAAATGCTGAGCGTATTTTTTTTCCTTTTGGGTTTCTAACTCCAGATATTTGCACATGTCATTAAAGATTTGACTTTGTCTTCTTGAGATACACTTTGAAATTTTCTATTCTGTTCTTCGACTACTTCATTTCCTGAATTTAGAGATCCTCTCAAGAACAGATTTGATTAATTAGACCCTAATGACTGAAGACCAGAAGATGTGTGGGATGACATCAAGAACATTATACAGGAAGAAAGTAAAAAGCCATTAAGAAGACAAAAAAACAAAAGGACCAAATGTATGTCATAAGAGACTCTGAAATTTTCTTTCTAGTGTAGACATGCTAAAGTGAATTGAATTAGAAAGGTTAGAGAAATGAAAAACACCACTTTCAGAAATATATAGATCTAGATGGAGTATGGGGTTCTTGTGTGGTGCTTTAGGATAAGCACTGGACTGCTAACCACAAGGTCGGTGGTTCAAACTCACCAAGCACTCCTGAATATCCTGTACAGGATCACTATGAATTGGAACCATACAATGGCACTTACCAACAATAACAGATGGCATATGTTTTAAGAAATAATAGCTTCACACTGTAAGGTTTTGTTTAATAAAGATTCCATGATTTTGTAACAATATTTTGTGCCATACTTTCATAAACACATACACACACATAAAAGAGGATATTTCAATATGTTTATGTATACATAATAATGTGCAATTTTCATATTTTATCTTTGAAGATTACAGTGTTTTCATCCTAGCAGGTTGTTTCCTAATTAAGAAGCTAAATACTGTTTAAGTATTTCTGATGTTTATTTGTTTGTTTAAAATAAATAACAAAGGAACATCTTCTACTTCTTTTGCTAGACTCCTTGTAAACGCCTATTCCCTTGAATGTTCTTTGAAATGACATTTTCTAGGTTCGCTGTATCGCACATTTTTTTTTTTTTTTTGAATTTGGGGCTATATTAATTTTAGTAGCTTTTTGCTCTAGAAACTGATCTTGAATGCCATTGTACAAAGAACAATGGATGATGTCATGAAAGCTTAAAGCACAGGATTGGTGCTGAGAAGTACTTGTACTTCACATAATCTTGTGTGGAAGACTTCACATCCGTGATGCAATTGTTGATGCCAAATTAAGAAATACCCTGCATTTCAAAGTCTTAGAAGAACTGCTATAATTGTTCTATTTTGTCTGGAACAAAAATAATTTTCAAAAATTTTCAGAATTCTCTCAAAATAGCTCCATTTCATAAAGATATAATCTTGACCCTTAAAATAAGAGTGAAAAAAGTAAACAAAAAGTACAAATAACATTTACACCAATTTACATGAAGACCAAAATCTATGAGTTTACTAAATATAAAATTTGAAATTGTATGTGTCACAGTAGCTGTTCAACAATTTATGTGATAAATATTTCAATTTCAATTGAAAATTTCAGTTAAGCCTATTAAAAGATCATTAAGGGAGGACATTTGTCGGAAAGAATAGAAAAAATATAAAACGGAATTGAGTGTCCAATGTTTGTTAGAAAGATATGGTGCATCAGTCTCAGTGTCTAGTTTAGTGATAAATTCTTCACAAAATTCTGTCGTGGCCTTTGCAACAAAATTATGAACAAAAATGTCTCAATAATATTGACTTTGGGGAAGTGGTGTTGACGCCCTACTTGAGTTCACTGAAAGTAATTAAGAGCAATTGTGGATCACTTGAATATAAAGGGCATGTTCTAATAAGAAAAATCGGTATACAGAATCAATATCAACTTTCTTCTAGGGTACCTTCCTGTATTGCAGAGCTAAAATTTCTATTTCCAGACTTCCTTAGAATTAGGATTCTTAGTGGGAATTTATTTCTGAAAATTATAAGCACTCAGGTCAACCCAGCAATGTAGGAGAGACTTGCTTTGGCTGCTACTGCTGAAAAGCAGAGTTGTGGGGACCTGGGTGTTTCTGTAGCAGCATTCCATGCACTGGTTTTGTGGGAGTGGACTGGTGATATTTCTCTGTCTCAGTAGGGGCAGTGATAGCAGCAGCATTAACACCAGTGGCTGTATTACTGTGTTTCAGTAGTTCTAATGGTTCTCTCTTGCCCTCTTCTAACTTTCCAGTTCAGCCACATTGTTAGTATTGCTTGGGAAGTGATTCCTGGAAGCCTAGCTTAAATCCTGCCTTTCTATTCATTGCCAAGCATTTTGTAAATATTTATTTCTTTGTTAAATCACTTCTTGTTTGATATAATAAGAAGCCTGAGCATTGAAGGTTTCTGAAATAATTAAAAGGATTGTACCTTTCTCCTTCCAATTTGACTGAGCGAGAGGACTTGAATTGATGCTTAAATTTCAGAGAATTAGTGAGTGTTGCTAAGCTTTGGAGCATGGATTTAATCAATGACATTTGTGATTGAGGAAATACATGAGCATAAAATTTTACAGTGTTTATTCAAATTTAGGAAGGGATTCAAACTTGGGAAAGCATAAGTAAAAGAAAATTTGTCTCCATCAGTGATAAATGTAGACAAAAGAAGGGAATTATTTGACAAGAGGCCTCACCCTATTTTATCACTCTCATCTTGAATTGTTTTTGTTAGGTGCCATCAAGTCAGTTCAGACTCATAGTGATTCTGATTAACAGAATGAAGGGCTAATGGGTCCTACACCATCCTCATAATCTCTGATGTGCTTGAGGTCATTGGTCAGTGAATAAAAGAGGATGAGTTTCAATGAGATGGGTTGACAGAGGGACTGCAATCCTGGGTTCACTTTGGATACGATGACTGACTGAGTTTTCCTTATTTTCAGAGTTTTTAACCTAAACCAGTTACCACTTTCATCCCTATAAAACAGAAAAATGAACATCAAGAACCCATTCTGTGCACCTGTTTCTCTGAGGCAATGTGTCAGGGAAATTGTTGTCCACAGATATGACATACTGATTAAATAAAGTAGTCTTTCAAAAATACTGCATAACAGAATTATCAACTGAATCTTCCCTATAACAGAGCCTGGGGTGCTAAAAAGAATATAATTGTGCTTAATAACTCTTACCTTATATTTTAATTAATACATATCAATTAACATGTTTCCCTGAGGTTGTTTAATGAAAAGCACAGTTCAAAATGTCTACTCCATTTTGTGTCATGAGGTTCAAAAGAAAACACAGCAAAATTTGAATGCCTATATGTTCCTTTTAAATAAAAACAATCGATATATTTTCATAAACAATCAATTGTCTGATAAAATCTAAAACAAAATAATGTATTTTGAACAAGTCTTTTTAATTCAAATTAGTAATTCAAACTATAAAGATTAATTATGCAAATAATTATGTAAACCGAATAAAGAGAATTCTTATTCAATTAAAAAATGATGGTAATAAAATGTTTCTCATATTTTGTGAATTATTTTAACCAACTGCAAATTTTCTGACAAACAAAATGTATAAAAGTTCAAAGAATGGATTACTATGTTTGATTGATTTTTCCAGAGGAGCGATATTAGTATGAGTAACATGTTTGAATATTAATAAGTGGATTAGTATTAATATCAAATGGTAATTCCCTTAAGTGTGATAGTTCTGATAAGTTAAATTTAAAGAAAAGAAATACAACAATACAGTACTGTTGTTATTGTTAGGTACCATGGAGTCAGTACCGACCCATAGTGACCTTATGCATAGCAGAACGAAACACTGCTTGATCCTGGGCCAACCTCACTACTGTTGTCACCATTCGTCTGTCAGTTTGTCATACTGCGGTGGCTTGTAAGTTGCTGTGATTCTGAAACCTATGCCACCAGTATTTTAAATACCAGCAGGGTCACACATGGTGAACAGGTTTCAGATGAGCTTCCAGACGAAGACAGACTAGGAAGGGAGAGTGATGAACTACTTCCAAATATTTAGTCACTGAAAACAATACAGTATAGTGCTGGAAAAAAATGGATAAATTGGAAATCAATCCATTGATATTTATGTAGGTTTCTGAGGACATTATTTTCATTGATCTACACACCAATCCTTAATGGTAAGTACATTTTTATGTCTTTTATTTGCTAATTCAAATAGTGAGGTGCTAACAAAATACATAGTTTGAGATATGGATTAAATTTTTATAAAAAGAAAGTAATGTAAGCCTCATATTTCCAAAATCAATCTTCATTCTGTGCAGTTTATTAGGTTTTAGTTGAACTTTGCTGTTAACCAGCTGCATAATTCTGAACATGGTTAAATTCTTCAGACTTGAGGTCTTTCTTTGAAAAGACTGCTAAGAGATTCCATGGGAAAGAAATTTATATGTATTTCTCAACACTTATTTTGGATTTCAAATAGCATTTAAAGAGTGTGAAAATATCCTTGTTTATCTTGTTTATTATGCATCCTAAGAAAATCCATTTCGATGCACCTTGTTGTTTTGATGCTAAGAGTGCCAGGTAGAGAAGGTCAAACAAGATTGTACCTCACCAAAGTTATAGCAGATGAGTCTTTGCTACAAACAAATATTGGACTGGAAGCAGAGCACATCACATTAACCTCAAGCCATCAATCCAATAAACACCTACACTAAATAAAATGCTCATACCTTGCCTGTTTTGATAAACAGAGAGTTAAAGCAGAATGGAGTCCCAAACCAACTATGTTTCCTATGGAAAAGTAAAGACCAAAACATAAGGAAAACTACCAGTATTTTCAGGATTTAGTGTATTTATCACAAAATATTATACAGTAGGATCCAGAAACCTGATACCCAAATATGTTTGGTTATGTCTGAGAGCATCAGATTGTGCTTTAATTCTCTTATACTATCTCCTGGAGTCCTGGTGTGGTGCTATAGGATAAGCACTAGACTGCTACCCACAAGGTCTGTGGTTGAAACCCACAAGTCACTCATCAGAAACCCTTTACAGGGTCACTATGAATTGAAACCCGTTTGACTGCACTTAACAACAAAAACAATTCTATCTTCTGGGGTCTTAAAAGCTTTCGATTGGCCTTTCAAGATAATGATTGGTCTCCACTCACCTGAATTAGCAGAGGAAGAAGAGACACGAGGTGGAGAAGGAAATGGAATACATATTTGGTTCCTCCATGAACAACTATTTCCTATGCTAGGAGACCAGAAAAATTAGATGGTGCTGGGCTACCATTACGGAATATTTTGATCTAAGATTCTACAGAAAAATTCTAGTCATAATGAGGAGACTGTGGAACTGAATTTCAAAATCTCAGTGGAGTCTAGGCCTTCTGAAGCATTTGATGCTGAATAAACAGCAGAAACTAAGGCCATTAACAAATCTATAAATATCAAAATTCAAATAAAATATCTGCATTGAACCAAGCATATTATTGTTCTTATTGTTAGGTACCCTTGAGCTGCTTCTGACGTATAATGACCCTATACACAATAGAACAAAATATTGCCCATACTATGCCATCCTCACAATTGTTATGTTTGAGGCCATTGTGGCTGTCATTGTATCAATTCATATTAGGGATCCTACTTTTTTCATTGACCCTCTATTTTTCTAAGCTTGATGCCCTTCTCCAGTGGTTGCACCCATTAAGAATAAATAAATTAATAATAGTTTACTTAATTAGTAAATATATCCATTTTGAAAACTGTGCCCTTGCATTCTATTGGACACAGAGTAACAATGAGTCAGAACTGACTCAATGGCATGAAGACACAACCATCCCAGAGCAGAAAACAATAAAAAGGAATAAAAATATACAGATCAAAAGGAAAACTGTCTTTATTTGAGACACAAGCTAGTATATAAATGATCCTATATATTCCACAAGACACTTAAACTAAATAGAAGAATGTAACAACTTGTAGGGTACAAGATCAAGACTCAAAAATTAGTCTTTTCTACATGAACAAATGAAAGTAAAATTTTGCTAAATATAATACAAAAATGGCTGAAACCATACATTAACAGCAAACTTCCAGAGATTCAATTTGGATTCACAAGAGGACATGGAACAAGAAATATCACTGCTGACCTCAGACATGTTTTGGCTGAAAGCAGAGAATACCAGAAAGTTGTTTACCTGTGCTTCATTGACTACACAACGGCTTTTGATTTTGTGGATCATGACAAGCTATGGACAACATTGTGGAGAATGAGTATTCTGGGACACATAATTGTGCTCATGAGGAATCTGTGCATGGACCAAGAGGCAGTTGTTTGAACAGAACATGGGGACACTGAATGGTTTAAAATTAGGAAAGGTGTGCACCAGGGTTGTATTCTTTCACCATACTTTTTCAATCTGTATGCTAAACAAATAATCCAAGAAGCTGGATTATATGAAGAAAAACATGGCATTCAAGATTGGAGGCAGATTCATTAACAACCTGCAATATGCAAATAATAAAACCTTGCTTTCTGAAAGCAAAGAAGACTTAAAACACTTACTGATGAAGATCAAAGACCACAGCCTTCAGTATGGATTGCATCTCAATGGAACCAAAAATCATCAACACTAGACCAATAAACAACATTAAGATAAATGGAGAAAAGGTTGAAATTGTTAAAGGTTTCATTTTGCTCAGAGCAACCCTCAATATTCACAGAAGCAGCAGTTAATAAACGAAATGACATGTTGCATTAGGCAAATCTGCTGCAGAAGACCTCTCTACAGAGTTCAAAAGCAAAGATGTCAGTTTGAGGACTCAGGAGCACCTTACCCAAGCCATAGTATTGCAATAACTTCATGTGCATGTGAAAGTTGGACAGTGAGTAAAGAAAACCATAGGGGAATGAATGCATTTGAATTATGGTGTTCATGAGCAATATTAGAAGTATCATGGACTCCCAAAAGAACAAACAGATTTGTATTGGAAGAAGTGCAGCTAGAATGTTAGTTGGAAGCCAGGATGGTCAGATTTCATCTCTCATGCTTTGACTATATGATTAGGAGACACCTGTCCATGGAGAAGAATATCATGTTTGGTAAAGTGGAAGGTTGGAAAAAAAGAGAAAGACCCCCAATGAGATGGGTTTGTACAGTGCCAGCAGCAATGGGGACTCAGGAATAGCAAAGATTGTGACAGGACAGGGCAGTGTTTTGCTCTGTTGTGTATGGTGGTGGTGGTTGTTATGTGCCATGGAGTCGGTTATGACTCACAGCAGCCCTGCATAGGATTTCCAAGGCTGTAAATCTTTATGGAAGCAGAAAGCCTCATCTTTCTCATGTGGAACAGCTGGCAGTTTCGAACTGCTGACCTTGAGGTTAGCAGCCCAATTTGTAACCACTATGCTACCAGAGCTCCTTTCTGTTGTGCATAGAGTTGCTATAAGTTAGTACTGACTCAATGGCACCTAAAACAGCAACAACAACACATTAACAAAGACTACTCTGAAAGGAAATCAAGAAAACAGTGCCATTTAAAATAGTCCCCAAACTGATAAAATACCAAGGGATTAACTGAAAATAATTAGGAACTAAACTGAGTGTCCTCATAAAAGAGGCAAATCCCACCAAAATGAATTGACACCGTTGGAGCAGCAATGAGCTGAGATGTAACAATGTTGTGAAGTTGGCTAAGCACCAGGCAGGCAGTGTTTCATTCTGTTGTGTATAAGGTTGCTATGTACTGAAACTGACTTGACGGTTGTTGTTGTTAAGTGCTGTCGAGTCGGTTCCAACCCATAGTGACCCTGTATAGAGTTTTCAATGAGGAGCTGGTGAGCTTGAACCACCGACCTTGCAGTTCAAACGAATTTGTAGTCTGACGCATTAGCCCACAGCACCACACCAGGACTTGATGGTATCTAACAACAAAACATTCAAGCCTTGACTTTCGTTATGGAAAGATTCTCTGGACAAATTAATGAATGTTGCAGAAAGCATCAAGAGAAGATGGAATGAATACACAGAGTCACTGAACCAAAAGGAAATGATTAATGTTCAACCGTTTCAAGAGGTAGCATATGATCAAGAGCCAATGCTACTGAAGGAGGAAGTCCAAGGTGCATTGAAGGAATTGGCAAAGAACAAGGCACCAGGAATCGATGGAATAAAAATTGAAATCTCTCAAAAAAGTAAGGCAGCACAGGATGCACTCACTTATCTCTGCCAAGAAATTTGGAATACAACTATCTAGCTGACTGATTGGAAGAGATCCAGATCCGTTTTGGAAGAAGTGCAGCCAGGATACTCCATGGAGGCCGGGATGGCCAAACTTCATTTCTCATACTTTGGTCATACTGTCAGGAGGAACCAGTCACTGGAGAAGGATATCATGTTTGGTAATGTGGAGGGTCAGAGAAAAAAGGAAGACCCCACTTGGGTTGGCCAAGTGGCACTATTGATGGACTCTAGCGTGTCAACAGTAGTGAGGTTGGTCCAGGATTGGGCAGTGTTTCGTTCTGCTATGCGTAAGGTCCCTATGACTCGGTACTGACTTGATGGCACCTAACAACAACAACAATAGCAACAAAACCTCATCATAAAATGCTTACAAGATAAAATGTATAAAACACTATTACAAAGGAGTAGTGTTTTGTAATTTATATACTGTATTGATTATTTAAAACACTAAACAAATGACTTTCTTGATCCTGCATCTGACTATCAGCCTCTAATGCCCAGTTCTCAGGACATGACTCAGCAAAATGCCACCTGATCTGCCAATTGTGGACTATGCTAGGTCCCACAACCACATGAGTCAGGAGAAGCCCCGAGCTTCATGCCTTACCCATGGATATGGGACTTGCCTACCTCTACAACTACATACCACCACCTGTCTCTCAATTTGTTGTACTGTGGTGGCTTGCATATTGCTGTGATTATGAAAGCTATGCCATCGTGATGACATGAAGATGGCCTTGATGATGCATTTGGAGTAAAGCTCTAAGGAGTTTCATTTGCTGAAGGAGCTAAAATTCAAACGGAGAAGACACAGTTATATACATCCATTAATAATCAGCATGTGGAATTATGAAGTATGACTCGAGGAAAACTGAAAGTTGTGAAAAAGGAAATGTGATTCATAAACACAGATATTCTAGGCATTAGTGAGCGGACTGACACTGGCCATTTTGGATCTGACAAGCTTATGGTTTACTATGCTGGGATTGACAAAATGAAGAAAAACGGTGACTTATTCATCATTAAAAAGAATGTTTAAGAATCTTTCTGGAAAAATAGTACTCTATAATAAGGGTAATATCTATATACCTACAAGGAAGACCTGTTAATACCACTATTATTCAAATTAATGCACCAACAACTAAAGCCAAAGATTATAAAATTAAAGGATTCTACCAACTTCTTCAGTCTGAAATTGAGCAATCAATATGTATTAATAATTACTGATGGTTGGGAAGCAAAGGTTGAAAACAAAAAGGAAAAATTGGTACTTGGACAACATGTCTACGATGATAGAAACACTGTTGGTGATCACATGACAGAATTTTCCAAGACTAGTGACTTATTCATTGCAAATACCTTCTTTAGACAACATAAAACACTGCTGTATACATGGTCCTCATCAGATGACATAAATAGAAATCAATTGACTACATAAGTGGGAAGATATGGTGGAAAAACTCCATATCATCAGCCAAAACCTGTTTCAATAAACTGATGCAGCAAAGAAGGTGCTCACTCACCTATTTCAAGAAATTTGGAAGATATCTACCTGACCAACCAATTGGAAGAGATCCATATATCTGCCCATTACAAAGCAAGATGACCCAATAGAATGCAGAAATCACTGAATAACAAAAATCAAAAGCAAATAATATTTTGCTGAAGATAGTTCAGTTAGAGTTCTTATCTGAACTGCAAGAATTTGAAGCTGCAAGAAATTCCAGCTGTACTCAGAAGAGGACGTGAAATAAGGGAAATTTTGCTAACATTAGATGGATCTTGCTGAAAAGTAGAGAATAATACCAAGATGTTTGTTTGTACTTTACTGACTATGCAAAGACATTTAACTGTGTGGATCAAAGCACACTATAAATAACATTGGGAAGAATGGGAATTCCAGAACACTTTAATTGTGCTCAAGAGGAACCTGTGTATATCCCAAGAACTAGTCATTCAAGCAGAACAAGGAGATACTAGTTTAAAATCAGAAAATGTGTGCTCCATGGTTGCATCTTTTCACCATACTTATTCAATCTGTATGCTGGGCAAATAATCTGAGAAACTGGATTCTGTGAAAAAGAATGCAGCACCAGCGTTATAGGAATAATTATTAGCAACCTGTGATATACAAATAACACACCCTTGCTTCCTGGAAGTGAAAAGGTCTTAAAATGCTTACTGATAAAAATCAAAGACTACAGTCTTCAGTTTGGATTATGCCTAATGGAAAGATTTGAATTTGCTCCCTATTTGTTGTTGTTGTTGTTAAGTGCCGTCGAGTCGGTTTCGACCCATAGCGACCCTGTACAGGGTTTCCGAGGGTGTAAATCTTTACGGGAGTAGAAAGCCTGGTCTTTCTCCCGCGGAGCGGAGCAGCTGGTACTTTTGAACCGCTGACCTTAAGGTTCGCAACCTGATTCGTAACCACTACGCTACCAGTGCTCCCTATTAGGCTAATAAATAATACCGTGCTAAATGGATACAAGATTGATGCTGTCATATACACCATTTTGTTTGGATACACAACCAGTGCTCTTGGAATCAGCTATCACAGTATCAAAAGACACACTGCACAGAGCAAATTTCCTGCAAAAGACAAATTCTTGTTGTTGTTAAGTGCCGTTAAGTTGGTCCCAGCCCATAATGACCCTACTTAGGGTTTCCAAAGAGTGGCTGGTGAGCTTAAAACTCTGAACTTGCAGCTAAAACAACTTTGCAGTCCAGTGCATTAACCCACAGTGCCACATCAGGACTCCAAAAACCAACAAAACAGTGTTAGAAATCCAAGATATCACTTTGAGGACTAATGTGCATCTTACCAAAGCCGTGGTATTGTCATTCATCTCATATGCAAGTGAAGAAAATGAAAACAAGTACATAAGAACCAAAGTATCACCTTGAATATATCCCACCTGAATTTAGAGATGTTCTGAAGAACAGATTTGATACCTTAAACACAAAAGAAAGAACACCACAAGAGTTGTGGTATGACATCAAGAACATCACAGAGGAAGAAAGCAAAAAGTCATTAAGACAAGAAAAAAGGCAAAGGTCAAAATGGATATCAGAAGAGACAATGAAACTTGCTCTCCAGCATAGAGATGCTAAAGCAAATGGAAGAAATGAGGAGGTACAAGAGCTAAACAGAAAATTTCAAAGTTTAGCTAGAGAAGACAAAGTCAAACATTACAACAAAATGTGCAAAGATGTGGAGTAAGAAAACCAAAAAGGAATAACACACTCAGCATTTCTCAAACTGGAGGAACTGAAGAAAAAGTTCAAGCCTCAACTTTCATTACTGAAGGATTCTTTGGGCAATTATTGAATGATGCAGAAAGCATCAAAGAAGATGGAAGGAATACACAGAATCATTGTATCAAAAGGAAATGGTTGACATTCAAACATTTCAAGAGGTAGCATGTGATCAAGAGCCAATGACTCTGAAGGAGGAAGTCAAAGGTGCATTGAAGGAATTGGCAAAGAACAAGGCACCAGGAATTGATGGAATGAAAATTGAAATCATTCAAGAAAGTGAGGTGTCATAGGAAGCACTCACTCATCTAGGCCAAGAAATTTGGAAGACAACTATCTGGCTGACTGATTGGAAGTGATCCATATTTGTGCCCATTCCAAAGAGGGGTGACATAATGCAATGCGGTAATCATTAGACAATCTCTTTGAAATCCCATGTGAGTAAAGTTTTACTAAAGGTAATACAGAAATGACTACAACCATACATTGACAGAGAACTTTCAGAAGTTCAAGCCGAATTCAGAAGAGGCCATGGAATAAGGGATATCATTGCTGATGTCCAATGGATCTTGGCTGAAAGCAGAGAATATCAGGAAGATATTTTCTTGTGCTTTATTGACTATGCAAAGGCTTTCAATTGTGTGGATCATGACAAGCTATGGACAACATTGCAAAGTATGAATATTCCAGAACACTTAATTATGCTCATAAGGAATGTGTACGTGGACCAAAACCCAGTTTTCGAACAGAACATGGAAACACTGAATGGTTTAAACTTAAGAAAGTTATGTGACAAGGTTGTATTCTTTCACCATATTTATTCCACCTGTATGCTGAACAAATAATCTGAGATACTGGGTTACATGAAGAAAAACGTGGCGTCAGGATTGGAGGAAGACTCATTAACAACCTGCGATATGCAGATGATACCATCTTGCTTGCTGAAAGTGAAGAGAACTTAAAATACTTACTGATGAATATCAAAGAGCACAGCCTTTGGTATGGATTGCATCTCAATGTAAAGAAAACAAAAATCCTCACCACTGGACCAATAAACAACATTCTTATCAATGGAGAAAAGATTGAAATTGTCAAGGACTTCATTGTACTTGGATTAACTATCAACACTCATGGAAGCAGCAGTCAAGAAATCAAACGACATATTGCATTAGGCAAATCTGCTGCACAAGATCTTTTTAAAGTGTTGAAGATCAACGATGTCAACTGGAGGACTAAGGTGCGCCTGACCCAAGCCATGGTAGTTTCAATAATGTCATATGCATGCAAATGCTGGACAATGAATAAGGAAGACCATAGAAGAATTGATGCTTTGAGTTATCGTGTTGGAGTGCCATGGGCTGCCAAAGGGACCAAGAGATGTGTGTTGGAAGAAATGCAGCCAGACTCCTTCTTGGAGGCCAGGATGATTATACTTCGTATCTCATATTTCAGACATAATGTCAGGAGGGACCAGTCACTGGAGTAGGATACCATGTTTGGTAAGATGGAGGGTCAGAGAAAAGTGGAAGACCCTCAGCGAGATGATTGGAAAAGCATCATCATCAATGGGCTCAAGTGTGGCAATAATTTTGAGGTTGGTCCAGATTCGGGCCGTATTTCATTCTGTTGTGCATAGGGTCGCTATGAGTTGGTACCAACTCAATGGCACCTAACAACAACATGAGTGGAAAAACACTCGATAGAACTTAATAACAACAACCACATAAAGTGTACTTATCTCACATCCTCTGCACTCCCTTGTTCTTCTTTAACCTCCAATGAACGTTATTGTTGCTAAGTGCTGTGGGTTTGGTTTCATTCTTAGTGTTTCACTTATATAGAGAGTTTCTGAGGCTGTAAACCTCTGTGGAAGCAGAGAGCCTTATCTTTCTCCTACAGAGCAGATGGTCATGAAGAACCACCTAACCTGTGTTTCTCAGTCCAGTGCTTATCCTACAAAATAAAAAAATCTCCCCTTAATAAACATTAATCTCTGTGTATTTATCTATTTATTTCTTCTCATGAGTAGGAATCTTAGAGTACTTGTCTTTATGTACTTCACTTATTTCATTTAATGCTCAAAAGAACGTTAAAAGTATTTACTTGATGCAGTACGTCCTTTGATTTCTTGACTGCTGCATCCATGAGTGTTGAATGTGAATCTAAGCTAGTACCATGGAAAGCCTTTAGTACTCTTAGGCTTAGAGACTTGAGAGGAGGAAGAAGTTAGGAGAATTCTAAAAAAGTTCCCATTGAAGAGTATGTTCTAAAGGAGATAAGGTTGCTACAGTTACCTCTTGGGAACCTTAAAAATTAAAGGAATCAATATGTCATCTGTTATCCTGTGTTGCTATAACAAATATCATAAGTGGGTGCTTTTACAAACAGAAATTTATTCCCTCACTGTTTAGGAGGGAAGCTAGAAATCCAAATTCAAGATGCCATCCACAGAGTAATGCTTTCTCTCTGCTGGCTTTCAGGAAAGGTCTTTGACATCAATCTTTACCTTGGTCTAGAATTTTCTTAGCATAGGGAGCCTGGGTACAAAGGACACACTCTGCTCTTGGCCCTTCTCTCTTAATGGTAGGAGATTACCCCCTGCTGCCCCTGTCAGCTTCTCTCTCCTTTCATCTCTTGTGAGATAAAAGGCAATGTCATCTGTAAAACCACTTACTAAAAAAGCACACATTATGCACTTTTATTGTTCATTTTGAAAATAAAATTATTCTGTATTTTGTGCTTTGAAATTAAAAAAAAAAGGCAATGTCAGCAACACTCTAGGTAAACTCCGCTGACATCTGAGGTACAATAAGGATATTGTACCTCATCTTAACCACCTTACAACTGATTGGATGATAACGTCAGATCCCATCATAAGGGATGATTATAGCATTACATATCTAGTAAATTGTATCATTACATAACTACCCAGTTAAGTGGACACATATTTTGGGGGGACACAATTCAATCTGATGACACAATCCTTACTCTCCTCCCATCTTCTTAGCTTGTGTTGATGGCTGCCTTGGCCAGAAGACAGAAAGTCAAATAACATTTGAAGAAGACCATAAATATTAACATCTTTGGATCATATGCTAAAGAGCAGAGAAGGATGCTGAGTAAATATGAAGAGGAAGCTGGAAAATGTCTATTATAATAACCTTTTGTATAATGTACAACTATACAAAAAAAAAAAAAAAAAGATCAAAATGAAAGTTAAGGGCAATGCTCCTTATGTAACAAAACATAGAACCCACTAACTTGCCATTGAGTTGATTCAGTCTCATAATGACCTCACAGCACAGAATGGAACTGCTCTATTGGGTTTCTGTGACTGTAAATCTTTACAGAAGCGGAGAGCCTCGACTTCCTGCTATGACTGAGTGTTGACTATAAACAACTGACCACTGACTTTGCAATTAGCTTAACTCATTATGCCACCAGATAGCAAATGAAAAAAATGATAGCAAACGAGGTAGCAATTGAGTCTGTAGGTGAATGGGACTTTGACTTTTTTATTTATATATTTCTATTTTGTTTGATAATTATACCGTGAAAAAATAGTTCTATGTTGCCTTTGTATTTAAAACTGAAACTCACAACACCCAAACTTCATTAATGTCTATTATTATCTTAATTACTGGGCAAGATTCAATTCCTCAGACTTGAGCCCTGAATTTTGACACTACAAGGTTTCAGAATGAATATACCAGATACTGTGCAGGAAGCCAAGGTATTAAGCAATAGAGCACATTAGCAAATGTAGTAGGAACCAATTATGAATAAGGAGCCAGTAATGATAAAGACCTGGAAAATTATTAGTGGGATAGCAAAAAGAATGAAAGAAAAGTCAGATAAAACTAAGAGAGGAGGCTTCTAAGCATTTGCCTCAAGAGCCAATTAGTATAAATTGCTCACCTTTATGGGCAAGCAATGGCATTATTAAAATGCTCAGGGTAGCATCAACTAGTTCGCATGTTAGTTATGAAGCAGCCAGTGCATTTTATTTTCTATATATATTGGATATGATACACCAGGATACAAGATTCAAATTGGTAAGTATAAGAAAATATTATATAGAAAAGTTTATAATCTAAAGCAATTTGTAAGGAATACATTTTAATTTGCTTCACATTTCACCCAGTACAATGCATGGCACATAGCAGAAATTGAATAAATATTTTTGGATGAGTGGGTGTGGTGTAGTGAATTATTTAATATGATAATGGCTTTTCCTGATAGGTCTGGGTAAGAAGTAGTTTGGAGAAGATACCCATAATATAACATTATTCAATTGTGGATGTTAACAGAGGTTATTGTAATTGTGAAAATTTGAAACTCTAGTATGGGTTTAAAATGAGCCATATCAGAAGCAGGAGAGGGGATCTTACTACCATCAAGGAAAAAGATCTAGGAGTATAGCCTGTCCTTTGGACCCCAAGATCCCTGTGCATTGACCATCCTTGGCCCAGGAACTGAAAGCTATGACACCAGAGGAGAGGATGAGGAGTAGCGGCAGCAGAACTAAAAACCAGAACACAAGACTGGGCAGTGGGCTTCCCATCCCACGGAACAAGTAAAACTCATTGACTTTGGGCAGGAAGTATTTTTGTTGAATGGAGTGCCTTCAGGAATTTAAATGGGGAAGATAGGTTTGCTGGTCTACAGAGCTAAAGCCAAGTGGCTTTGGGCCGAAGCTTACGGTGGAGTGCATATTCTGTGTGCATTTATCAGCAGCTGAGTGGAACACCTGTGCCCTGAGCATTTTCTATTGTAACCTGTTAAGAGCCCTGGTGGCATGGTGGTTTGCAAGTTGGGCTACTAGCTACAAGATTAGCAATTCGACTCTGCCAGAAACTCTGTGGGATAAAGATGAGCCTTTCCGCTCCAGTAAAGATTAACAGCTTCAGACCTGAGCCCTGAATTTTGACACTACAAGGTGTGTCAAACCCTATACAGGGTTGCTACAATTAGGAACTCAATTATACACACCCACCACCATCACTATTAACTTCTTTAATAAACCCCATAATTGAGTATGGTATCTGAGTCCTGTGTGGCCATTGCAATGAATTATCAAACCCAGATAAGAAGTAGAGTGGGCAATGGAAGTGATAGTTTCTGTTATATTTTTTACAATAGTAAAATAAGTGAATGGATTCAGGATTAGAGGAAGACACTAGAATACTAAGGTGACTTGAATGAAAGTCAGCATTTTCAAGAATTTGATATTTCCTGTTATGAGTGATAAATAAAAAGGAGCCCTGGATAGAGATCTAATGGAGAGGTAACAGAATTGAAAATGCCTTGTGAAACATTATGATTATTCCATTAATCAGAATTTTGATATGTCTGATTTGATCATGATACTTTTTTAAAGAAAATTAAATAGTTGTCTGTTTGTTTGTTTTTTCTTTGTTACCCTCTTTCATAAAAGATGGTAAAGGCTTCAGAATAAAGAGGGGATATTCCACAGGTGATAGTAAATGTCTTTCCTTCTGATTCTTATAGTAAGAAATTGAATAGCATAATTTGATACTGATGAGTGCTAGATTCCGTCCCCTGATGAAAGGCCCTTAAGTTGCATGCTGCTGAGCTCCGTGAAACCACACGTTATTACTAGACATCATCTTTGCCAGTCACAACAGAAACTTGTAGGCAATCTAAGGATGAGTTGTGAGAGTCTGTCTTTCTACCCAGGTAGTAATGCTTATTGCCATTCCCAAAGAACATAAAAGAGATGTCTCTGTTGTGGTATCTTAATAGATCCCGTAGTTCTTAGACATTTTGGTAACTGTTTGATATAATTATTGTGCCTCATAAAAAATAAATTGTATACAGTAATGCTCCAGCCTGCTGTGCTGCTTCACTCCCAAATAACTTATGGCTACTAGCTTCTCCTGTACAATACTAGTCCACAGCAGTCATAAAGTTGTCATCAAGAGGTGGTGATAGACCACTTTGCATTGTTATAACTGCCTTTTTGTAATATAACTGTTTGCAACTTTATGAGGTCTTCATAAATGTGATCAATTGCAATAATATAGTTGTGAGGCATTTGTGGCAGCTTATTTTTCTCTGCCTCAAAATAGAAGCTGCCTTGCTTGTTGGTCTAATGTATATGATTGCATTGTTGACTGTACTAGAGCTCTGGGCTATGAAAGAACAACCAAATTTGCTTCCAGAGTTGTTCCCTGCCTTATAGGCATTTCTGGTAATTTATTCATGTAAACTGTAAGCCCATCTGGTCCAAGCAGTAGAGGAATAAGAAGATCAAAATGAAAATTAAGGGCAATGCTACTTATGAAATAGTACAAAGAACCCATTCGCTGCCACTAAGATGATTCAGACACACACCGACCTCACAGAATGGAACTGTTCTCCTGGGTTTCTGAGACTGTAAATCTTTTTACATGAACTGGGAGAAGTAAGTTGAGTGCTATATACAAACATGTTGTTGTTTTTAAGTGCTGTCTTGTCAGTTCTGACTCATCGTGACCCTGAATGGGGTTACTGAAGAGCAGCTGCTGAGTTTGAACCACTGACCTTGAGGTTAGCAGTCCAGTGCTTATTCCACAGCACCACACCAGGACTCACCACACAGATCTACATGGTAATATTTCCTCAGTATTAAAAAACTTGTGTATCATATTTTGTATTTCTAGTGATTGACTTGCTATTATCTGCTTTTTATTTTAGAAATACAACATGGTCATGTATTAATTTTCTTAGAAAAATAGTAGACAAATGTTTTTTGGCAAAGATGGTAAAATTATCAAAAGGGTTAGCAATGTAGGGATATTTAGGCTAATTACTAAAATTGCTTAGTATATAATTCTCACTGGAGTCTTGGTGTGGCACCATAAGACCAACACTGGACTGCAAAGTCGCTTTGAACTGCAAAGTTGGCTGTTCAAATTCACTAGCCACTCTTCAGAAACCCTATATAGGATCTATGAGTTAGAACAACTCGATGGCACTTAACAAAAACAACAACATATAATTTTCATGATATTTGAAGTCTGGCATATAATAAACAAGGTAGAAATACTCCTAACATATTTTTTACTGGGGCTGACCAGTAGAGCAATATAAGTTCCAAAGACCAATACAATTTTTTTCTGTTATTTCTCTTAAAATCTATAGTTTTCTTTCTGAATATAATATGAGTGATTTCCTTCTTCTTTTCTCCTGATATAATTTATTTCAAATGCGGTTTATATTTTCATGGAGGGGAAAATTTGAATTCTATTTGAGCGAGATAATTGATACTAATGTACTGGAATGCAATGTAGGCTTGAACCACAAGCTCTGCGTTTCAAGATCACCAGCTGCTCCTCAGAAACACGGTTGCTGTGAGTTCAGGCCCGACTTGATAGCACTTAGCAACAACATTAAGAATGAATGAATAATCAATCAATAAATCAATTAATAAGTACATCCATTTGAAAAGTATGTGACATTAAAATTTAAATAGAAAAGTTAAATAGGCAGGCTCATATATTTTATGAGCTTATGAGTTTAGTTCTTCAGACAAATTTTACATGCAGTGTGGAATAAATTTATTTTGTTAAAACAATGACCTTGTACCTACTAAACCACAGCTTATTTAAATAATCATATTACAAATTTTAAAATGTTCAATATGCATTTTCTTGAGGATAGATTTTCATTTAACAAGAAAATATTTGCAGTCGACAAAGATTTTTATCAATGCAATGCTTTTTTCCTATGTCTGAATTCCTATGTTGTTAATCTTAGGTGCCCTGGATTCAGTTCTAAATCATAGTGACCCTATGTACAACTGAATGAAACACTGCCTAGCCCTACACCATATGCATGATTGTTGTTAAGTCTGAGCCCATGGCTGCTGCCACTGTGCCGATCCATCTCCATGGGGGCTTCCTCTTTTACCAAGTATGAAGACTTTCTCCAGAGACTGGTTCCTCCTAATAGCATGTTGGAAGTTGTATTCCTACAGAACGTGCTCACATAGTAAAGGAATAAATGAAATATTATGAACTCAACAATACTGTTATTTTATGCTTCCTGACTCACAAATGATTTTAACAAGGAATTGAAGAGTTAAGAAATACTTTATATCCTAAAAACTCAACAATTTAGAAATTTATTTTGTTTTCATTTATCATCCAATTGATTAATCTCTGACTTTGTTGTTGCTTCTGTTATTGTTATTAGGTTCCATGAAGGCTGTTCCAACTCATAGTGACTGTATGTACAAAAGAATGAAACACTTCCTGTCCTCACCCATCCTCACAATAGTTGCTATGTTTAAGCCCATTGGTGCAGCCATTGTGTTAATTCCTCTCATTAGGGGGTCATGCTCTTTTTACTGAACCTCCACTTTACCAAGCATGATGTCTTTCTCTAAGAAGGGGTCCCTCATGACAACATGTCCAAAGAACATGAGACAGGTTCTCCCCAATCTCACTTCTAAGGGACATTCTGGCATCATTTTTCCCAAGACATATTTATTTATTCTTCTGGCAGTTCATGGTACTTTCAATATTATTTTGCAATACCATGATTCACATGCATTGATTCTTCTAGTATATTCCTTAGTCATTGTCTAACTTTCACAAGCATATAAGACTACTGAAAATACCATAGCTTCGTCAGGGTCACCTTAGTCCTCAAACTGACACATTTACTCTTTAACACTTTAAAAAGTTCTTGTGCAGCAGATGTGTCAAATGCAATATGTTGTTTGATTTCTTGATAGCTGCTTCCATGTTTGTTGATTAAGAATCCAAGCAAAATGAAGTCTTTTGTAACTTCAATCCTTTCCCATTTATCATGAATGTTATTTATTGGCTCATTTATGGGTATTTTCTTTTTCTTTACATTGTACATGTAGTCCATACTGGAGACTGTAGCCTTTGGTCTTCATCAGTAAATATTTCAAGTCTTCATTTCTTCTAGGAAGCAAGGTTAGTCTTCCTCTAATCGTGATGCTATGTTCTTCTTCATATAACACAGTTTCTCAGATTATGTGCTCAGCATACAAAGTAAATAAGTATGGTGAAAGGATACAACCCTGACTCACACCTTCTCTGATTTTAAACTGTTCAGTATCTGCTTCTTCTGTTGGGATGATGACCTCTTGATCTATATACAATTAAGAGCACAATGAAGTGTTCTTGAATAACTATTCTTCACAATGTTATCCTTAATTTGTTATGATCCATAGAGTAGAATGCCTTTACATAGTCAAAAAAAGCACATGTAGTATTCTTTCTTTCTGTCAAGGACCAATATTCCCAATGATATTCCTTGCTCTATATCTTCTTCTGAATCTGGCTTGAATTTTTGTCAGCTCCCTATCAATATACTACTATAAGCATTTTTTAATTATCTTCAGCAAAATTTTACTTACATTTTTTACTTATATTATGGTTCATTGATATTTGCATTCCATTGGGTCACCTTTTTTTGGTATGAGCACAAATCTAAGACTATTGTTGATGTTGTTAAGTGTTACCAACTTGGTTCAGACTCACATATAGGGTTTCCGAGGAATGGCTAGTGGGTTTCAAATGCCAAATCTATGACTGGTGGTGGTAGTGTTATATGCTATGGAGTTGCTTCCCACTCATAGTGACCCTGTATAGGGTTTCCGAAGCTATAAATTTATATGGGAGCAGAAAGCATCATCTTTCTCCTGTGGAAAAACTGGTAGTTTTGAACTGGTGACCTTGATACTAGCAGCCTGACTCATAACCACTATGCTATCAGAAAAGATACTAAAAAAAATTTAAAAATTATATAAATGCTACTTTCTTCAAACTGAACTGACTGCACAGCAAACAACTACCACCACTATCTTTTCAGCTAGATATTTTTAGTAAGTCGGTAATTGTCTCCAAATTATCATCCTATGTCCTCTCAAGTAGCTCTGTGACTTGTATGAGCACATTTAAATTGAAAAAATTAGGCTAGAAATACTGTGATTTCTTAAAATTTATATAAAACTCAAGTATGTAAGAATTTTGCCCGTTTCACATGATCCATTGATTGCATCTCAATGTCAAGAAAACAAAAATCCTCACCACTGGACCAATAAACAGCATTCTTATCAATGGAGAAAAGACTGAAGTTGTCAAGGACTTC
>NW_006408771.1:1671410-1675464 GCF_000296735.1 Chrysochloris asiatica | reverse complement strand
TTGTTTTCTTGACATTGAGATGTAATCCATATCGAAGGCTGTGCTCTTTGATCTTCATAAGTAAATGTTTCAAGTCCTCTTCACTTTCAGCAAGCATGCCTTGCTGTATGGAATGTAAAAAACAGTCTAATCTAAGCAACTGTGGTGTTTTCATTGCAATGCAATGAAGCTCAATAGAACAGAACACTGGGTTTAGGAGTAAATTTCTGAGTCCAAATCTCAGCTCTGGTCCTTACTTTCAGGATACTACTTACATGAATAAAAACTTTGGCAAAAATTAAAGAATACATTTGATCATTCTAATCAATTAAAAATGGAGCACTTTGAGAAGTAGTAGATTTCCTAACATGAAAACCCTATCCAAGGTTACTGTGAGTTGGAATTGACTCATGGCACTTAACAGCAACAAAAGTGTATAATGGAGTACTTATATGCTGCTCTAGGATAAACACTCCTCCGCAAAGTGAGTTTGAACCACAAGGTCGACATTTCTAACTCACCAGCCACTCCTCGAAAACGCTTTTGTTGTTGTTGTACCAGGAGTCAATTCTGACTCATAGCAACACTGTAGAGGGTTTCCGAGGAACAGCTGGTAGGTTTGAACCGCCGACCTTGTGGTTTGCAGTCCAGTGCTGATTCTATAGTGCCACACAAGAAAACCCTATACAGAATCATTATGGATCGAAATCGACTCCAGGGCACTTAACAACAACAACGAAAGTTGTATAGTGTTTGAGTAAATCACACATAAAAGATGTGTGAAGGATTACAGTATTCCCTGTGAGTTGCGGGTTAAAGAGTTTGACTTCAATACCGGTTTGAACCACAAGGCCGGCGGTTCAAGCTCACCAGTCGCACCCCAGAAATGCTGTACAAGGTCACTATGGGTCAGAATCAACTTGAAGGCACTTAACAACAACAACAACATGAGTCAGAATGGACTCAATGGCATTGAATAACAACATGGGACTGCAGCTGATGCCCTCAGGCTCATGAAAGTTTTCTGTTTACTAGAAACAAAAAATAGCCTCACCTATTCCTTTATCATTTTTATTTCTTTGCCATTTTCATCTAATGCACTCCATGTGCTGACCTCCTGCTATTACAAATCATCAAATTATTTCAAACATGTACTAAATCTAAACACAGAGGGCAACTGTGGGATAGTAAAAAAATCACTGCATTTTACATCATTTTTATGAAATATGGACTTTCACAGTTACTGTCGAAAGATAACTTAGTAATACTTAATTTTTCCTTTAATTATCTCTATAGATTATGTTCCTTAACAAGCTCTACAAGTTCAGGGATGCAGATAATTTGGAGACTATCCAGAAAGAAGCAATGAAAATGATTAAGATGCTGAGAAATTGGCTCTGTTATTAAAGAAGATGAGAACTGGATAGACTAAATGATCATAATGTGTGTTTTCAAGTAAATTTTAAAACATGTATTGGTGTTGTTGTTAAGTGCCGCGAAGTCAGTTCTGACTCTAAAAAGCCTGTTTAGAGTTTCCAATATGCAAATGGTGGGTTTGAACTGCCAAACTTGTGGCTAGCAATCCAGTGCTTACCCTCATAGCCCCACACCAGGAGTCCAAAATATGCATAAGACATATAATATTGCTTTCTTCCCTTGATATTTCAAAAGGCAGGTAAGATATAGTGGAATTAAATCAATTCCAAATTATTAATATATATTCCAATTTAAAATATCTGATATGAAATTTAGACAACATTGAAAACAATTAGGATAATAGATACCTTCCTTTTAAGAAACCATTTCTTTAAAGAAATTGTCTGTCATTCACTATTTTAAAAAGATATTGGAGACGATAATAGTTAATATTTTAGAAGTTACTTCCAAATGAAAAGTAACTAAAAATAAAAATAAATAAAATATTTCATCTGAAAATGTGATGTAAAGTCCATGAGTACATGGCTCCATAGCTTAATATAAATACACAGAAGGATGCATTCAGTATTTCATCCCGTACTCACAAGAAAAGACTTAATCTATACATGGTGTGTAAATAAAAAGTAAGCACAGTGGAACCAGAAGTCTAAAACTGTATGATGTGAACACATTTCAATTATAGGTCATGTTTTTTTTTTAATCTAGAAGTTGTTGATCCCTACAGGCCTTTATATTTAAAGAAATGTCAACTTTATTAATTTTAAGTTTACACATAAAAATAAAGATTTTGGGGGACTTCCGGTTTGGATGGTCAGACAGCCAGGTAGGAAAGGCTCCATGGGGGAGAGATTGAAAACCCACAGAAGCTGTGCTCACAGAACAACATCAGAGTTCTGGATCTACCATAAGGTCCAGAACCTCAGTTTCCCACACTCACAAGTGAAAAAAGATACAAAGGAAAATATTGCGAGTTAGGAATCTCTGGACACAGGACTCACTCTGCAGCCACCCTGCCCAAGTAGCGTTTAGAGGGCAGGACTACAGCCAGACCAGCACAGGGGACCAGTGCTAAAAGCGATGCAGAGACACTGCAAAAAGAGGTAAAGACATTCTAGACATTTTTTTCTCCTCTTCCCTATAGTGCCTTCTTTGCCCAACCTGGATGCCTTCAGGTGGGTAGGTGCGCACCCCACCACCAAAAAAAAAAAGTCCAGTGCTGACCCCACAGTTTTCCCATGGTACAGAGAGAAGGAGTTTGTCATCTACTTACGACGTCAGCCTCGGGGTCACAGTCCTAAAATTGACTTGTGTGGGACCCTTAGTGGCAGTGTGCAGTGGAGTCGTTTCTGACTCATGGTGACCCTGTGCGGGGTTTCTGAGGCTGTAGGTCTTTGTGGGAGCGGAGCCCCTTGTCTTTCTCCCATGAAACAGCTGGTGATTTCGAACTGCTGACCTTGTGGTTCACAGCCCTATTTGTGACCACTGTGCTACCAGAGCTCCTTGTGCAGGACCCTTACCCAGGCTCATATTGCAAGAAAAAAGCAGGCACATCAGGTCTGATAGAAAAACGAAAGAACAATCTGTAAAACACCAACATAAAAGGACACAACTACCTTGAGAATTATGCTGTGCACACGCAGATACCTAATTGACCTTCAGAGACAAAAATAGTGGACAATCTTTCTCCCATTAACTTCTCAGTATCTATCTGCACACCTTCACGGTGGTGACTATAGGAGGGGCCTGAACGAGTAGACACCCCCACACACTCCTGTAGGCTTCTACCATGCATACACATTGCCTGTGGACACTCAGGCAGTTTTATTTTTGTTTCAAAGTGGTGGTTTTTGTCTCTGCTTTTATATTGCTTCTACTATTGGTCCTTTTGATCATACAACTTTTCTGGAGGTAGGAACTTTTTCTCCCTATGTTACCCAAGAAGAGACAGCAATCGTGGCCATATAGCCAAGCTACAAGCATACCCCATAATATTCCACCATTGATACAAGAGCCAAAAACAGTTGCTAAGTATTACATGCGAAAAGGGAAGCCTATCTCCTGATCGAATCTACCAGAAGACACCCAGTAAGCTTAATAACACAATAATAAACATCCATTTAAGCATAAAACAAAAAACAAAAACACATAACTACTGGAAATGACAAACAAAAGATCTCAAACACAACGATCTCAAAACATGTCCAAAACAGAAAACAGTAAGGGAGACAAATGCACTGGAGATAGACAAAGGCTCCTCAGAAGAGGAAGAGCATGTTTTAGATTTGTCTGACAAAGAATTCAGAAGAATGATATGGAAAAAAATTCAAATGCTCTGAAAAGGGGTGGAGGAAAACAAGGAAGAAGTCAGGAAAGTACTACAAGAGCAATCAAACAAGATTTATACAGCAATGGAAAGAATCCAAAACCTGCAAAATGTGGTCCAGATGATTAATAATAAAATATCAGAAATGGAAAATACACTGAAAGGGGAAAGGTGCAGAAAAGAAGAGATGGAAGCCTGAACTAGTGAGCTGGATGACAAATCTCTCAATACTGCTAAGAGACAAGAGCAAGGTGAAAAAAGGGTTAAAAAAATCTGAAAAGAGTCTATGATTCATACTGGATAACATAAAGAGGA
>NW_006408771.1:1667189-1667693 GCF_000296735.1 Chrysochloris asiatica | reverse complement strand
ATCCAAATTGGCAAAGAGGAAATAAAACTCTATTTGCAGATGATATGATCCTATACATAGAAAACCCCAAAGACTCAGTAAAAAAGCTACTAGACCTCATTGGAACATTCAGCAAAGTGGCAGGGTATCCGATCAACCTAAAAAATCAGTTGGATTCCTCTATAGCAACAATGACAGTGCTGAAAAAGACATTAGGAAAGAAATACCATTTACAATAGCTGCTCAAAGGATGAAATATTTAGGAATAAACGTAACTAAAGAAAAAAAAGGACTTATACAAAGAAAATTACAAAACACTACTACCAGAAACCAAAAGAGACTTACAGAAATGGAAGAATATACCATGTTCCTGGATAGGATGATTCAACATCGTGAAAATGTCAATACTGCCCAAAGCAATTTATACATATAATGCAATCCCAGTCCAGATTCCAACAATGTTCTTCAAAGAGATGGAAAAAACAATTACAAACTTTATATGGAAAGGAAGGAGACCCAGGATAA
>NW_006408771.1:1657158-1665163 GCF_000296735.1 Chrysochloris asiatica | reverse complement strand
CTTTTGTCATATTAAAGAATTTTAAGCCAGGTTGTCGAGTAATTCTATTTTTCATATATGTGTGTGTGTGTGTGTGTGTGTGTGTGTATAATGAGTCTCTAACAATTTGGTTTCATTATGTGCTTGACAGTGGATTGTAACCCCACAACTCAGCTATTTTGAGATAAAAACAGAATTCAGAATAATGAATACCCTATAAAGCTCTATGCCTATCAATTATGCTTGTTATAAAAATGAAAAAACTTTACTAAACAGAAACAACTGAACATATGCTAACTTTGCTAATAAAAATAAAGGAGTACACATGAGAATAACAAAATGGATAAAAATAACAGCAAGATGATAATAACAAAATAGATTGTGCTAAAACCCTAAATTAACTTTGTTGGAGTCAAAACCTTAGGTTCAATGCAAACCAACACCAGACACAACGCTGTGAAATCAATTATAATTTATAGTGACTCTATGGGACAGTAGGACTATTCCATAATTTCAAGACTGTGATTTTTACAGAAAAAGATTGCCACACATTTCTTCCATAAAGTGGTTGATGAGTTCAAACCCACAACACTTCAGTTGGCAGCCAAACATTTGACACATCACCACCAAGGTTCTTTGCATGGCTTTTGTTGTTCTTGTGAGATGCCATTTAGTCATTTCATATAATAATATGTATATCAAAATAAAATGTGGCCCTATACTGTGTCAGCCTCAAAATAGAAGGTATGTTTTAGACCACCATTGCAACCACTGTGTCCGTCTCATTGAGGGTCTTACTCTTTTTCATTGATCCTCTACTTTACCAGGATCTGGCCCCTCCAGATAACATGTTCAAAATACATGAGAAGTTTCACCATGTTTGCTTGTAAAAAAGCACTGTAGCTGTACTCCTTCAATGATAGATTGTTTTCTGGCAGTCCATAATATTTTCAATATTCTTCACTAACACCATAATTCAAATATATCCATTCTTCTTTCTTGCTAATTGATTAGTTTCACATACGTACAATGTGGTTGAAAATAGCATTGACTGGGGTCAGATGCAAGTTAGTCTTCAAAGTGACATCTTATAGTTATACTTTAAAGTTGTCTTTGGTAGCAGAGTTGCCCAGTACAATAGATTATTTGATTTCTTGGTCCTGCTTCTATTGGCATTCATTGTGAATCCAAGCAAAATGAAATTCTTCACAATGTCAATATTTTCTGTGTTTATCATTATGCTTCTTGTTGGTTTAGTTGTGAGCGTTCTGTTTTTGCTGTAGTTTCCTTATGTTGAGGTGTAATCGATGCTAATGCCTGTAGTGCTTGATCTTCATCAGTAAGTGCTTCATGTCTTCTTCACTTTCAGCAAGCAAGGTTGTTTCATCTGCATATTATAGGTTGTTAATGAGTCTTCCTCCTATCTTAATGTTATGTTCTTCCCCATATTGTCCAGTTTCTCTGATTATTTGCTAAGCATACAGATTAAATTAGTATGATGGAAAGGTGCAACTCTGACACACACCTCTCCAGATACTAAACTATTGAGCATACCCTTGTTCTATTTGAATGACATAAGTACAATTAAGTATTCTAGAGTTCCCATTTGTTGAAAAGGTAACAATAACATGATTCACACAGTCAAATGCTGTGGTCTAGTCAATAAAACACAAGTAAACATCATTCAGCTATTATCTTTCTTTCCGCCAATATCCATTTGTAATCAGCAATGATATTCTTTATCCCATGTCATTTTCAGAATCTGGCCTGAGTTTCTGGAAATTATCAATGGATATATGACTATAGCCATTTTTGAATTTTTGAGTTCAGCAAAATTTGCTTGCATGTTATATTAATGGTATTGCTTGATAATTTCCACATTTTGTTGTATCACCTTTTTAGAATGGGCATGAATATGGATCTCTTCCTGGCATTTACCACCACCTGTCTGTTAGTTTGTTATACTGTTGTGGCTTGCATGTTGCTGTGATGCCCGGATGGTGAGACTTTGTCTTTCATACTTCATATATATCATCAGAAGGAAGCTGTACATGGATAAGAACACCATGCTTGATGAAATGGAAGATCAGTGAGAAGAAGGAAGACCCCCAGTGAGTTGGACTAGCACAATGGCTGCAACAATGGGCTTAAACATAGTGACAATTTTGAGGATGGCATAAGACTGGGCAATGTTTTGTTGTTGTATATAGGGTCACTCTGTCAGCAAGGAGTCTTGCTGTGGTGCTGTAGGTTAATGCACTGGACTATAAAGTCATTTTGAATCTCAAGGTCAGTGGTTCAAGTTTACTAGCCACTCCTTGGAAACCCTATACAGGGTGTCTATGGGTCAGAACCAACTCAACGGCACTTAACAACAACAACAAATCTGTCAGCAAGGACACTTAAAAACAACAGCCTGTCACTTGGCCAGGCAGTTTTCTTTCAAATTTCTTGTCATTCATGAGTGCACACTTCCAGCATCACATTTGTCTCTTGTTGTTATGTGCTGTTGAGTTGGTCTGAGTCATAGCCACCCTGTATAGGGTTTCCAAGGAGCAGCTGGTAGGTTTACCTGCTAACCTGGTTGTTAGCACTCTAGTTCTGATCCTACAGCGCCACAGCCATCTCAACTGTTGCTCTTTCAATGGCTAGAATCTTGTTTTTCACTAATGCCATCAATGCAGTTTGTATTCATCTTCTAACGCCGTATGTTTTTGGTTCTATGGTATCTCCTAAAATGGTAGAGTATCAATAAATTCTTTTAGGGACTGTAGCTCTATTTATACCTAATATGTTGTTGTTGTTTGTTGTTATGTGCCGTGGAGTCAATTCTGACACATTGTGACCCTGTACAGGTTTTCTGAGGCTGTAAATCTTTACAGGAGCAGAAAGTCTCATTTTTCTCCCCCAGAACAGCTGGTAGTTTCGAACTGCTGACCTTGCGTCTCACAGAACAATTCGTAACCAATAGTCTTTTGATATTATCTGCCTTGTTCAGGATTTTACCTATAGAATGCTTCACTACTGCAACTCTAGGCTTTAATCAATTTATTTCAGCTTATGAAAGGCTTAGTGTGCTGTTCTGTTTTGGTTTTGTAAATCCAGGTCTTTGCACATTTCATGTTAATTTACATTTCCACCTTGAGCTGCTCTTTGGAATCTTCTGTTCATCTATTTTACCTTATCATTCCTTCTATTCACTTTAGCTACATTATGTTCAAGTTTCAAAGTCTCTTCTGAAATCTATTTTACTCTTTCTTGTCTTTTCAATGATGTTTTCATTTCTTCAAGTATGGTGTCCTTGATGTCATGTCATACTCTCTGATCTTCGGTCAAGAGTGTTCAGTGCATCAAATCTATTCTCAAAATGGTCTCCAAATTCAGAAAGGATGTATTCAAAGTCATACTTTGGTTCTTGTAGACTTGTGTTATTTTTTAAGCTTCAATTGAAACTTGTTTATGAGCAATAGATGGTCTGTTTCACAGTTGGCAAGTGACTTTCTCCTAACTGAAAATACTGAACTTCTCCATAATCTCTTTCCATGGATGAAGGCTAATTGAATCCTGTGTATTGTATTCATCAAAGTTCATGTGTATTGTTACGTTATTTTTAAAAAAGCATTTCCATCGAATATGTTGTTGATCTTGCAAAAATGTATCAATGAATCTCAGGCTTCATTTCTACTACCAAGCCCACGTTTCCTTATTACCGACCTCTTTATGTTTCCAACTTTGCCAATCCAATCACCAGCAATTATCAATGACTTTTAATTGCAAGTTTGATCAACTTCAGACTGCAGAATAAGATAAAAATTTTCAGCTTCTACATTATTGGCATTAGTGGTTGGTGCATAAATTTGAGTAATAGTCTTATTTAATTGCTTTCCTTTTGTTGTTGTTGCTGTGTGCTGTGGAGTTGGTTCTGTCTCACAGTGACACTGCAACACATTTTTTAAGAGAAACTGGTAGATTTGAGCTTTTGAAATGCTGATTAATAGTTCAAAGCTTTTCCTATAGTGTTATACCACGTCTTGGTTTTCATTTTAGACATATGGATATGATCTTACCACTGTCAGCGCTGTACTTCAGAACAGATCTTGTAATGTTCTTTTTAACACTGAGTGCTATGCCATTCTTCTTCAATTTGTAGACTATATATGATTGCCCAATTCAAAATGACTATTACCAGTCTATTTCAAGTCACTAATGCCCAGGATGTCAATCTTTATGCATTCCTTTATATTTTTGATGACATCCTCGATTCATACTTAACACACTCCGTGTTCTCATTACTAATGAATGTCTGTAGCTGTGATTTTCATTTTGGCTTATGTCATATCAGCAAATAAAAGTGCAGAAATCTTTATGCATGTCATTATGTTTGAATCTACTCTGCGGAGGCAATCTTCACTAGGCGTATTTTGATTGCCTTCCAATCTGAGGACCTCATCTTACAAAAGTATATCAGACAATGTTCTGCTGCTTTCAATAGTGCTTTCCATGACTAATTAGTTCTGCCATTGTTGTTGCTCGTTTTCTTATTTTTCAGAAATGGATCTCAAGTTCCTTCTTCCTATCTTGTCTTAAACTGGAAAATCCATTAAAAACTTCTCTAACATAGTGATGGAATAGCTTCCAATATCCTAACAAAATGTAAGCCACCACCGTACAACAAACTGATTAAGAAGTGTTGGCTTCACTGGTAATTGATTGTGTGCCACTGGGTCGGTTCCAATTCATAGTGACCCAGCATACAGTTTCCGATGTTGTGCATCTTTACAGGAACTGAAAGCCTCATCTTTCTCTCACAAAGGACTGGTAGCAAAGAGCTCTGGTAGCATTGTGGTTATAAGTCAGGCTGCTAATCTAGAGATCAGCAGTTTAAATCAACCAGTTGTTCCACGTGAGAAAGATGAGGTTTCTGCTCCTGTAAAGGTTTGCAGCCTTGGCAATCCTATACAAGGTCACTACAAGTCGGAATTGACTCCACGGTGCATAACCACCACCACCACCACTGCTAAACTGGTAGCACCACAGACTACATTTTCCTCCTGCATTGTTTGTACTCTGCACCATTTCTCTATAAAAGAGTACGTGTTCTCACTTGAAGATAATCAGTTGAAGTGTAAAAGACAGTATTAGAGTGTATATTTGTTTATATTTTAAAAGTAAGAGAGAGAGAGTGATTTTATTAATGCTTGATATGGGCTATGACACTCATGGAGCCCTGGTGTGGCACTGGGGGTTAACATGCTGGACTGAAAAGTTGGTTTGAACCACAAGGTCGGCAGTTCAGGCTCATCAGTTGCTCCTTGGAAAACCTATACAAGGTCGCTATGGGCCAGAACCAACTTGATGGTATTTAACAACATCAACAAACAACAATGACATGCATGCCAACACTCTTTCCAGTAGACCCCAAAGCAAGCATTCAAGATAAAGTGGGACAGACCAACCTGGAGTGGCTAGAAGAACAGAAGATACTTCTTGAAAGAAAGACCTACAGGAAAAATATAAAACAACATAGGCAGAACGACTGTTACTACAAGAACAAGCAAGTTGCTTGCCCAGGAAACATCAAGGCAAGTGGTCGAGTTCCCTCAGTGCAAACCCCCTTCCAACACTAAGACTCAATGGGAATACACACTGTGATTGGTGACCACGCTCAACACCGATAAGGGGAAGTGAGGGAAAAACAGCAATGAAGTGGTGAGCTAAGCCCTACAAAGTTCAATAGACTTCTGTGAACCTGGGTGAAGACCTAGTTGGCCAATAGTGTGGCAAGACCTGGGGACTCTTGGGCCCAGAGTCAGAGACATAGCCACAGAGGGCTAGAGTGGAGAGTGAAGTGTCCAGCTTATAAGAAGAGAGGGCATATGCATAAGAACACCACACTTGCAGATAATACCCACTTGTCCTGGGTTCAATGACTGGATGATCAGAGCTCATCCAGAAGTAAAAAGAAGAGGAAAAAAATATATATATATTCTCATGCAATTTGATGAACTTGACCTACACCTATGGAAGCAGTAACTCAAAAGAGGGAACAAGTCCTAACAACAAGAATCATTCCCACACCCTCCACACACAGAGTAGACAGGGATGGGCAACTTGGACATTAGCTACCCAAAATGGGGGGTGGTGGACTACAAAGGCAAGAAGTGACTGGCTTACAAGCTTTCATGAGGGAACCTAGATCCACAGGGCCTGGAGGAAGGTAGAATCTCCAGTGAGTAGTATTCAATCTGTCTAGGTGGGGCTGATGCAATGAAACACAGACGGGTCTCTAGTGATACAATATTGAATAATTGTTATCAGGACTGATTGTGAGGGTTGGAAATGTAAAGGCAGATGTTTTATAGCAAGGAGGGGAGTGATTAAATTTTCAGTCTAGGAGCGGAGGTCCCTAGGACTATCAAGGGAGAAGAGCAGAGAGCAGGACCCTACCCAGAGAAGCAGTGATGCCTGAAATGGAGGCAGAGATGATGACATGGAGCGATGGAGCAGCTGGAGACTTTAGATCCAGAGAGGGAGAGCGACTGTGTGCTGAAGACCTGGGGTGTACGGGGGAAAGATTGCATGGAGGGGATTGTAACCATGGCAATGAGACGATATACGATAGAATGAATGTAAAACCAATGTTCTCCCATGTAAACTATCACATAATTCACAATAAAACATAAAAAAAAAAAGATAAAGTGGGATAAGGAAAGAATAGAAGCACCTCACCAAACAGAAGTTTGACAACAGAAAAGTTGGTGACAATGTATGGATTTACAGATCACGTAATTTCTGTATCCAGAAATAGCGATATACAGAGAGAGAGCGTGAAAACTTCCTTTCAAATAAATTTTGGTTGAAAATAATATTAATAATGCAATCAGAAGAGAATAAGAAGTAAGCTGGTACTTCTTTTACTTCCAATGTGAGCTCTAAGACACATCATTGTTCAATAACAGCAATCTTGTTAGGTTTGAGTAGATGGCTATGCTATTGTTGTTTTCTAGAGCAGTCAAGTCAGTTACAACTCATAGAGACCCTGTATAGAAGAAGCTTGTGGTTATGAACTGTCAACCTTTTGGTTCTAAGTCCAGTGCTGATTCTACAGCAAAACAAGAGGCCATAACCCTTAAATAAATAAGGAACTTATTAACAATCATCCTTGTATAATGATATAACATGGTGAAGATAGGACCAATGGTGGGTTGAAGGAGTCAGAAGTAGGAAAATCTCAAAACCAATCATGTAGGTCATAAAGACTAATGTGCAAAATTTGTTATCCAATTTCTATTTCATATAATACTCAGCTTGATGTAATAATGAAGTTTCTATGTAAATTTCTTCTACCAATCATCTGTTAGTTTGTTGTGCTTTGGGCGTCTGGGTTTTTATGTGATTCTAGAATATATTGACAAAGTCACACATGCTTGACAGGTTTCAGCAAAACTTCCAAATTAAGACAGACTAGGGGAAAAGAGAGGTAGAACAATTCTGAATTGTAGCCACTGAAAACCTTATGATTTGCTGTGGAACACTGTCAGATACAACCCTCAAGTTGGATGACATACAAAATACAAATGGAAAAGAGCTGCCTCCTCAAAGGAGAGTTGCTTCATGATGTGCATGGAGCAAAACTTCCAACACCTTTATTTGATGATAAGCATAACTCAAAATGAGAAGAAACAATTGTGAATATCCATTAGCAATCAGAACATGGAATGTACAAAGTATGGATCGAGGAATCTTAGAAGTTATCCACAATGAAATGGAAAACATAAAGATCTATGTTCAACACATTAGTGACCTGAAATGGACTGACACTGCCCATTTTGAATCAGGATTTCTATGCCAGGAATGACAAATTGAATAGGAATGACATCACATTCATCATGAAAAGAGCATTTCAAGACCTACCTTGAAATACAGTGCCATCTTTGATGGGATAATATCTATAATCCTACAAGGAAGACCACTTAATAATAACTCTTACATAGATTTATTCATGTTCAAACCCACCACTGCACCT
>NW_006408771.1:1648731-1654908 GCF_000296735.1 Chrysochloris asiatica | reverse complement strand
TAATACTATCATTAATATTATATGTAAGTAAAATTATGCTAAAGTTAATTTAAAAAATAGTTGAAGTAGCACATCAACAAGTGTTGTTGTTGTTGTTGTCAAGTGCTGTGGAGTCGGTTCCGACTCATAGCGACCCCTGCACAGGGTTTCCAAGACTGTAAATATTTACGGGAGCAGAAAGCCTCATCTTTCTCCCGCGGAACCGCTGGTAGTTTCGAACTGCTGACCTTGCGGTTCACAGCCTGATTTGTAACCACTACGCTACCAGATTTGCCAGAAATTCAAGTAAGATTCAGAAGAGGATATGGATTAAGGAATGTAATTGCTGACATTAGATGGATCTCAGCTGAAAACAGAGGATGCCAGAAAGATGTTTACTTGTGATTTATTGTCTATGTAAATACATTCAACTCTGTTGATCATAATATACTATGGATAACATTGGGAAGAATGGCATTCCAGTACATTTTATTGTACTTATTAGGAATATGTACATAGAATGAGAGGCAGTTTTTTTTGGACTGAACAAAGGAATATTGAACAGTCTAAAATAAGGAAAGGTGGGCACCAGTGTTGTATCCTTTCATAATACTTATCTCAGAGGCAGAAAGATGAGGCTTTCTGCCCCTACAAAAATTTACAGCCTTGGAAAACTTATAAAAGGTCACCATGACTCCGAACCAACTCCATGGTACTTAACAACAACAACAACAACATACTGAGCAAATAATCTGAGAAACTGGATTATATGAAGAAGAACATGGTATCAGGATTAGAGGAATAGCCATTAACAAACTATGATATGTAGATGACACAACCTTGCTAACTGAAAGCAAGGAGGACTTAAAATGCTTACTTATGAGGATCAAGTACTATACCCTTCAATATAGACTGTACCTCCGTATACAGGGAACAAAGATCCTCACAGCTGGACCAATGAGTAAAATCATAACAAAAGGAGAAATGTTTGAAGATGTCAAAGATTTATTTCTGCTTGGATCCATAGTCAACATCCATGGAAGCAGCAATCAATAAATCAAATGATCTCTTACAGTAGGCAAATTTTCTCCAAAAGACCTATTTAAAGTGCTCATGAGCAAAGATGTCAGTTTGAGCAGGAAGATGTACCAACTGTAGTTTTTTTCAAGGGCCTCATATGTATATGTTAGTTAGACAATGTGTAAAGAAGACCAGAGAATAATCGATGCATTTGAATTATGGTTCTGGTGAAGAACATTGTTGTTGTTGTTAAGTGCCATTGAGTCAGTTGCAACCTATAGCGACCTTGTATAGGGTTTCTGAGGAGCAGATGGTGAGCTTGGACTGCTGACCTTGCAGTTCATATGGCTTTGCAGTCTGACACACTAACCCTCAGCACCACACTACAACTCTGGTAAAGAATATAGGAAGAACTATTTTGCTGCGAGATATATGGTTAATTGTTGTTATTTGTTGTTAGGTGCTGTTGAGGCAGTTCTGACTAATTGCCACCTTATGCATAACATTTTACTTACTCATAGCCCCCTTATGCCAGTTTACTATGAGAAGAACAAATATTTCTTACAAGAAGTATAACCAGAATAGCCTTAGAACTGAGTGTGGCAGGACTTTGTCGCTTGTTCATTAGATATATGGTAAGAAGGGAGGAGGGAGGAGTCCCTGAACAGAGCATCATGCTTGGTAAAGTGCAGCATCACCCATAGAAGAAGAAGACGCCAACAGGATGGATTGGCACAGTGGCAGCAACAATGAGCTCAAACACGGTATAAACTTGAGGATGGCAAAGGACCTGCCAGAGTTTCATTCTGTTGTGCATAGTGTCACTATGAGTTAAAACTGACTTGATGGCATCTAAAAACAAGATGCAAATTTCTTACATAATAGCAAAGGACAAAACAAAAAACAAACAAACAAACAAACAAAAAAAAAACACCACCAACAAGTCACGGTAAAAGTAACTGAAACAATACCGGGAAAATGATAAGTTGACAAATTACAATGTGATTTCTTTTTGATAAATACTTTTAGAAGAACTATAGAAGTTAAAGACAGAAACTAGAAAATATAACATTAGTACAGTGGGTGCATTTGAAAAGTTTGGTTTGCAGTTAGAAGTATAAATATTTATAAAATGCTTCTGCTTAAGATATTTGGTTAATTGTTTGTTGTTAGGTGGCACTGAGTCAGTTCTGATTCAGAGCCACTTTATGTACAACATAAGCTGCCCAGGCCTGATCATTCTCACAATTGTTAAGCTTGAGCCCATTGCCGGAACGGTGCCAATCCAGCTCATTGGGAGTCTTCCTCTTTTTTACTTTAGAAAGCATGGCATCCTTTTCCAAGGACTGGTTTTTCCTTATAATATGTCTGAAGATTGAGAGATGATGTCTCACCACCTGGCTTCTAAGAAGAATTCTTCCAACACAGATATGTTTGTTCATGGCAGTACATGGTACTTTCAGTATTCATCTACAACACAATAACTCAGATGCATCAATTCTTGTGTGGTCTTCCTTATTCATTGTCTAAATTTTGCATGCTACTGAAAAACCATTGTTTGAGTCAAGCACTCAGTCCTCAAATTGACGTTTTTACTCTTGGACACTTTAAAGAAGTCTTGTGCAGCAGAGTTGCCTAATGTAATGCATAATTTGGTTTCTTGACTGCTACTTTCACGTGTGTTGGTAGTGGATGCAAGCAAAATGAAGTCTTTGACAACTTCAATCATTTCTACATTTATCATGATATTATTTAGTGATCTAGTGGTGAGGATTTTGTTTTCTTTACAATGAGGTGCAACTCATATAGAAGACAGTGGTCTTTGATCATCTACAATAAGTATATTAAGTCCTTTTTACTTTCAGTAAGCAAAGTAATATCATCTTTATATCACAGCTTGTTAACCAGTCTTCTTCCAATCCTAATGCTCCGTTTATCTTCATATAATCCAGTTTCTCAGATTATTTGCTCATCATATAGATTGAATAAGTATGGTGAAAGAAACAAACACGAAGTACACTTTTCTGAATTTTAAAACTTGTTCTGTTCCAACGACTGCCTCTTAGTCTACTTGCATGTTTCACATAAGCACAATGAATTGCTATGGGATACTGATTCTCCACACTATTGTCCATAGCTTGCATTCATTCACAAAGTCGAAAGCCTTAGCATAGTCAATAAAGTACATGTAAACATCTTCCTTGTGTTCTCTGCTTTCAGCCAAGTTCTATCTGATGTCAGCAATATTCCTTTTTCCACATCCTCATCTGAATCTGAGTTGGATCTCAGGCAGTTCCCTGTCAATGTGCTGTTGCAGTCATATTTTAATTATCTTTAGCCAAATTTTACTTACATGTGATATTAATGATATTTTCTGATAATTGTTGCATTTCATTGGGTCACCTCTCTTTGGAATGGGCACAAACATTGATCTCTTCCAATCAGTCGGCCAGACAGCTGTCCTCCAAATTTCTTGGCATAAATGAATGAGTGCCTCCAATGCTGTATCAGTTTGCTGAAAGATTTAAATTCATACTCCATCAATTTCCAGAGTAGGTCCAGGCAGTATTCCCTTCTGTTGTGGAGAGGGTTGCTAATGAGTCAGAATAGACTCGGTGACACGTAACAACAACAAAAAATAGTGAAACTAAACGCAATGTGGTATTTTGGATTCTGGAACAGAAAAAAAGATATTACAGGAAATACTGATTAAATTTAAACGAGGTCTCTAGTTTACACTACTAATGTGTCAATGTTATTTCATTTTCTTCCTATTCTGATTTTTCCTACTGATACAGACACTCATCAGTGGATTGCCTTTGCTTATTCTGGATGACTTTAGCATGCTTTTGATATGCCCTCATTCTCGCTGAGCACTCTTTAATTCCTAGAAGACGTATTTGGGGTGGGGAATTACTCATCTAATCTCTAATTTCAAGGTAAAAGTCACAACTTTACCCAAATGAGAAAGTTACATTTTAAAGCAAAACTCTTTCTATTTAAATTTTGCAAACGAGAATCTTCCCATTGGAAATAATTTTGTTGCCAGGAACTATGCAAAATGTCATATGCAAAATCCATATTTGTGTTTTTACAAAACTGGGAAACAAAAGATTATAATCTATTAAAATTCATCAGTGAAAGTCCATTCGGTAAAGATTTTTCAGTTTTATAAACTCATTTGTTGAGAGCAAGTAACATATTCCTCTTAGTTAGACAGAAGACTGATTAACATTATTATATTGTTGTTGTTAAGTGCCATGAGACAGGTCCAATTTATAGCGACTTGGTTTCCAAAGAGCGGCTGGTAGTTTCCGAGGAGTGGCTGGTGAGTTTGAACAGCCGATTTTGCGGTTCAAACTGACCTTGAGATCGAGTGATTATGCTAAGGCGCCATGCCAGGACTCCCACATTATTATGGATAATCATAAATTTCAAGTAGATTTTTAACATAAAACTTTATAGGATAAGTGGAAAGGAACAAAAAATAGCTTAATTTAATAGATTCCATCAAAAGTTCTTTCTTCCTCATTTAGATCTGTGTTCCTTTGTGGGATATAATTTTCAATTATGAAAGATAATAAATATACAGTGAATTAAAGTGAACTTAGAACCAGACTTTGGAACCATTGTATCAGAAATAGCCAATCAATATTTTCATATTATAAATTTTTGTTACCGAAAACAGCGTAGTTTTATGCTACTGACAGACAATATAGTAAACTTGTAATATGAATATAAAATAACAATAGTAAATAATATAATACAATAATAGCTACACAATTCTTAAATAAGTATGTATCTAATACAGATGTGCATTTCTAATATTTTATCAGAGTGATCAGAATGTTTAAAAACGTGGTCTAAACTAGTTTTTACTGTTTGGAGAGCTACACTATACACATACAACGATTATAGTTCTTATTGTATCTGACCTCTGTATTTGTTGGAGCCATACCTGGAAGGAAAATTTGAATGTTCAGTTCTCATTTGCTCCTATGACCTATTGAGTTTGGGCTTCAAAATGAGTATATGTGAACAGATGAAATTAAGTAGAGAGTTGGATTCCAATCCTCTCCTTGGCTCATGAAGGGATAGATTGTGGATCTTCAGGAGTTGCTGAACTCAGGCTTCGGTGTATACACACAGATAATCTGAAGATAAAATGGGACTTTCAATGCCGTTTAAAAATAGTCATTTCATGAGGATATTTCTGGTTGTCTTGTATATGAAGCACAAATTGGTATTTTATCTCTCTTCAAACCAAGTGTCTTTATTAAAGTGTAGTACAATTTTTGAAATGATACTGAATGTCAGTTTTAGAGTTTAGTATTATAATATTATTGACATTATTGCCAGATCTTCAAAAATAATTTCAATAAATAGGAAAATAAGCAATGATAGAAATGTAAAGACAGAGTAAATGGGAGTATATATTAGTGTTTTATTGTTTTCTGTGAGCGATTTTAGTATGTTTCTTCAAAGTTAATTATTTGAAGTCATTTTCTTTTAGAAATTCTAACATGAGATAATCCTGATTGCACTAAATTAATTGAAAAGACACCAAACTGAGTTATCATAGCTAAGATTCAAGCATAAATAATTTTTTAAAAATTCAGCAGAGTTTTCTATGTCCGATATCATCAGCTGTAGAGAAAATATTCTGATCAGCATTACCAAGATTTTTACATAGCACAATTTACCTTTTCTGTTTAAAATTCATCTTACCTGCTTTAAGAATTAATAAAGATGAAGTATTTATATTTCAATGAGCATTTCTCCCTTCATTCCTTTCATCTTTAATATGGCCCTGCAGGGTGAAAAATGCTTTGAGCTACATTATATATCTCTGAACTTCATAGAAGATTGATATTACAACTTCCTAACCAGAGATCCACTCCTACCATCAAAAACCATAGAAATATACCTCAAGAGAAGACACCAAATATAAGACTCAACTTGAACTGAAGAGTAACTCAATTAAAATTTGAGTTTTGTAGACATTTATAACAAGATGTCCTGGGCAATGCATGAGCTATTTTACCATTATTTCAAAGTCCACAGTTAAGGAAAATAGGAAATTTAAATTTTGTCTTAACTGCTTATAAATTTCTTCCTTCAATGTTTATTTGATTGTTTCCATCCAAATGTCCAGCTTTCCAAATACCTCACTCCAAT
>NW_006408771.1:1628469-1648631 GCF_000296735.1 Chrysochloris asiatica | reverse complement strand
TATATATATGCTGAATTAAATTTGAACTGGCATTTATTTGTAAGCCCATTTCATTTGTATTAATACATTTCACATCTGCTAATACCATTCTTTGCAAATGTTACCATCCCTCTTTATTAGGAAATTAAATAGAAGCTTAAAGGGTTAAATAATAGATTTAAAGCCACTGTGCTAACCATTATCAGACAAAGAAGTATCATCTCAAAGAATCTAACTCAAATTCTAGAAACACTGGTTCATCGTTTTCCTCCAAAATCATTGGGGATAATATTCTGCAATTGCAGGTTCTGTGTGATATGCCCTAAACTCATATAAATAGAGACATTGATTAGTGAAGACTCAGGATTCAGACTGTTCATGCTTAAGACTCAACTCTCACATATGATAGATATGTGAATTTAAATAAATATATCAAATTATCTGCACCTCAATTTCCTCAGTAATCAATTGTACATAAAACATAATGCTCACTCAAGGATGTATTTGTAAAGTATAAGGAAATATATGCAAAATTAGTGCAATGCTTGACACACAGCATTAACCCAAACATCATGAGCTAATATGTTTTATTGAAGAGTACAGTTAGTTTGAATCCACCAACTTTGGGAGAAAAATTCTCATACCATACTTCTGAAAATTTCTAGCTTTGAAAACCCTTTGGAGTGCTGGTCTACAGTGAAATACATGGGTTTACTGTGACTCTGATTCAGTTCGATGACAACTCATTTGTCCCAAGTGGTGACAAATGTTAACTTCTCCAATACTGGCCAAAAGGTTTGTGATTCAGACCCACCCAGAAGCACTTTAGAAGACAGGTCAGGTGATGTGCTTCAAAAAGGTCACAGTTTTGGAAACCCTACGAAGTAATTCTACTTTGTACACAGGGTTGTCATGAGTCAGAATTGACTCAATGACAACTCAAAACAAGAGCAGAACTAGTTTTGTATATTAACCAAATACATGTTTTTACAAACCATGCAATGGCCTCACAAATTAGTGTCCTATACACTATGCATATTAAAAGGACTCCCAGTTTGGTGTTGTAGGATAAGCACTGGATTGCAAAGTCGGTTTGAACTACAAGGTCAGCAGCTGAAACCCAGCAGCCACTTCATGGAAATCCTATACAGGTTCGATATGAGTTGGAACTGACTCTATGGCACTTGACAACAACAACAGTGTGGCTCTGTAGGATAGGTACTGGACTGCCAACCACAAGGTTGAAGGTTCAAACCCACCAACTGCTCCATGGAAACCCTATACAGGGTCACCATGAGTCAGAACCAACTGGACAGTACTTGCCAACAACAGTAACACACATGTTGTATATGCATGCATATTATTTATATGGGCACATAAATGTGAAAATGTTTTCTAATTGTAGCTCTCCAGAATTTTGCCAACCAAGATCATGACATGAAATAGAATTTCAATAGCTGTTTACAGAATGAATAAATGAAATAATGAACGAATGAAGTGCCTTATCCAGATGATCTGTCTGCTGAAAATAGCAATACAATTATATGAATGTTGACTGATTCCCTGTCAAGAATTTGTATCAGATGCTTGAAACATAGGACTGTTCAATAAACATAATTTAAATTGCTAAAGCTTATTTTCTCCATGAGTAGCTAGCAGGCTTTCAGTTTGAGTATTCCATTATTAAACCCTGTTGCTTTCTCCTTCATTCACTGTAACATCTGTCAGGAAACAATAAAACTGTTTGCAACTTTCAATATATTTCAATCATCTGGACTGTATGAAATGAAAGTGGTTATGCCTAAAGTCTATGAAACTTGTCTGTGAACCTTTTTTTTTTTAATGTTTTATTGTGACTTGGGTGAAAACAAGGTCATCAGCTTTAGAGTCAATAAATTATATACTTTGTTTCATCTCAATAATTGCAATCCCCTCCCTAGAACAATAATTTTCCTACTTCCTCACTGTAGCTCCCAATTTACATCTTATATTTCACAAATGAACAAAGCAAAAATAATTAATGTACATATACAAACCAAAAAATATATATATTTATTTAAATGTCTAAAGGTGCATTCTTCCAGCCAGCCTCTTTCCTGCAGGTACACAGCCTTTCTCAGTCTCTGTATCTCCATGCCACCCACTCTGTCTCCTTTTTTGCTGCCAATGTTTTTCTAGATAAGGATTTCCACTCATGCTCTTCCTTCTTGATGGTCCTGGGATCATCTGTTCCTTAAAGAAAATATTTGCTGCCCCTTTTTAATTACACATCTTTTACAGTTACAGTTTTGACAATCCCAATTAAAAGTTGGGTCATAAAATTCTATTCACTTTCATCCCCCATTCTCTTTAACCATCCTCATCTGGCAAAGAGGGGAGCTATTCAGTGGGGATTCTACCTTGCTCCCTTCATTCTGAAGCTAAGCACACTCATGAAAGTTTATAAGCCTGACACTTCATGCCATCACAGCTCCTCCCCCCCATTTTTTGATAGGCAATGTTTAATTTTTTCATCCTTATCAAACTAGTATACTGAGGAAACAAGCTTGTTCCTTGACACAAGAATCCTTCTATTCTGGTTGGAATTTTGAGCCACTGTGTTCATAAGCAAAAATTAGTTCTTCAATTTATAGCAATTTGCACTTGCTCACAGTATCAAACATCTTTAATGTCCTCTGTTAGAGTTCTGGTCAACTGTTCATCCAAGCTAGATCGAATGGGTACTAGATGCTTCTTTGGGGGTTCACACACACCTCTCTTGCACTTCAGACCAGCTGACCACTTCACTTTCAGCCCTAGCCCATAGAGACTCGGTCAGTGCTCAGGGGCTCAGGAATTCATACACCTTCCTAAACTTCAGACCAGCCAGGCCTTCTTCTTCTCTTTCTTGTCTCAAGGTGAACGAGTGTCAATGGCACATGATCAAACCCAGCCCATGTCTTCTTGTTGCATTCCTCCCAAATTCCACTTGCAAGTAGACCCAGGTAGTCACCAGTAAACATCATAAACTGCTTTTGAGTTCCCTTTAAATTCAATCCTAAGAGGGGTTTTCCCTGATGGGCTGATTTTCTTGTCTTGATGCCTGATTTGGGTCAGACAATGTGTCCCACTGCAACTATTTTGAATAGGTGTGAGCTAATACAGGGACAAGTTTGATTCTCCTTCCCCCTTGAGAAGCCAAAGGAAATCACACATAGCCCCACATGGATTTGCACTAAAATTCTGTAATTCTGTGAAATAATTTTTATTAAGACTTACTTAAATTAGCAACTTATAACACATTTGCTTAGTTTTAGTAAGAAAATGCATTGTTTAGGAATCCTTGGTGAGTAATTGGAAATATCTATGACAAAAAAAAAAAAAAAAATCTAGGCTACTATTAATATAAAAAAAATTCTATGACATAGATTGTTGAGATCTAAATCACTCATAATCACTTTTTTAAACTGCTGTCTACAGATCATTTTCAGGTCCAAATTTATTTCGAGTCAAAATAAAAATTCATTTACATATGAGTCCTTATTTGATGCCTGCATTTTTATAAAAATGTTCCTGTAGCTGCCCCCATGATTTTTTGTTTATCATCGATTCTTATGAATTTGCCACAAATCAGATACTTTATCTAACTCTACTCCAGGTTCTTGAAAATGAGTATAATCAGGAAATTCAACTCCTTTGGAAGTCTCTGGAGACATAGATAATGTCAGAGGATTGCTTGAAATATAAGAGACCCATCCATTCATCTCTATTTTCAAATTTTACCTGAGAGTAGTCCAGGCTAAGGATGATGTAAAAATGCATCAAAATATCTGGCCCACTTTTTAAAAATTACATGTTTTTAGCTTGCATTTAACAGTAAAGAATATTATAAGTAAAATAAATGTTTTCACTGTGGTTCACTTTGACTCATGTATTTCCCATGAACCACTTTTATTTTTTAAACTCATGTAAACATTGTATCTATCTCTATTGTCTTATTTCCTTTGTTTCTTTTGTTTGACCTTTCAAAGCTCAAAAACAAATTCATACCACATATCTTTAAAAGAAAAAAAATATCACAGCATTTATATGCACTAACGTAAATTTACCTCTGGCTTAATCTTATTTTTCTACATTTCCTGGATTTGTCCTTATTTTAATCTATTTTATTTTATATATAAGTATGTAAGTTTCAAATGGAATTGTATATAACAATATTTAGAGGAGTTTTGCTGTTTTATTATAGGAGGCTATGCCAAAACTATGCTGACTCTACCTCAGTCAACTCTCACCAACATCCTTTTAGATAATCTAAAACATAATGTTAGATTTCCATGCCCTCTTAATCACTTTTATTTATTGCTAAACCTTTGTTAAAGACAATTTTTTTTGGCTTTTATGTGCCACACTTTCTGATTTTTTTCTCATATTTCTTAGATCTTGCTTTTCCATATCCCCTAGTATAGGGAATTTCTAAAGAAGAAGTAATTGGTTTGGGGTTGCTATGAAACTAGTCATACATATGTAGTTACTCCCTTAGAATATTTCAAGTGAAAATTAAAGAACATTAATGTTTGAGTTTTTTTAACAACACAAAAATAAGTATATATCATCAGAAGGACGTTGGATTGCATGCCATTGTATAGGGGGCAGGCTTTAGAGTATTCCTTAGAAGGAAGAGGATTAGAAAGATATAATAGTAGATGGGCACACAATAAGGCCAAGTCTAATATAGTCACTGAGGCTAGAATACACAGAATGGGGTAGAGGAACAAAGAGAAGCTGAAGAGTTTGGGCCACATCAAACAATGCAATAATAACTACTAAAAGATTTCAATTAAGTAAATAGCATGGTTAATTAAAAAATGTCACTGCTAACAGTAGTGGGTAGTGGTCTCCAAAGTAAGGTATGCAAGCTGGTATATGAGGAGAAAAAGAAGAGACAGAGAGAACTTGTGTTAAGGTAGCAACATACCTTTCATTTTAATTTAGTATACTTTAAAAATAATAAAACAAAAGGTATTTATTGATGTGATACTGAAAAATAATTTTCTATAGGATTAATGATCAAGAAAATGTATAGATACTTGTGTAGATGTAAGGACAACACTTTGACAACTGTTTAATTAAATGATTGGAAAGTTTATAGTATATAATATTGTTGCAGGTTAAGATGCAGTCAAATGGATAAATAAGTGATATTTTTCAAAAAGCATTATTTTTTTATTGCACTCTAAATTAAAGATAGATAAAATAGCACCAAAATATTTCCTAGTCACAGTAAAGATCATTTTGACAAGCAAATCTAAAATCAAAAATTAAAATCTGTTGACTCCTGAGGCTTATGACAACAAAGAGCAAAGATGAAACATTATAAATTGGTTATAAGTATTGGCTTACAGAATGACAGTTAGAAATCATTTTATTTATTTTATCTAAACCCCAATACTGGATTTATTTTTCTTCATTAGGACCTTTGTTGTCCATGAGTCAATGGTGGTAACAAATGTTCTAACATGTCAAATTATCTAAGAATTGGAGAATATTTATGGTATTACCCATTTCCTTAGAATTTTTCCTTAAGTATATCACTTACAGTTTTAATATAGTTATACTCCCAAAAATGTTTAAAGGTAAAGGTATTTGTTTTCATTGTGGCACGTAATAAGAAATTTTGAATTCTTTCTTCTTTAGCAATTAACTTAAAATCATTTATGATGAGTTACAATATACACTGAATAGATTATCATGTCTATTAAATACATTTAAGAATTATTTGAATCAAGTATGTGAGAATTTAGCGAGTTATCTAGTAATGGCGTAACATTTCTATCACAGAAAGTCTTTCCGGGTCATGTCATCTAAGGTCCATCCCACATCAATAAAAAATGGTTATTGTGAAATCAATGATCACCATGTATCTGTACTTGCAACAGATTTCAAGGTTTGGTAAAGAAAAAACAGAATCCAAAACTATTCCAATAACAGTGCTTGTCAGTTTGAGAAGTTATGCATACCATTTCACTAAAAACAAACAAACAAAAAACCACAAAAAAAAACAGTAAAAAAAAAAATCCAAGTCAGTTGTTGACTCATGGTGGCCCCAGGAGTGTCACAGCAGTCTGAGTTCTATAGAGTTTACATGGTTCTAAACCTTTTGGGAGAGTCCTGGTGGTACTGTAGGATAAGCCCTGGACTTCTAACTACAAGGTGGGCAAGTCAAACCCAGCAGTCGCTCCTCAGAAATGCTACACAGGGTCAATATGAGTCAGAACTGATTCAATGGCACTTAACAACAACAACAACAACAACAACTAATATAAAATCATATTTATTATAATGAATCTAATTTTTGTAGCATAATACATATCATGGAAAAATAATCATATGGACACAATGCATTTACTCCATGGAGTTTGCTTAAAAAAACATAACCCAAAGGGAACAACAATTTTTTATTAACAACAAAAATATATTATTATTTTGAAGGATTTTAACATGCATTGTCATAAATTTATCAATATCTTACATTGTCTAATTTTTGTATGATTTCATTAACAAATCTAATGAATAAAAATAAATAAAATATTAACTCATCTAACACTGTCATACTTCTGAAAGTACATGTAAAACATTAACTCTAAAATTCATTAGAACCTTTTCCTTTTTTATTATTTTGTTGGAATTAAAACATCTTTTGGGTAAGTTGAAGATCAAAACTTTATTTCATATCATTTTGTATCCATTTTTATGGCTGTAAAAACGCAAGACATAGAAAAATCACATTTAAAAAATAGTTATCCTAAATTATTTCCAAAACTATTCTAAAAAATTCATGTTAGTGATGCATTTTCAGAATGTGTCAATTAATATTTGGGAAGTCTTTAAGAGTCACATATTTATAGTTCTTAATATATTATACAGAAGTACAAAAACCAACTGTTAAGTGTATTTCAAATATAACTCTGTTTATGAGAATCAATATGAGAGCAGAGATAAACTATATTGCAGTAACAGGCTAGAAGTTTGCCAGTGAACCTTTTTAAACCATTCACATTATTTTTTGATGGCAAAGATATCTCAAAAGAAGCATGATACGGTCTGTGAAAATCATCAAACCTCTTTGCGATCTTACATTCAGCAATAGATGGTAGATTTGTTTTTTATGACAAGGTGACTATATTCCAAATGTAGCCATTATAAAAGTAGCTGACATTATGAATAAGAAATGGAAGAAGGGTATTTCTGCTCAATCTAATTTTAAGCATCTAGACAGGCATCAGTTATTATTTAGCATAGTAGACTATTGTCTAAAAATGCTAATATAAATTGGATTCCCACTACCAGAGTCCCCTCATTAGCCATGGCTTCACAGAAGAGAGAAACAGTTTCTTCACAGAATCTAGAAAGCTTTCTTGAGTTCATAATGCTTGTCAGTAGTATAAGAGTAAACAAAGCAGTGCCTTGAGTTCCAGCAGGAATGTAAAATTTTAAAATAGTTGACATGTATAAAACATTTTTTCATAATATATAATTTTTTTTGTCTCCTTCCTATATCCTTCATTATCATTGAGTATAAACTTATAATCAGCCGAGAATTTTTTTTTGAGATAGTATAAGAATGAATCTATGATTGCCCCAAATTCCTAGTCAGAGATGCTTGTGTTTAAGATGATGTTCGTCCTAAACATTTCAACCAGTATGCTAAAGATCTTTGGCATGAACTGGTCAATAGTTACTTGAGCAATCCTAAAGTAAATAGTGTGCCATTAGTAAATAGAATGACCAAGGATAATGCTCAGTTTTATGATTCACATGTTCTAATCTAGCTTTATTAGAAAATACTTCCCAAGAAACACAAAACAACAGGTTTAAAAGAAATATGAATTTGGAAGAACTGTTGTTATTGTTGCTAGAATCATATGAAAGGATGTGAAGGATTTAAAAGGAAGTTAAAAAAAAACACAAGTAATTTATGCAGTGGAAACACAGAAAAAGTGTCCCTGTTATGCTCCAGACAAGTGCAATTCATGCTAGGTAACCCAGAATACACAGCAGATATCCACTTAATTATCAGTTTTTCCCATTTCAAAATCAATATTATAAATTTTCCTATTTTAATACTCTCTTTTTTTCTTAATTACTGCAAGTGCCCTTAATTTTATCACCCAAGACATTATCAAGAATCACAAGTCTCACTATGTTAGTTGGTATAGTGAGAAACATTAAATGAGTCACAATTGGAAAGGATTCCATAAGTATGCCATGTTATCTACTGAAATTCTTTGGACATGTGATAATTATATCTTTATTTATTTGTTGTTTCTTGACTTTAATAACTATAAGTGGTTAACACAGTGGTCCCTGTTTTTGTTAAATGTTTTATAGTGGGTTTCAACCCTGAGCACCCCTTTATAAGGTTTCTGAGGCTATAAATGTCTGAGGGAGCAGAAAACCTCATCTTTCTCTGTAGATGGAATGGTGGGCTCAAACTGCTGATCCTGTGATTCACAGTTCAACGCATAGCCTACAAAGTCATCCTGCTCCCACTGATCCTGTGTATCAACAAAACAGGATGTTGTTGTTTAGTGCCATCAAGTCATTTGCAAGTCAGAGCAATCCTATACAGTAGAACAAAACACTGCCTGTGCCTGTCACATCCTCACAATTGTTGCTATGGTTAATCCCATTCTGGCTGTCCTGTGTCAAGCTATCTCATTTGAGCACTTTAGTATTTTTACTGGCCAAGCATGATGTCCTTCTTCAGGGAACAATCACTCCTAACAACATGTCCACAGAACAGAAGACAAAGTCTCCTCATGGTCACTTCTGAGGAATATTCTGGCTGTACTTCTGGCAATCCATGGTACTTGCAATATGCTTTGCCAACACCATAATTCAAATACATTGATTCTTCTGTGGTCTTCCATATTCATTTGTCCAACATCCTTATTTGTTTATCCAACATCTGAGGCAATTCAAAATACCATGGCTTGGGTTAGGCATACGTGAGTCCTCAAACTGACGTCTTCACTTCTGAGCACTTTAAAGTGGTCATTTGCAACATACTTGCCTAATGCAATACATTGTCTGATTTCTTGATTGTTGCTTCCATGAGCTTTCCTTGTGGATCCAAGTCAAATGAAGTCTGTCACAAGTTCAAACTTTTCTCCAATTATCATGATTTTGTTTATTGGTACATTTTAAGGATTTTCTTTACACTAAGGAGCAATCCATATTGAAGACTGTAGTCTTTGATCTTTTTCAATAAGTATTTTAAGCCCTCTTCACTTCCAATAAGCATAGTTGTTTTCTCTGCATATTGCAGGTTGTTAATGAGTCTGCCTCTCTCCTGATGTCATATTCTTCTTAAAATAATCCAGTTTCTCAGATTGTTTGCTCATCATACAGATTAAATAATTGGTGAAAGAATGTAAACATGGAGCACACATTTTCTGATTTTAAACCATGCAGTATACCTTGCTGTTTTCAAAGAATTGATTCTTGGTTTATGTAAAGGTTTCTCAAGAGTACAACTAAGGGTTCTGGAATACTCACTATTCACAATGGTGTCTATAGTGGGTTAAGATCCACAGTATATTAAATACCAACAGGGTCACCTATGGTGGACATGTTTCAGCTAAGTTTCTGAACAACGAAGAAGAGGTGGACTACTTCAGAATATTTAGCCACTGAAACCATTATGAATGACAGTAGAATACTGTAAGCACCAGAACATTTAATATTGAAGCATTATGGATAATATTAAATATAGTGCTGGAAGATGAGAACTTCAGGTTGGAAGGCACTCAAAATATGACGGGAAAAGCTGCTTCCTCAATGAATAGCTGATTGTGACAATGAGAATGGAGCAAATCTTTTGGATCTTCAAATTGCTATTGGGCAAAACTCAAAATGAGTAAAAAGAGCTGTAAACATTCAGTAAAAATCAGAACATGGAATACATGAAGTATGAATCTAAGAAAATTAGAAGTTGTCAAAAATTAAATGGAACACATAATGATTGATATCCAAAGTATTGGTGAGCTGAAATGGACTGGTATTGGCCATTTTGAATCTGACAACCATATGGTTTACTACTCCAGAAATAACAAATTAAAGTGGAATGGCAAATATTAGTCACCAAAAAGAACATTTCAAGATCTATATAGGAATATAATGTTCACTGTGATAGGATAAAATCTACCCTATCAACAAGGAAGACCACTTAATACCACTATTATTCAAATTTACACACCAACCAACGAAGCAAATTGTGATAAATTGAAGAACTCTACCAACTTCAAACATGCAATCAAGATGTGTTGGTAATTACTGGTGATTAGAATGCAAGGGGTAGAAACAGAGAAGAAGGATCAGTTGTTGGAAAACATGGCCTTGGTGATAGAAATGATGGTGAAGATCAGGTGATGAGTTTTGTAAGACATATGCCAGATTCACTACAAATAACTTTTTTTTAAAAGAATATAAAATATGACTACACACACAGACCAAACCAGATCACATACACAGAAATCAATATGACTACATCTGTGGGAAGAGACTGGAGAAAAGTTCCGTATCATCAGCCAAAACAAGGTCAGAGGCAGACTATGAAACAGATCATAAATTATTAATATGCATGTTCAGGCTAAAGCTGAAGACAATTAAAACAAGTCCATGAGAGTCAAAATATAACATTGAATGTTTCCATCTGAATTTAGAGATCATCTCAAGAACAGATTTGATGCATTAGGCATTAATGGCTGAAGACCAGTACAGGTAGAAATCAAAAGGTCATTAAGAAGACAAGAAAGAAGAGAAAGACCAAAATGAATGTCAGAAGAGACTCAGAAACTCGTTCTCCAGTGTAGAGATTAAATGCAAATATGCAGATGATACAACTTTGCTAGCTGAAAGCTGAGAGGACTTAAATTTCTTACTGATGGAGATCAAAGACCTCAGCCTTCATTTTGTGTTGCACCTCCATGTAAGGAAAATAAATATTCTCATCAGTAGACCCATAAATAACATCATGATAAGTGAAGAAAAGATTACATTGTCGAAGACTTCATTTTGTTTGGATCCACTATCAACACTCATGAAACTAGCAGTCAGGAAATCAAAGGAAACATTTCATTGAGCAAACCTGTTACACAAGATCTCTTTTAAAATATTCAATAGCAATTGAGGACTAAGGTGAGCTTAACCCAAGTCATAGTATTTTCAATACCTCATATGCATGTGAAAGTTGCACAATGAGTAAAGAAGAGAGTAGACGAATTTATGCATTCTAGTTTTGTAGAAGAAAAGTATCACGAGTTGCCAGAAGAACAAATAAATCTGTTTTTAGAAGTACAGCCAGAATTCTTACCATCCAGGATGTTGACACTTTGTCTCTCGTACTTCAGACATATTATCAGAAGGGACCTGTCACTGGGGAAGGCAAGCATGCTGGGTAAAGTGGAGGGTCGGTTGAAAAAGGAAGACCCACATCCAAGATGGATTTGCACAGTGGCATCATCAAGGGGCTCAAGCGTAGCAATGATTGTGAGAATGGAGCAATGCCTGCAAGTATTTTGTTCTGTTGCTATAAGTTAGAACTGATTGGATGGCACCTAACAACAACAATTGCCCTAGCTAAGTAGACCATAAAAATTCTAGAGCAACAAGAACCAATGCAGAAGGAGAGGATCCATGAAAATGATAGCTAGAAAATTCAAATCTCAAACTCGGAATACATTTTACACAGAAAATTGGCCAACCCTTGGTTCCCATATACTTGAGGCAAACGTCAGACTTTCCATTTTCTGGGCTGATATTTCAGAGAATAACCAAATATGTTCGGAACATCTAAACCGAAGGTCTCAGACTTGGGGGCCGTTTAACTGAAGGAAGGATTGCAACTAAATAGTTGTGGTCCAGAAAATCAGGCTGTGCCCAGGTGAGGCAACCCTCTGAGGAACTTGCAAAGCCTGCCGCAGGGAACAAGAAATTTGTAAAGTCTTTCTTTGCATGCAGCCATGGCCTTCAGTTTAGTCTGCAAAATCATCTAGCTGCCTTATCTCTGTTTCCCTAGCAACTACATTCTTCTGATAAAGTCCCCACTTACTGCTTGCATCAATACACCAAAAGTTTTTTGTATTCTTTTCCCTGCCCCCAGTACTTCCTTTTATTTGTGCATATAATAAACATGCTGATCTAGGTCCGAGCCACATATCTCCATCAGAGTGCCGTGTCCCACCTGGTGCAATTTTACTATTTTCATTTTGTCTTTTGCCTTCCTTTTTTTCTAATCTCCTGTTGCCCCAACTCGGGTTTAATCTCTCTGTGCAGGTTGCAGAGTATAGCCACTTGTCGGACGCAGCACAAATTTAATTCATACTATGTTGTTGTTATGTGCCATGGAGTCGGTTCTGACCCATAGCGACCCTGTACAGGGTTTCCAAGGCTGTAAATCTTTATGGGAGCAGAAAGCCTCATCTTTCTCCCGCAGAATAGCTGGTAGTTTCAAACTGCTGACCCTGAGGTTCGCAGCCCGATTCGTAACCACTACACTACCAGAGCTCCTTATCTAATACAAAAATCATTCTTTGATGAATAAAATAGAATCCAGATTTGTAAGATAATAATGATAACATAGAGGAGACAGTTCAAAATTACTTGACCATCAAAGAAATGTGAAAATGTTAATGATTCTCAAGAGAAATAAAAATCAACAAATTCCAATGAGGAGATTGTCTAGATAATTCCAGTATCATATGAAAACCTTAACACATTTACTGTAATTATGTCCAATGAGATTAAGGAAAATATATTCATAATGAATGTGAAATATGATATCTCTATAGAGAAACACATACACAAACATATAAAAATACATATATATCAAGTAGAAGTTTTAGACTTAAAAATACAGTATTTTATATAAAAATATTTATTGGATAAAGGAGCCCTGGTGATGTGGTTCATTATGAGCTGAGCTGCTAAATGCAAGGGCAGTAGTTCAAATCCACAAGTCGTTCCTTGAAGAAAGATGAGGCTTACTGCTCCTGTGAAGATTTGTAGCTTCAGAAACCCTACACGGGGTCACTGTGAGTTGGAATGGACTAGGTGGTACATAAGTACCACCACAATTTTCTGGATAAGCTTAATTAGCAAAGTAGAGAGGGAAACTTCAGTGTTTTTAAAGATTCTAGGGTGAGTTCAAAACTATTGGCATTGTCTGTAGAATTTATTTTAATCAACTTTTAGAAAAGACAAATACAATATTTTTTTTTTACAATCTTCTTGCTTTTTAGTGTACTTTATCCATCTATTCCCTTATTCCTCCAAGGACTGCTTTCAGGGAACCAAAAAGGTAAAAGTCGGATGGAGCAAGATCAGGACTATAGGGAGGTTGCTTTAACACTTTAAAACAAAGTTTTTGCAGAGTGTCAACAGAGCAGGTAGATATGTGTGAATGTGCATTGTCATGCAAGCTCACAATGACCTTGGTTAACAGTCCTCAACACTTAATCTGCAGTTTAGGCTTGAGTTCTTCAGTGAGCATCTCACTGTAATGAACACTGTTGGCTGTTGAACTTTTTTCCTGATAGTATTCCAATACTGGCCCTTGAGAACTCTATAAGCATCAATTTTCCAGCTGATGGTTGACTTTTGAACTTTTTCTTGGATGGCCATTAAGGATGCTTCCATTCCATACTTTGCTATTTGGTCTTCGACTCAGAGTGATGAATCCATGTCTTGTCACCAGTAATTATTATTTTTAGAGAAATTTTTTACCTTTCTTCGAGTAGCACTCCAAATTTTGTTTGCAGATGTCGAAATGCTTCTTTTTATGCTCTTCCATGAGCTGTTTCAGTGCCCATTATGCATAAACTTTTAAAATCCAAGTCTGTCATGGATTATTTCATAGGCAGAGCCATGGCTGATTTTCAAATGATTTGCTACATAATATACTGTCAAACATCTGTTAGACAGAATCATTCCCCGTGCCCACTCAATGTTATCAAAAGCCGTGGATGTGCACTGTATTTTAATATACCGAGAGTGTGTATAATTTGTGACACACCCTCATAGATTAATAGAAATTATCCATCTTAACAAGAAAGATTAAAGATTGAAAAAATATTAGACTCTCATCAATTTATAGGATTCTATGAAAATATTGATAATATATATAACTTCAGTTCAAGAAGAAAAGGAGAAATTAAAAATTGGTCTGGAAAAATAAATCAATAAATAAAATTAAAATGTCCTAGACCAAGTTGTCCCAAATTTACTGAATGATTTAAATTTACAAATCTAATTTTACATTGTCTAGAAAAACTACACTTGGTCCTTATATTGTTGATTTTTGATTACTTGTATTTGTTTAAGATATATGTGTCTGGGTTTACAATACTGATCAATATTTTTATTTTCTTGGATTGTCTTTGTGTTTTTCTATTATGAGCTAGTGTATGTTCCCTTATCATATTCTGTATTTTAGTAAAGTTGCTACTATTTCTTCCAAGTATTTCTTATAGAATTTTGTAGATTTTCCCATCATAGCAATTAGCAATTTTTGTTGACAAGCCTTTTAACTATAAATCCAAATTTTTATGACATATTCATGCATCTATTTTCTTCAACTAAAAGTTGGCACTCTTTCTTTTGAGAATTTTTATTTGATCAAGATTCTTGGATCTATTGCAATAGAATTATTTATGATATATTTTATTATATAAATCAGCCAGCAATGGTATCTAATATTACTTCCAAATTTTGTTTCCTTTTTTATAGCAAGCTTATGCTTATTAATCAAAAAAGAAAGCTAGGTTGGCAAACTTAAATTTGCACATATCCAATTGTTTAAAAAAATAGAATAGTCCAAATAAGCTGTTTTTTGCCATTTAGGGTCTAAGGGGCCTGGTGGCATAATGACTAAGCACTATGGTGTTAACTGAAATGCTGGCAGTCCAAACCCAGCAAAACTTCCACTTGAGAAAAGACTTGGAGATCTGCTTCTGCAAAAATTATACCCTAGAAAACCCCATGGGGCAGTTCTACACTGTTCTATAGGTTTGCTTGAATTTGAATTAACTCAATGTATACAATGTTCATCAGCGGTAGTGGTGTTTGTGGTTATGTGCCGTGGAGTTGGTTCCAACTCATAGTGACCCTGTACAGGGTCTCTGAGGCTGTAAATCTTTATGGGAGCAAAAATTCTCCTCTTTCTCCTGTGGAACAGCTGGTAGTTTCGAACCGCTGGCCTTGCTGTTTGCAGCCCGATTCGTAACCACTATGCTACCAGAGCTCCTTATCATCAGTGGTAGATACAACAAAATCTTTATTTACTTTTATGTTGATGTATTTAGATTGTATACTTTAGTGTAGTTTTCTCGTGTTTTAATAAAATCCAAGAACTTGGCAAAGTGTTTTTATTAGTTTCAGCTGTGTTTGTTAGTTTTCTTTCTTTTGGATTGAGTATTTTTATTCCTTTTATTTATTTATTTTTTGTTTTTTTCACTTTTTAAAGTTGTATTCAGATTTCTGAATGGCGCTGGACTTGGAACCACAAGGTAAGCAGTTCAACCCACCAGCTGCTCCTTGTAAACTCTATAAAGGGTCTCTATGAGTGGTAACAAATTCAATGATATTTAATAACAACAATATTAAAATTTGTATTCAGTGGTTACCTTAGGGTCTTCAACACACATATTTAACTCTTCATTATCTATTATCATACTATTGCACACCCTTTTACATGCCTTGCAAAGACATATCTAATTGTCTGTTGCTGACTAACAAATTACAACTTAAAACAACATCTATTACCTCATAGCTGTGTAATTCAGAAGTCTAGTCTCTGCATGGTTGAGTTCTCTGTTGAGCATCTCACAAGGGTAAAATCTATATGTCAACTTATCTGACCATTGGCAGAATTCGATGTCTTTCAACTGTTGGTGTTGTTGTTGTGAAGTACCTTCGAGTCGGTCCCGACCCATAGCGACCCTGTACAGGGTTTCCGAGGGTGTAAATTCTTACGGGAGTAGAAAGCCTCATCTTTCTCCCGCAGAGCAACTGTAGTAGCAAAGAATTCCCTGCATTTTTATTGATTGTTAACTGGACATATTATCAAGGCATACAGGATTCCCACCATTCCCAGTCAGGTAGCCCCATTCACAACATCTCAAATTGCTCCTTCAAGACCAGCAGGAAAATTTCTCTCATTTTTAATCTTTCTGATCTATTTTAAGGGTACATTTGATTATGCCAGCCCCTACTCAAAATAGTCACCCTTTTGATAGACTAAGAGTAGACTGTTAAGCAAGTTTACTTATATCTGAAAAATTCCCCTGCTGCATAGCATACTTATGGGAATGATACCCCTCAGTGTCACAAAGAACTCTCACATGTAAAGAATGAGCTTTAATAAGATGTTTTTGCTAGGGACCAAGAATCTTGCAGTCAGTTATGGAACTACATCTACAGGAAACCTTAAAATAATATAATTTCATTTCTTTCTTTCCATAATATTTGCTATTTTTCATATATTTTACTTATGAAAAAGTACATAATATCTGTGATTATTTTTGCTTTTTGTTGTTGTTGTTAAGTACCATTGAGCCATTTTTGACTCATAGCAACCCTATATAGGGTTTCCAAGGAGCAGTTGGTGAGTGTGAGCCGCTCACCTCATGGTTCAAACCAACCTTGTGGTCCAGTGCTTTAGTCCACAACAGGACTCCTGTTTTTACTTTACACAATTAAAATGACCTTTTAGAGCAATCAAAATTTATAAAATGAATTTAAATTTAACGTTGTTTATTCAATTCCCACTGCTACGCATTTCTTTGTGTATATCCAAATTTCCATCTAGTATCATATTTCTTCTTACTAAAGATCTTTCTTTAGTATTTCATGCTAGGCAGGTGTACTAGCAGTGTTTACTGTTAGCCTGATAATGTCTTTATTACTCCATTTTTGAAAGATGTTTACAGGGTACAGAATTCCAAGTTGATGTCCTTTTGTTTTCCTTTTAGCAACTGAAAATATTATATCATTGTACTCGGGTTTGTTTAGCTTTTAATGAGAAGTCTGCAATCAATTCCAGCATTATTTCTCTGAATACAATGTGTCTTTTTTCTTTTTCTGATTACTTTCAAAATTATCACGTTTTCCACAGTTTACATATGATACACCTAGATTTTTTATTGCTGTTGTTTTTGTTTATCCTTTGCTGAGACACATGAATGTGTGGTTTTAGGTTTATCACTAATTTGTGAGAATTCTTTTTTGTTTTGGAATTAATTCTTCTATCCATTTCTTAGGAGTGCTGGTAGCACAACGGTTAAGTGGGTGGCTGCTGCCATGTAGATTGGCAGTTTGGACCTACTGTGAACTCTGCAGAAAAGAGACTGACCATCAATTTCTGTGATTACAGCCTTGGGAGGCCTAAGGGGCAGTCTACTGTTACATTAGGTCACTATAAATCAGAATCAACTCCACAATTTGTAACAGCAACACCTATTCTTAATTTATTTTTCTAGGATTCTAATTATATGAATAAATATTTGACTGTTGAGTGCTATGTCATTGTTCTTGTATAAAATGTTCATATTTTATTCAGTTTTCTTTGTGATTCATTTTCATAAATATACATTATCTATCTTCACATTCCTTGGCTGTGTAAAATCTGCTAATGTACCTACAAACTAATCTGTGTTGTAAGAAGTAAAGCCAGAATGCTCCTTAGAAGTCAGGATGGCCAGACTTACATCTCTCAGTTTTCAAACATAGTATCAGGAGGGACCAGTTTTTGGAGAAAGACATCATGCTTGGCAAAGTTGACGGTCAGCAAAAAGAGGAAGACCCCCAACAAGATGGACTGGCACAGTGGCAGCAGCAACGGACTCAAGTATAACAACGATTGTGAGGTTGGCACAGGACTGGGCAGTGTTGAATAAAATATTAACCAGAATGATCTGTATTGTTGTTGTTAGGTGCCAGCTTGAGAAATGTCAAGCATGGCCTTCCCTTTTGGCTTTCTAACTCCAGGTCTTTGCACATTTCATTATATTATTTGACTTTGTTAACCCAAACTGCCCTTTGAAATGTTCTATTCAGCTCTTTAACTTTCTCCTTCTTCCATTTGATTTAGCATCTCTATGTTGGAAAGCCAGTTTCAGAGTCTCTTCTGAAATACACTTTGGCCTTTTTCTTCTTAATGACCTTTTGCTTTCCTCTCGTATGATAAAATTGTTTTTTAATGAACTGTTGACCTTGTAGTTTACTGTCCAGTGCTGACCCTACAGTGCTACACCAGGAGTTCAGCCATCAAACAGAGGGTGAAAACCCCCTGTCATAAGCGGGCCCTTTATTCTTCACTTATTTATTTATTTTTTTTGTACAATGGTCTATGTTTATTATTTTATTTTATTTTTAAAATTTTTTCTTTAATTTTTTATTGTGGATTGAGTGAAAGTTTACAAGGCAGATCATCAGTTTTACATTCAACAAATCATACGACATGTTTCATCACAATGATTACATTCCCCTCCATGCACCATCAGTTAACAGTATTTCTCTCTATTCACTTCAGCTCTTTAAAAACAAAACAAAGCACACTCAGGCATATACAATGATTTGTACCACCAAAGGGCACATTCTGCAAGTCTGTCTCATAGCCACCATCTCTAAGCCCCTTTCTTCCCATGAATCTAGAGTCCTCAGCTGCTTCCTCTCTCCATGTCCCCATCTCTGCCTCCATCTCTGGTGTCATTGATTCTCTGGATAAGTTCCCACATTCCGCTTGTGCTCTTCTGACTTGATGGTCCTAGGGAGGGTCCTTGTTTCTGGACTGTAAGATTAAGTGCTCCCCCATTTATGTTACAAAATTTCTACCTTTACGTTTGTGATAGTCACAATTAGTCATGATAATAACTACTTGCTATTGAATCATAAGAATCTTATCCCCATCTCTTTTAACCAGACCTATCTAGACAAGATGACAACTATTCAGTGGGGACTCTTTTTCCCCCGACACACTCTTAAATTAAAATCCCCCTTAAAACCTTGTAAGCCAGTCACTTCGTAACTTTATTGCCCCCTCATTTTAGGTAGCCAGTGTCTAAGTTGCCCATCTCTATCTACCCTGTGTACAGAGAGGATAGCATTGATACTTGATGTGAAGACTCCTACCCTCTCTGTTGGTATTTAGAGTTACTACCTCCATAAGTGAGCTCTGGTAGCGTAGTGGTTATGAATTGGGCTGCGAGCCACAAGGTCAGCAGTTCGAAACTACCAGCCGTTCCACGGGAGAAAGATGAGGCTTTCTACTCCCATAAAGATTTACACCCTTGGAAACCCTGTACAGGGTTGCTATGGGTCGGAACCGACTCGATGTCACTTAACAACAACGTCCATAAGTATAGGTCAAGTTCATAAAATTGTAGCAATTTACTCATTTCCTTTATAAAAAAAAATATATATATATATCTTCCTCTTGTTGAGCTCTGATTATCAAGCCATCGAGGCTAGGTCAAAGGGATACTGTCTGCAAGTATGGGTGTTCTTGTGCATCTCCCCTAACTTCATATCAGCTGGATGCTTCACTCTTAGCTCTAGCCCTCTGTGGCTATGTCCTTGTCCGTGGGCTCAGGTGCCCCCAGGTCTCACCACGCATTGGACCAGAAGCCTTTCCTCTTCTCTCTCATCTCCAGGTCAACAGGAGTCAGTGGACTGTGGTTGAAATCAGCCCATTTCTTCATTGCTACCTTTCCACCTCTTCCACCCACCAGTAGACCAATGTGCTCACCAGCAAGCTTACATGCTTCCTCGTGTATTCCTTTTGAGTTTCAGTCTTAGAGGGGCATCTGTCCTGAAGGAACTTGATTGTTTTCCTTGATGGCTTGCAGTGGACAATTTGCTTATTTGTGCCATAGCTAGTCATGCTAACATTTTTGTTTTGGGCTTTTCCTGATGACCTTTCTTTGAAGCTGTATTGGCTGTCACTCAAGGTGTTCCAGGCTGGTCTGCTTATTCTTTAAAGTGGGAATGTCCCACCGCAGAAGGTTCTGGATAGGACTCAAAATTCCACCTAAGTTCCTATACTCTGCAAAGGCTTCACAAGAGGACTGTTTCACTGAGCAAGTTCTAGAACCCCCTTTCAGGTATTCTAATCAGTTATAGGGTGAAGACGGGCTTACACATTTTCT
>NW_006408771.1:1594428-1606656 GCF_000296735.1 Chrysochloris asiatica | reverse complement strand
TTTGTAGCAATATTTTTTAACTTGTACTCATATATGTTGGGAGATTCTTGTTGATGGAGTCAATTCCAACTATGTGTACTTCCGAAACACACATTGGGACTTGACTTGAAATACTGCTCCATGAAATAACTCTGAAGTTAATAAAATGATCTTTTCTTTTTTAAAAGAAAATGTATTTTTACTAGCTTCATTGAACCTAAGAAGAAGATGATATTTATGTCAAGTGTCTTTACCAGTACATAATTCTTTATTTAACTGACAACATATCATTGTTTTATAGTTGTTACTAAATAGAGGAATGCCATCTCAAATTATTTGCATAAGTAAAAATTCTAATATTATATAGAATGAGTTACTTTCTCATGCCTAACCCAGTTATATGACAAATGTCTTCCAAACGTGTTCAACTTCAGGAAGAAAAAGATCATCTAAAAGTTTTAGTAAAATATCAAAATTATTAAAACTCATTTGTTTGTTCCAGTTTCTATAACATGCATTTCATTGAGTTAGAAATTTATGGTGAATATTTAGGTTAATATTTATCTTTCAGACCTTTGTATATTATAAGGAGTCCTGATATGGTGCTGTGGGTTAATGCACTGGACTGCAAAGTCAGTTTGAAACACCAGGTTGGAGGTTCAAGCTCACCAGTAGCTCCTTGGAAATCGATGGCACTTAACAACAATAACAACAACAATTGATTATAAAAATGATTTTCATAAATTTCAAGTAAGAATGCACAGCCCTGTGCTATAGGATCACAGTCTGAGTTTCATCAGCAATCACATCTCTCACTTTCTAAATGTCAAATTATAATTGGCATTTAAGAAAATTGCTTCAGGATATATATCACAAATCTTTTAAAATACCAGTTGGTATTTTTAGCCATTATTTCATTACTACTAAATTGAGTACTAGTGTCCAATTAGACATTAATTACCAGTCTAAATATGGCTAATGTTCTAACCAGGATGTCACTAGGCATTTTAATTTTGCAAAATTGAATGCAATGAAATTTAACTTTGCAGATTTCACAGTTCAAACACTCCTTTAATTATAAAGGCTTATTTGAATGGAATAGAACAAATGCTCTCTAACCTTAAAACTCTGGTGAAATTAAACATGATATTTAGTGGAATCATCACAGAAGTTCAGAGAGAAAATCCACGTTAAAGATCTTGAAATAAACCTCTCTTCCAAGTCTATAACACCTCAACTATATTCAGTTTAGACCCTGCTTCAACAAAGCCAGCAGCACCAGGTTCTAACTGTTATAAATATTTTCCTTTTATGAACAAATTATGTTTACTATAATTTCAGCCCTTAATTTTATTTCTACTATTTGGATCCTAGTAGAACACATATATTACCCTTTTCAAGTATTTGATGATGTTGTTGTTGTTAAGTGCCCTTGAATCAGTTCCGACTCATAGCGATCCTCTATAGGGTTTCTGAGGAGCAGCTGCTGAGTTTGAACTGCAGATCTTGTGGTTCAAACCAACCTTGAGGTTGAGTGTCCATCCCATGGCACCACACTATTTGATGATAGGTACTCAATTAATGCTTTGGCTTTCTTTCTGAAGGGCAGTTGGATATATTGCTGCACAATTTAATCATTTGTGTTCTTCCATCTTGAGCAATCAGCATTCTTATAATAGAGACAACTGATATGGAAATGACAAATCTCCAAAGCCCTCCCAATTTTGCACCCTTCTTGTAAATATAAAAGCCACATTTTCTAACAAAATCTCTCACAAATACCTATAGTGATAAAAGGTATCATTTGATAAATAATTTATATAAAAATGCCATTTGGTTTTTGACTTTTACATTTTATCTCAAGATTTTCTAATTTGTAGGTAAGTAATAAGACACTGCAAATTCATCAGTGCATCAAATGTTTAACATGCATATATTAAAACAATAAAATTAGCACTTCAGTAATAGCAAATAGAAAGTTAGCAAATACAGAGCATTAGCCATACTGTGTCCTCACCAGTCTTCATTGGAATTGAGCCCAGAGAACTTATACTTCATCAAATTTTACTTAACCAAATCTTCTTTTATTTAACCCTATCTTTATCATATCTTATTTAACCATGTCAAATTTACTTAAGTTTATCTTTGTATTAAGAAAAACAAGTTAACATAAATATACGTGTTTTTGTATGTGCATTGAAGTACCTTATTCTTATGTTCCTAATAATGCTTCATCTCAAAACTTAGATACACTTGGATAAAATATTTTTAAGTAGGTTATATAAATAGCATATTTGCTAAGACTCTGTGCATCAGGATACCATCCTTCAAAAGGAACTTACAAAAAGAAAGAAATAAAGCTAAAATAGCTATCTCTAAAGAATAGGTCTTCACAAGCTTGATGGTTATTAGACCACAGTTACGATTGTTAAAATATTGTGAACTAAAATGTTTCCATTGTATCATGTTGGATTTATTTCCCAAGCAGAGGCAACAGAAATACAGTGTACTTCTAATAGACCCTGTCTTTCAAATTACCCGGAGATGCTTTCCAGAGCATGCAGTTCAGAATCATAGTATGAAACGTATTTTCAGTACCTTGAATTTACTTGATAATGGCTTTTCTATCCAAAGTTTTCTCAATTCCCACCAAGTGGTTAGGTTGTTGTTAAGTATCACTGAGTCACTTCCAACACATAGTGACCATGTATAGGGTTTATGAGGAGAGGCTGGTGAGTTTGAATTGCCAACCTTGTTGTTTAAACCACCTTTGCAGTCTAGTGCATTAACCCACAGCACCATACAGGACTCCAAGTGGTTGTGTAGGGCCCTACACATCAAGTGTACAAGAATCTCAGACCGGTATTGGTAATTTTTGTAATCCAGCTAGGTTTAAAAGGAGACATGTTATAAGTAGGAAGCAATGGTCCCAGGACCATCAAGAATGAAGATGACGAGTGGAGTGTGAGATCTCTACCTAGAAAAGTGCTGATAGCAGAGAGGGTGGCCTGAAGCAGTTGGAAGCATCTAGTCCCAAATTATTCTTCATATGATAGATTTAAATTTCATGTTTCCTTTTGAGACTACTGCCATCTTTGAAGCTAGTTGTGGAGTTTACACAATGCTTAGAGATATTTTTTCTTCTTTATTCTCCCTGAAATTCTACCAAACATACCTCAAATGCAAATAAAATTTCTGGTTTAAATTTTTTTTTTTTAATTTTAATTTTCTTTGCTTTTTTATTTTTTTTTTTGTCTGTTGTAGCTATAAGAGAAATTCCCTATCTGTCCACCCTACAAACCCTTACCACTCTTACAAATGTTTTAGGGTTGCCACGAGTGGGAAACAGTGACTTCTGTATGTTTCTGATGGCTGGTAAAAGTCAGTGCTCAGTTTTACTTCTGGCAATTGGAAGAATAACTACAGGATCCACACAGTAAATGAAAATGAGAGACTGATTTCTCCAAAAATTTCAAAGTGAGTAATAAAATTAAACCATTGGACTCACCAGTGTCAGATCATGGAATCATAAGGCAGCTTGTAGGTAAATGCCAGCTTCTACGTCCCCTCCTTGATGATTCTTTGAAGGTAGACCTCTGTAAAAGTAGAAGAGAAATCACTTAGAAAGGTTTGGTTAGCCCAACATAGTGCAATCTGTTATATGCAAAATGGAGTTAATAGTAGATTGCATCCATTTGTGTTCTTTCTGTAATAAAGGGAAATCTATGAAAAGGAAAATAAATTCACATTATCTAAAAGAGTGAGAGAAATACAAAGCTAAGCTTGTGAGTAGGATATATTTTTTTACTCTCTCTGTATGAAAAGATGCTCTGTGAATAATAATATATATATAACAAAATATTTGGTGACTACCTCAATAAATACCAAAAGACAAATGCGTTTAAGAAAAACGTCATTCCTACCAAATTTTTATTAAACACTTATGATCTGACAAGTGGGGAGAGATAAGAAATGCATACATGGACTCTACCCATGTAGGGTTTCAGGCTTAGCAAAGATGGTAAACAACTGAACATGTTATTGGAATGGCTTGGAAAATGCTATGAAATGGAAAAAATGAGCTCCTCAGAATAGCAGAGAAGTGTACTTAACCTGGCCTAGCAGCCCGAGAAAGGCTGTAAGTATTGAAAAGTGAGTACAAGTAACCCAATCCAGAAGGTACTTGTGGATTATAGCACTGCTGGCAGGGGGCGCAAAGGGAAGAAATAGACAATGTTATAACACTGACAATATAAACCATGTAAATATTAGAATGTGTAGATTATATATTGGACAAGAATAATAACATGAATTTGGAATTTGCTCTATATTCAAGGTTCAGATAATGAAGAACTTTTGAAATGGATTAAGGTTTTGGGGCTTGAATCGTTATATAATGAGAACACTTTAAAATATTAGATATTTGAAGGAAGACAATGTTCTGCATCTTACAGAATTTACTCTGATTTTAGTGTAGAGTATAGAGACTTTAATGAAGAAGAGCAATGTCAGAAGCCGAAAAATCAATTAGAAAGTTATTACAGTAGTTCAGCAAGGACAAATGATAGCTTGGATTGGACAGTAGGGGTCATAATAGAGAGAAATGGAGATATTTGAGATATATTAGGAAGTTGAATTGGAAAACTCAGAGAATAAATTGAGGGAAAGAAACACTTATGTATCCTAGGTATATATGTTGAGCAAGTGAGTAGATTGTGATACCATTCATACAAAAAAAAAAAAAAAAATCAGAAGAAGAGGCTAATACTAATCTGAGGGCACTATGAAGATTTTCTACTTTGCTATATTATGAAATTATCAATTTTGGTAGTAGAGAAAGTATGGCACAAATAAGCTCTAAGATATGCTTATAGAATTGAATGGTGAACTGAGAGTAAGCCATATATAATGGACATAATGAAGTTGAAAAGAATACATTGAATCATCTAACGGAAAAGTATCTATAAGGTAGTATAAGGTAGACAGATGACACAACACAGGATATACAATGTAGTCAAATGGCAGGCATTTATATAAAGCAAGAGAATCATAGGTAGAGACAGAGTAAGGTGAAGACATAATTGTTCTCAGAATCTAAAGTATGTTTAATTGAAAGGACTGAGTAGCATCTAATTAAAAAAGCAGAGGAGAAAGAAGTTCGCTCAGAGGTAAGCCAGGTTTTAATAAAGTGCAAGTTATCTTAAGGAGAATCAATTAGGAGTTTGTTATGACTGAATCCAGGAAATAATTGATAAAGTAGATTCAGTGCTCAAAATGAATTAATACAATATTTAATTTTTAAAAAAGTAAGGGACACTGCACAACAAATTATTTTAAATAAAATTTATTTTCCTAACTTTTCAAAGTAAATATGTGAATTATAGAAAACTGAAAACACAAACAGCATCATTTACAACAAACGATGTGTCCTTAGAGTATCTGAGTATACACAGTGGGCATACTTTTTAGGTGTTTGGAACAGAGTTTTAAGCACCACCTTTTGCTCACATCATAAATATTTATCCACTTAAAAACATAAAGCAATAAGCATGTTAGTAACCAATTGAACCAGGAAAGCATAGGAGACAAAAACAGCAACAGGAGAAAATATTGGCAGAGTTACAGTTAAAATACTGCATTTTCTTAATGTTAAAAGCCATGGAGTACAATTAGTATAATGCTTCTAGAGCAATTTATTGTTAGATCGGTAACATTAAATTATTAACTAAAAGTATGTTTCCATTGAATTGTCAAGGCAGCCCTATTTGCCAACCAAAAAAATTGATATATATAATATATATCAATATAATAAAAATGCAAGCATAAGCATATCTGAATATATTTCTTCTCTTGCTCTTTCTTCAGCTCCTTTGCTGCCAACTCAATGGGAAAGTTTTGATACATACTATTTAGAGTATATATCAAAGAGAGAGTGTAGAGATAATTTAACATGTCCATTTTTAGGATATTTCTTTTCCATTAATTGCAACAAAAGTTTAGCCACAGGAGTCAGAGATCAACTCAATGACCTCTAACAACAACATTTTAATTACATAGTTTACTCAATACATAACATTTAAATGTTGCAAAACAACAAGCATTGTCTGCAATAAAGTAGGTACTTTATTAAAAACACACATATAGAACTGGGGTTAATATCAGAAACTCTCTTCTAGATTTGGAGACATTATTAAAGAATGTATTTGTAAACACTACCATCTCTCTCTTCAAGCACTGGACCTCAAACTACAAAGTTGGCAGTTCAAACCCACCAGCAGCTCCTGGAAACCCTATACAGGGTCACTATGAGTCAGAACCGATTCAATGGCATTTAATAACAACAAAAGCAACCATATCAATAACTAAGGACAGAATTCATGCAGCTGCCATGGGTGGATTTAACAAAAGTCATTCTCAGAAGATAGTATTTTCTATAACCTAACAAAAGGACACTGACAAAGGAATTCATTACTACTCCTACTTATGACACCTGTGATTTGTGTGTGTGTGTGTGTGTGTGTCCTTCCTTTATATACACAGAAATTAACTACCATACATGTGTAGAATAGGATGAGACCATCTGGACTTGTCTGACTCACTGGATAGAATTCTTAGCATTGCATTTCCTTTCCATCCCCAATGAACAGTCAGTACACTGCTAAAAGATATTAGGGTTAGTAATCCCTTTTCCCCAAACTATTAACCCTCTGAATTAATAATATCAATAATAAACATGTATAATATGTTTCTCACATCTGCTTCCTTAAATATATGTTGTGGATATGTCTAGAAAGAGTGGAAGTTTCAAATAAGGGCTTAAAGTAGGATATGTACTTAATCTCAAGTTCAGTTTCAACCACAAGGTTGGCAGTTCAGTCTTACCAGTTGTTCCTCAGAAACTTTATACAGGGTTGCTATGAGTCAGAACCAAATATATGGCACATAAAAACACAACAATATTTAGGTTGGAGCTTGACATATTCTTAGATATTTCCTCATTATATCAAGATGTTGTTGTTGTTGTTAAGTGCTGTTGAGTCAGTGTGACCCATAGCGACCCTGAACAGGGTTTCCGAGGCTATAAATCTTTATGGGAGCAGAAAGCCTCATCCTTCTCCCGCAGAGCAGCTGATAGTTTCAAACTGCTGACCTTGCAGTTCACAGTCCAATTCTTAACCACTACGCTACAACTTTCTAATTAATGAAAATATGTAGTTATTGAATAATAGAACCCTTACTGCAACTACATAGTCATACATCATACATATATACATATATCAATAAGAATAAAATCTATTTTACACATAAAAAGCTATAAGAAATAAGATTAAAATGTTAAACAAGCTTAAAAACTAGAAACTAAGTGTTTGTTCAAGATTTTCAACCAGACTAAGTCAACTTGACCCTAAAATTAATAATAATATTGTTATTGTTGTTAAGTGCCATCCTGTCAGTTCTGACACATAACATTCCTGTATAAGGGTTCTGGGGAGCTGCCGGTGGGTTTGAACTGCTGACCTTGTGGTTCACAGTCCAGTGCTGATCCTACTAGATAATTTTAAAACATGATAAACTATTGTTTCAATGTTGATAAAAATGAGCACAGAGTTTACATTTTAGAGGACGTGTAAATGTACAACAATTCAAATTCTTAATCATATATATGAGAAAATTATATTTTACAAAGTCTAATTATGTAATTAAGGAGCTCTGGTAGCGTAGTGGTTACAAATTGGGCTGTGAATCTTAAGGTCAGCCGTTTGAAACTACCAGCTGTTCTGCGGGAGAAAGATGACGCTTTTTGCTCCTGTAAAGATTTACAGCCTCGGAAACCCTGTACAGGGTCGCTATAAGTCAGAACCGACTCCACGGCACACAGCCAACCACCACCAATTATGTTATTAGTATGACCACATAGATTGTCGTGGAACTGAGATTAAGAGCTTTTTATCATCTGACTGTCAATCTGGAGGAAAAAATTAAAGTGAAGATGGGATGAGTCACTCTGCTATATAAACTTTAGTTGTAGGTAATCTCTACACTCTTCATAACTGCAAGGATAGTTGCCAAGGGCATGAGGTTCCCAGAAGTAAAGTTAGATTCTGATTTCATTCTGTGCTTACCAAAGACATAACTCTGACAGTACTAAAAGCAAATGACAGAGAATTCTGACATCAAAAGTGAATGTAGGAAGCCTTTTATGTTTAGACCATAAATTGTTCAAGAATTGGCTGCATCCCATCCCAAAGTGAATTGACATTGTAGCTCCTCATTAATTGATTTCCCAGGTTATTTTGTAGAGGATAGGTTACTATTCCTTACAAATACCCTCTATGTTTTCCATGCATGTCAGTTAGGAACTAAAAGCCAATGCTTCAGGCAGCTTTGAGTACTCCAGGGACTCATAACTACTCTAGCTGAAAGAATTATGGTCAGCATAAGTGTATGAAGAGCCTTTGAAACTCAGGTTGAAAAAAGAAAAAAGCAACAGTCATAAAGTCAACAAGTGAAACCACCACCTGTAGTATTTGCAAAGCCTCCAAAAACAGGGAAATTTATGGAAAATAAAAGCTGGACAATATAATTTGTGAGATAAGCCAAATATAGACTGGGCCATCTCTTTTGACATTGGAAATATTAAAATAGATTTTTGTGTTGATTGTGTTTTTAATTTAAAATAAAATAGAAATCTAGAAAAGCACAAAGAATTCATAAATATCTAGTGCATGGTTGGGTTTATGTATATGGGGTAGCAAGGTGTACTTTTCCTAATTCAGGTTTCCTGGCGGATCTCAGTCCAACCTGTTGAACAAGGTTCAGCTGAAGTGACGGTTCCTCTAATCTTTCTGAACTACTTGCTGCACAGAGCACCTGCTTCTGTGGTACAATTGGTTAGTGAGTTCAGCTGTTAACTGAAATGTTCGTGGTTGGAGCTAATCCAGAGATGGGAGCAGACATTTTGAGCCCCGGTGTGGCTCTTCAGAAAAAGTGCTGAACTTGTAGTAGCCAAAAGGCTGGCAGTTCAAACTCACCAGCTGCTCTTGGAAACCCTGCGTCAAAACTGGCTCAACGGCACACAACAAAAACAAACCCACAGAATTCTCAGAATTAGGGGATATACATAGGGACTATCACAAACTGGCATTTCATTAAATACTTCTTTCACTAGTTTCTTTTTTACCCCAGTTGTTTTTGAGTGCTGTCGAGTCAGTTATTTCATAGCGATCCTGTATAGGGTTTCCAGGAAGCAGCTGATGGTTTTGAACCACTGACCTAAGCGTTAGTAGTCCAGTGTTCATCTTACAGCACCACACTTGGACTCTACCCTTACTTATCTCAAGGAAGAATATGAGAGACAGTGGTTAAGAACATGGGCCACAGCAGTTCAGTGCTTGGATTTAAATTTAGATATCTGTTTAGGTTCGAATCCAGAAAAGAAAATCCTTCCATGTGGGTATTCGTAAAGAGACTGAAAAAGTGAGCAGGAGACAGTCTGATAGAGGTTTACAAACAGGAAACTTAGTAACTGGGATGAGAACAGCAGCTGTTTCCACTGGCTGCAAGCTGGACAGTCAAGAATTTCCATGACAGGAAGAGCTTTAGAACTCTGCGGCAAACAAGCTTCATATTCCAAGAAAGAAGGGAGCGAGGTGGTTATAAGGCAAGTTCTGCCTCCAGCCAAGACTTAAGGAAAAACAGAAAAACAGCCTAGCGCCAGCTGCCTGCCATTACTCCTTAGTAGATAAGTAGCTAGTCTATGGGAACCCTGAGTTTCAGCATATAGGGTCAGGAATATATGTTGAAGGGGCAGAGAGAAAGAATGACAGAGCATTTCCCCTGGAGTGACATGTTGTTGTTGTTCTTGTTAAGCATTATTGGCTTGGTTCCTTCTCATAGACACGCTATATAAGGCTGGTGAGTTTGAACCATTGGCCTTGCAGTTCAAACTGCCTTTGCAGTCGAGTGCTTATCCTATAGCACCACAGTAGTGCTCCTGAGTTGACATTAGTGTGGACGTTTTGGAATGCTCAGCTTTTGTCCCTATACTTCACCCCAGTTCCCCTAAACGTCCCATACAATCTTACTGCCAGTCCTTCACAAAATCCCTTATCCCTGAGTACTGGAGAGTTGTAACAAAGGCCTTAACAACAATATATAATACAGCAGAGTACTTTTCCTAAGCACACTATTCCCATGATAGGAAGGTGGGATGCCATGAGTCCCAGGTGCAATTTTCCATACACCCAGGAATCTGACTGGTTCTTTATAGCTGCAATCATTATGACCCAGCTGGCAAAGATGTTACTGAAGACACTAATGATGAAACAACAAAGAGGTTAGAAATACCAACATAGATACTAGATTTTTGGCAGCATAGAATGGACCCAAGGTGATACTTGTATGCCTACATCTAGCCCTAACCCCCAACAAAGGGCCCAAAACCCAAACCAAGAGGGATCTGCTTACCATATCCAGGGAAGGGAGAGAATAGACTTTTCTGGGGCTAGATTCTGAGGCAATGTCAAGAGAAGATTATGAGAGTCTCCAGGCCCTGCCAGGGCAGTTACTTATGTGGATATTTGAATTCTCATGGCCTTCTGAAATCCCTATGTGAGCAGGTGATAGGTACTGGATAGCGTCTGTAGTTGATACTCACTGGCACATTGCAGAGCTTCTGGTTGACTCTTGAGTGTGTGTCATGCTGTAGAGTTTGCTCCCGAATCCAATCACTCATTCTACCAGTCAGGCTGCAGTTACGTTGCACAGGAGGTAGAAATGCCAAACAATGTCCAGACCATCTGGCTCTTCTTAGACTTTGTGTAACCACTCGGGCATTTGCCTGCATGTGCCTGTTGTATGGCATGCAGCCCGGACAGTTCATCAGCTTAAATGCTCCCCAGTGGAGAGAGAGGGCTATGTGCCAGCACATAAAAACAAAGATGTCTGTAGCCTGCATTCAGGCCCAAATATCTTTCCACAGGTTCATCCCTCAGAGGGGTTGCTGGTTAACTAACCACTCTTACATTTTCCACTGTGTTAGCCATAATGCTGTCCTTTGCACACTTCCCAGCTGTCTGTATATAGGACTATGGGGCTGGATTCATGCATAAGCATTATCTAAGCTGTTCTCTACTCAGCCCACTGGCTACTCTGCCCATGGCTTGATTGATCCACATACATTCCATGGCTGGTTGTACAGCACTGCAGTCCACCGTTGGAGGTTACCAGAAGCTGAGCTGTCAGTGTACCAGGTATCTTCAGGAACTTGGCCCGCTCCTTCTCTTAGGTGACTCTTCCATGGGGTTGCTTCTATTTTGAGTGGCTGGGGCTTTCTATTAGTGACATGGTGACTGGTCCAAGAATCTGTGTGACTTAGCACTTAAGGGGCTGGTTGAGAGGACACTTTTCAGTTGAAATTATGCATGCCATTTGCCCAATATACTGGATTGGTCTACCCCACACTAAGGTTTAACAAAATACTGGACCCCGGTCTGGGATAGTACATTTTATACTGTTTCAGGGGCCCCTATTTTGATGCCTTTTATGAGCTATAAAGGAGCTCTGGTAGCGTAGTGGTTATGAGTCGGGCTGTAATCAGCAAGGTCAGCAGTTCGAAACTACCAGCTGCTCTGCAGCAGAAAGATGAGGCTTTCTACGCCAGTAAAGATTTACAGCCTCGAAAACCCTGTTCAGGGTCGCTATGGGTTGGAACAGACTAGACGGCACTTAACAACAACAGCTATAAACTGTTGTACATGGCACAAAGTTGCTTTTCTACAGGGGTGTATCAGGTTTTGTCACCTTTTCATAACTGAAGCCAAAATCCTAAGAGAGTAAGTTGTTGTCATTGCTGCAGGTCCCAGTCATCCCCTTCCTGGTAGCTGGCAACACCCAATTCACACTCTTGTCCTATGGCTCCCAAGAGCCTAAACCTGCTACTTTACTACTATGCTGGCCTCATTAAAGGACTGCTCTGCCTTGGGAGACTAGTCCCAAGTGTTTCCTTTCTTTATTGGATGGCTAAGTCAGAAATAAAGAGTCTCCAAAGTAGCTAGTTAGTATATTTCAGTATGCAGAGTAAGAAATATATGTTGGAAGTGGTGAGAGGAGAAATGACAGGTATTTCTCATGAGTTGATACTAGTGTGACTATTTTGGAGTGTTCAGTTTTTATGTCTACAGTGTCTGACTATCAACTCGGTGATTTGGGGCAAGTCACTTAAAATTCCCATTTCTTTAAGAGTTATAT
>NW_006408771.1:1584961-1591617 GCF_000296735.1 Chrysochloris asiatica | reverse complement strand
GCACCTGACAACAACAACAGAGATATTTTCATCTTTTTTCATCTCGCAAGGAAGAGTGGGTGCCATCTAGTGAGTGAAGGCCACTGGACATCCTACAATGTACAGGACTATCCCTACTCTACCCTCCATTGCCACTTCCATAACCAAGGATGAATTTGTTGACCTAAAGTGTCAGTAATATCAGATTACAAACACTAGTTTAAATGAATTAACTGATAAACAAACTCTGTACAACATTGACTGACACATGATAAACACTCAATAAATAATATTATTATTTTTATTGTCTCAAATCACTAAAAAAGTAATATAAAATGAAACCCATTGCCACTGAGTTGGTTTATTCCAACTCATAGTGACTCCAATAGGACAAAATGGACCTTCCCCCAAAGGGTTTCTATGAATGTATTCTTTATGGAATCAGTCGGCCACATATATCTCCCCCTGAGAATATCAGCTGACCATTTAACCAATGTGCCAGCAGTGCCCTGAACCACTAAATGGTTTATTAAATTATATACCTGTTTTCTATGATAATGTAAATAAAACTACTCCCTGAATTACTGTCTTCTTTGGCAACTTCTAATAACTTAAGTCTCTCATTGCACTTTTTATCACTCAGTATCTTCCTTATCTGTAAATACTCTGTTTTCATTTTATTCTTCCTTATAATTAAATTACTTCTTCTCACTAGAAATGAAAAAAATACATATCACAGTAAAACATTCTCAAGAAAACATTCATAGGCTAAGGAGAGATATCACAAAGCCTCTCTGCTAAAGGGGGGGGGGCGTGGAGGAGGGGAAGATTATCTCCATTATTAAACTAGAGGATTGAAACCTAATATGTAACAAATCTTTAAAGAGTAGTGACTCAATATTTCATGAAGAATTGGGAAGCACACTGAGAATACAAAACATTTAACTGTCTCATCACATGTTGAATAAATAATTTGAAAATGTTGTATATAACACAGGTATTTGTATAATTCTGGGCACTGACAAAAGAGTTCTGGTGGGGGGCACTGTAGGATAAGCATTGCGCTGCAAGGTTTAAACCCACCAGCTGCTCCTCAGAAACCCTATACAGGGTTGCTATGAGTAGGTACCAATTTGACGACACTTGACAACCACAATATAAAATAATAACTATAGAGTACTAAGCACTTTGTATCAATTTTGTGTATATAGGACAAAATGGAACTTTGTATATATTTCACCTCTTGATTTCCATAAAACAATGTATCTGCTGTAGAAGTAGCATGCCAAGAAAAACAGAATACAGTATAGTTAATTAGTTGCAAGACTGTGCAAATGTCCTCTAATTTTCTTCAGAAAATGCATCATGGTGTATTCAGGAATTATCTTAGTAACAATATGAATTCAATCAATACTACCAACATTTTCCATATAAAAACTGTGTGCCTGCTGGTGTCATTTTCCAGTGTGAAATAAAAGAAAAATATCCTCATGCATTTTCAAGGCAACACTAAAATAATTTTCATTACCAGACAGGATAGAATACAAGGAAGGGATCATTTGATTTTTTTCTTTATGAGATTAGGAATTGACTTCCTGAATATAATTGATGAAACCCACCAAAATAATTAATTGTGTTACCCATTGGCAAAACATAAAAGTCTTGAAATAACAAATATGGGAACAGAGCCTAGGGTTAATCTACTTAATAATAGTCTCAGTTTGTTTCAAAGTATAACACAAGCAATTATTTATTCATATTTTCAACAAACCAGAAGCATAGCATCAATTTCCTCTCAAAGTTGATTGTTTCCCTGGTGAACATTAGTGATTCAGTATAAAGATTTTTCATATCTTAAATGCTGGTGATCTCCTCTTCCAGATTTTATTTTTTTCTCCACCATTTCTCTCCTATTGTCTCCTTTCCTTTTCTCTTTATTCCATCACCAAACCTCTCTGTTCTCTTTTGTTCTGGTCAATCTGAATGTTCTTCTTGTTGTTAAGTGGCAATGAGTTGGTCCTAACTCATAACTACCCTGTATAGTGTTTTTAAAGAGTGACTAGGGTTGATCCACTGACCTTGCAGTTACTATTCCAGTGGTTCTTCTACAGTACCACAGTCTTAGGTGTATATATTTCTTTAAGATAATACCCTACAGCCATTTTATCCTCAACATATTCAAGATGTACTGCTTTCTCTTTCCATCATAATAAATTTCCATATTGTACATCTGGTATGGTGCTGTAGGAAAAGTACTGGATCACAAGGTCTGTTAAAGCTATACAAAGTTGCTCTGAGTCAGAAATGACTCAATGACACGTAACAACAACAACATCTGCCAATCTTCTATTAGAACTTAACTGTTTTTTTTACTGTTGTTTTTATGTATGACTGAGTCAGTTCCAATTCAGGACGATCCTTTGCACACACAACAACCTAGTGCCTGATCCTGCTCCATTCTCACCAGTGCTCATGATTGAGCCCATTGCTGCTGCCACTCTGTCAATTCACCTTGTCAGGGTCTTCTTCCTTTCCACTGACCTTCCACTTTACCAAGAATGATGCCCTTTTCCAGGGACTGGTTCCTCCTGACAACATGTCCAAAGCAGCACTAGCTAAGTCATCAACTTTAGAAGTCATTCTACCAGACGTTTGTCTTCTGCTTCTGTAAGTATCCCCTAATCTAATGCTGTTTCATCTTTCCACTGTTTTTCTCTAAGTTTACAGGTCCCAGGCTCAGCTTCTTTACCTTACCATTGTTCTAAGATCCGTATCTTCACAGCAGTGTCATTCAGAAGAACTGCACCTTTACTGGAACCTGAGGGGCCATATTGGTACTTTCTGATCTGTCTCAATCTGACCTACCTCCTTGACACTGCACCAGCCCTCATATCTACCTTACAACATCAGCTGACATCTTGACTCCCTATTGAGTACCTAGGAACTCCTGTGCAGTGTGGCCATCTGAGTCCTATATGTTGATGTTGACTCATCATCATCTCTGACTTCCAGCAACCCCAGTGCAGGTCATATGCATTATTTGTCCTCTTTGTTTTTGTCTATGAGCCTGTCATACTTATAAGAAATCAAATGTGCTTCAAAGAATGTATCCTAACAACCCTGATTCCTGTAAATCATGATATTAGAATTAGAACTGCCCCCTTTCCATTTCTCCACTCCTAATTAGTGAAAAAAATCTTAAAACATTTGTCAATCTCCCTTTTTCTTTATCATTCCATATATTTTTAACACTCTTTATACAGCCTTTCCTTCCCACCATTCCACTGAAACGTCTATGTCAGGCTCAGAAATATCTCTGATTGGGCAAATATAATTCTCCATTCTTAATTCTTACCAGACACACTCTCTGCAATACTACATACACCATCTCCTTGAAATAGCTCTGAAATGGAACAATATTTTCTCCTATATTTTTATTATTTCACTGAGCATTCTTTCCAAGTTCCTTTAGCTCCATTTCTTCCCAATCATTGTCCAGTCTTAGTCCTTGGCTCTCTACTGCTCAATCTGTTGGTAATCTCATCAAGTCCCATGACTTTAGATGCCATCTGCACTATAAGGACTTCCAACTTCACATCACAACTCTTGTCTTTTCCACTCAACTCCCAGACTCTTCTGTGCAAATTGATATCTCCACTTCATAAATATTCAGTTCAAATTTAACATACAGAATTCAAACAAAACAAAATTAATGATAACAAAAGCCAGAAATCTTGACTCCAACCAAATGCATGTTCATCTCCTGTTGTTCCTTATTTTAAAAGATGACATCCCTATTACCTAAACTGCTCAGACTAAAATTTTGATTATATTATTTTAGTTCTCTTACCACATAAGAAAGCAGAAAATCTTACCTTAAAGTACATATTAAGTATCTAATCACCCTTCATAAACTTCATTACTAACCACCCATTCCAAGAAAACATATGTCACATGGAAAAAACACAACTGCTTTCAAATTCTTAATCTATCTCATTATTGTCATTGTTGTTGTTGTTAAGTGCCACTGAGTCTATTCTAACCCATAGCGACCATGTATAGGGTTTCTGAAGAGCAGCTGGTGAGCTTGAACTGCGGACCTTGCAGTTCAAATGACTTTGCAGTCTGGGTCGTTAACCCACAGTGCCACACCAGGACTAACTAAAAATAATCATTTCATTACATTACTCTGAATTTTGTGTACTCGTATTTTAATGCTATTTATAGTTACACTGAGCTTTTGCTATACCGTCTATAGGGATAGCTCATTCTCACTTCAGCATTTTAGTTCATGTCACTCCCTTCTATTGTTTGAATCATAACAAACCATGGGAAACATTGCAAAGAACAGGTATTCAAGAACACTTAATCGTGCTCATCAGGAACCTGGACATAGACCAAGAAGTAATAGTTCTAACAGAACAAGGGGATAATGAGTGGTTTATAATCAGGAAAGGTAAATGTTGGGGCTATATTCTTTCACCATACTTATCCAAGCTGTATGCTAAGCAAGTAATCCAAGAAGCTAGGTTATATGAAGAAGAACATAGCATCAGGTTTGGAGGAAGAATCATTAATATTCTGTGATATGCAGATGATAAATCCTTGCTTGTTGGAAGTGAATGTTGTTGTTGTTAGGTGTCATCAAGTCAGTATGGACTCATAGTGACCTTATGCACAGCAGAACGAAACACTGCTGGATCCTTGCCCAGCCTCACTATTGTTGCCACGCTTGATCCCATTGATGCTACTACTTTGCCAATCCATCTCGCTGAGGGTCTTCCTCTTTTTCTCTGACCCTCCACCTTACCAAACATGATATCCTTCTCCAGCAACTGGTCCCTCCTGACAATATGTCCAAAGTCTGAGAGGCAAAGTTTGGCCATCCTGGCCTCCAAGGGGCACTCTGGCTGCACTTCTTCCAACACAGATTTGTTGGTTCTTTTGGCAATCCATGGCACTTGCAGTTGACAATGACTTAATTTTGCTTGGATCCACAATCAACAATCATGGAAGCACCAGTTAAGAAAATAAATGGTATATTGCATTGGATTAAACAAGAACTCTTTACAGTGTTCAAGAGAAAACATGTCAGTTTGAGGACTAAGGTGGGCCTGACCTAAGCCATCGTATTTATAATTACCTATTTGCTTGTGGAAGTTGGCCAATGAATAAGGAAGACACTAGAAGAATCAATGCATTTGAATTCTGATGTTGGTAAAAAGTAATGACAATACCATACACTGCCAGAAGAACAAACAAATCTGTATTAAGAGAAATACAGCCAGAATGCTGCTCAGAAGAGAGGATGATGAGATTTTGTCTCTTACACTTTTGACATGAGAAGGAACTGCAACGTCAATGGTTCAAGCTCACCAGCTATTCCTTGGAAACCCTATACAGGGTTGCTATGGGTCGGAATTGACTCCACGACACTTAGCAAAAACACCACCACCAACAACTAATCGGGTCCTGGTATGATACTGTAGGATAAGCAGCGGACCAGAAACCCTGTACAAGGTCGCTGCGTGTCTAACCAAGTCAAGGGTATTTAACAACAACAATAGCAACTAATAACTCACTTTTTTAACAATATTCATGTTATGGATTTCTAAGGATTGATTTCTTTGTTTGATTTTGTACTCTGTTCAATTGATAGCCATTTAGAGAAGACATCTCTTCATTTAAATAGACATTCCCACTTCAAGTATGTTACTCTCTATTCTCCTGGTCTTATGTAGTGATAACAACTATTTGATTTAAACACACACAGCTATACATATCCAAACATAGCATACAAATATACATATTTATAAATGTGTTTATATGTATATCAGGGTAAGTCAATAAGAATTGCTAAAAAAAAATCATAGATACCTTTATTAAAAATATATCAAAATGTGAAGCCATTGTTTCTCCCCATAGCCTGCATCTAGGTCTCCACAAATCTGAAGGCAGTGTCTCCATCTCTCTAACCCTTCCCTGAAGAGTTCGTAACTCTGTAATTTATATTACGTAAAACAACAGGTTTTTCATCATGTTAGTTGCTTATTGGTAAATGCCTTCAATTAGGTTCTAACCCACAGCAATTCTGTATAGGTTTTCCGAATCGTGGCTGGTGAATTCGAACTACTAACCTTGTGGTTCAAATCGACTTTGCAGTCAAGCCCATAAACTCACAGCGCCACACCAGAGGGACTCAAATAATGTTCATTTTAAATGTTCTTTGAGTTTTGGAAACAAAAAGAAGTCTGAAGGGGCAAGATCATGGGGTAGTGTGAGTGGGATAAGGTTTCCCAGTGAATGTTTACTAGGACAGCCATTCTGAGACGAATTCCACTGACAGAGTAGATCCCCTAGGATATTTTATTTTATTTTCTGTTTAGGAACCTATTATTGTGACTAAGGCAAGGACATTACTGTGTATATGCATTGATCACAGAGACATATTTAAATGTTTTGTTTGGAATGAACCCATGTATGGAAGAAGTGAAGACTTATTAGAAATATGTTTGAGGCAGATTTGGATCCGGGTCAGTCTGGCGCGGCGATCGGGGGACAGATGATCTGAACTGATGGCACTGGGTCACCGGAACGCCCCAGCTGCAAAGAGGATTCCCAAGGAGCAGCTGGTGAGCTTGAACCGTCGACCTTGCAGTTCAAATGGCTTTGCAGTC
>NW_006408771.1:1578366-1582674 GCF_000296735.1 Chrysochloris asiatica | reverse complement strand
AAATATAATAAATCTAAAAATGAATAATATAATTTAAAACAAATCCCACAAAAATCAGAGCAAAACCTTTGGAAGATAAATTTAAAAAACCTTCTAATTACAGACTACTTCAAAAAATAACAAAGCAAAAAGAAAAGTTATCAAAATACATTCAATGCACTCTTCAAGTATTTTAATAAGGAAATGCATGTATTATAATATGTAAAATCAAGTTTTAAAGTGATTTTTTTAAAGGAATAAGAAAACAAAAGTACTGAATAAAAATGAAAAGTAATAATAAAAGGCAAGCAGAAAATAATTAATTGCATAGCAAAATAAAATAAATGAAATTAGCAAACAATCTCAAAAACAGCTTGTAATTTTTAAGTTTGAGTTCTTTGCTTTTCTTTCTTTTTTTTGAAAGCACACATAATTGAGAAGTATTTCAATATGGAAAGGTTAAGTATCTCTTTTAAACTTGATGTTATCAGATATTTTAGTTTCTTCACCACATTGGAGCAAAGTGTATTATAAACTTATTTGGGAAAAAATAAACCAGATGGGCAGGAAGTGAAATTCAATGTGATGCAAAATGGAGATGACCTACAACTTTTCCTAACTTCCAAATCCCATCACAATTCTAAAGCTCTGAGAATCATGGCCCAGGCAAGTTAACACTAACCCTAACAATCACAGCCAATAGCAATCTTACTTCACACCTCAGCTTTCATCACTGGCAAAATAACAACACTTCATTTCTGTGAAGTTGATTCTGACGCATAGTGCTGCTATTGCACCAAGTAGAACTGCTCCACAGGGTTTTGAAGACACAGTATCAGCAACAGTGGAGCTCAAATAAAACAACCCTTGTGAGGATGGCTCAGGATCTGGCAGTTTTTCCTTCTGCACCTACCAACAAGAACAAGTACACTTCATCTTTTTTTCCCATTATTTTATTTTCAATAGCTTTGTGCTTTCATATTTAAAGTGCATTTAGTGTAGGCAATAACTTTTGTTATTTTAAATTTTCTTTAAAAAAGTATCTAATGGGAAATGTACACCTTTCTTACTGGGGAATTTAGAACAGAAGTCAGAAATGACAAGTAGTGGAGAATTCTGAACTATCATATCACGTCTTTCCATTATATTCTAAGGTTGTTTTTGAGCTTCAAAGCAGAGATTACTTGTGGCAACATGCCTTGAGGCATAAAGTATTTGCAATTTGTAGCTTTACAGAAAGTCAGCACCCTCCACGCCCCCCACCCCCACCTCCCCGTAATTTGCATTCAGCAGTCCTGGTGTGGTGCTATAAACTAAGCTATAAACTAAGCCCTGGACCTCATGATCCATTTGAATGACAAGGTCAGGGGTTGAAACTTACCAGTTACTCTTTAGAAACCCTATACTGGTCACTGTGAGTCAGAACTTACTTATAGGCATTTAAGAACAAGAGTTTGCATTCAATATGATCTTTTACATAATTAGATATAAGTGTATAATCTTGCTGCTTCTATTTGATATATTTTTACATTTTATACACACCCTCTCTTCATCATTTATCTGCTTTGGTGAGAATTGAGTGTTTTTATTGTAAATATTTTATAATTTTATGTGATTTATTACCTATAACTGTCTATCTTGTTATTTAAAAGTGTTTACAGGTTATTGTATAACATCTTATACTGATCACAGTTTCCATTAAGTGATAGTATATGACTTCATTTGTAGCATAGCACCCTTGTGAGAGTATACTTTCATATTTACCACCTGACCTTTATGCTCCGTGTTATAAATCCCTAGATATATTTTATCAGTTTCAGTTTCCTTTGAAGAAAAATTAAATTATCATTTATATAAATGTTGTTGCTAAGAACCATCAAGTTGGTTCCAACTCTTAGTGACACTTCTAGGATTTCCAAGGCTTTAAATCTTCACAAGAACAGAAAACACCATCTTTTATCCTGGAGTTGCTGGTGGGCTCAAACCACAAACGGTGTGGTTTGTAGTCCAGTGCTTATCATATGGAGCACCATGCTCCCATATGTAAAAGTATATAAATGTAAATATAAAAATGAGCATAAATATAAACATAAATATATTCACCAAGCAGCTATCCTTTGTGGTCTTCTTCACTTTTTTCTTTGTGAATACTTATTTTCATCAGGTATGTGGAAATTTGGCAGTGAAAATTAAAGGCAGAAGAAGAATTGATGCATTTGAATTTTTGTTCTGGCAAAGAATACTGAATATACCTTGGGCTGCCAAAAGAACAAACAAATTTGACTTGTAAGGAGTACAACCAGAATGATCTTTAGATATGAGAATAGTGATAACTAGTCTCAGGGGCTTTGGACATGTCATCAGGAAAGACCAGTCCCTGAAGGGAAATATGCTGACCCTGGGTTCAGCAAAAAAGTAAAAGACCATCAAGGACATAGATTGACACAGTGGCTACAACAATGGGGTAAAATTTAGCAACAATTCTGAGGCTGGCTTAGGACTGGGTGGTGTTTTATTCTGTTTTACATGGGGTTCTCATTATGAGTTAGAAACATTTAGACAATATGAGCCTTGGTGTGGCAATGCAGGATCAACATGAATTACTACCTGCAAGGCCAGTGGTTCAAACCTACCAGTTTATTTTGGAAACCCTATACAGGGTCTCTATGAGTCAGAATTGACTTGACATCCCACAACAACAACAACAACAGACAATAATATCAACAAGGCAGAATAATGAACAAATCTGTCTCGGAGAAAGTACTGCTAGGAATCTCAATATAAATGAGGTTGGTGTGACTTCAACTTGCTTACTTTGAACATCACATCAGAAAAGTTTAGTAACTAGAAAAAGACTTCCAATAACACACAGAGTACATTGCTTGAAGTTAACTCAGAACTCATTAATAGTCTGCAAATTTTATTAATACCATTTATTTTTTAAAGCAGTTTTAAGCTTACAGAAAATTATGCGAAAAGTACTGTGAGTTTCGAACATACCCCTCTCCTCATGGCACATCATTTCTTCTAGTTTTAACTCCTTGCAATAATGAAATTCTCTGGTTGCAATTGATGAACCAACAACGAACCCTTGTTATTAACGAATGTCCATAGTTTATGTTAGGGCTCAATGTTGTCTAGTCTTATAGATTTTGAGAAATGTATAATGTTATGGAATCCTGGTGTGGTGCTGTGGGTTAATGCACTGGACTGGAAAGTCAGTCTGAACTGCAAAGTTGGTAATTCAAGTTTACCAGCTGCTGCTTGGAAACCCTATACACGGTTTCTAGAGGTCAGAAATTACTCGATGGAACTTAACAACAACAACATCCTCATTATAATAGTATGCAGAATAAATATTTTATACTTCACCTTCCTCTCTCATCTTGAACCCCTGAAAAATTGATCATTTTTAGTGTCTTTACAGTATTGCTTTCACCAGAATGTCATAGTTGGAATAATACAGTATGGAGTTCTTTCAGAAATAATTCTTTCATTTAACAATTTTCATTTAAAATTCCTTTATGTCTTTTGGTAACTTAATAATTCACTTCAAACACTAGAGTATGAAAATTACAGATAATGCCTCAGTGTATTAATATACCACACTTTGTTTATTCGTTCAGCTTTTGAAGGACTTTTAGAGATCATGAATAAAGCTAGTTTATAAATATTCAAGTGCATGTTTTGTATGGGAATAAATAGTTTCAATTCATTTGTGATCATACAGTAAAGCTATATTTAGCTTTATATGGAGTGTCTGAAAAGATGGTTGGGGCACTTTACAGTGTCAACATCAATGGGTGAGAATTCCTCTTGTTACATATCTTTGACAGGATTTGGTGTTTTAGATTTAAACTTTTATAATATATATGGGGGGGGAGTATTGTTACAAGGGTTACAGTTCATACACACACCATGAACGAGTTTATTCCAAATAAAATATGTCTAAATATGTGTCTGCATCAGTATAGATGGCTACAGACAAGTTATCTCAGTAATATACTTTTCTTAGCCTGCAGTGCACCTTAAAAAAAAAAAAAATAAGGGAGGCAGAAAGTCTAATCAAAAGACTTGGTGTGAAGCATGGAATAAGCTTTGGACTTCTAACTGAAATGTCTGCAGTTCAAATCCACTAACCCTTCTAACAAACCCTATAGAGAATAACTATGAGTCACTGAAAACTAACATCCATCAAAACATTGGCTTTCTGAACATGACCTATACTCATAGAGGTAGTAACTCTAAATACCAAAAGAGAAGGAAGGAGTCTTCACATCAAGTATCAATGTTATCCCCTTTGAACACAGGGTAGACAAGGACGGGCAA
>NW_006408771.1:1572386-1576976 GCF_000296735.1 Chrysochloris asiatica | reverse complement strand
TCCTTCAGGAAATTTCAGAGGAAGCAAAAATAGATCTATAAGTACAGTGGGAAGAAGAAAGAGGCATTAGTGGGGATGATAATAATGAAGCTAGAGCCTTCCTGTATCAAGGAGCTCTATAGACAATTTTCTCTATTGGTAAGTCAAGAAGGAGGAATATAAGCATATTACTTGGATACAGAAGTAATATCAAGAAGAAAAATCTAAAAGATGTAAGAAGTGGTTCTCCACTGAGAATGAGAAGGAATGGGAAAAATGTGTGGTGCCTTTTGTTATAAACCATCTGTACTATTTGATTTTAAACCATGTTCACATATTATTTTGATTTTTTAAAATTTAATGAACTTAATATATATTCCTTAAAAAAAGGTTTTCAAGGACATTTGCTGGGCAAATTAGATTTAACACAGAGAAGTGAGCTCAGAAAGGCTCTTCTACAACAATTTCCTGGAAAAACTTTTGCCATTTCCCCCTGATCTTGATCTTTTAGACTTCTTTTTGTTCCCCAAACTCAAAGAATATTGAAAAGAAGATAATCTTAGTTCCTGTAAGATGCCCAAACTGCCATTTTGGTATGGTGTAAATCAAAGTGTGCAGAATATGTCGAGGAAAAGTTGTTGTTTTTGCTAAGTGCTGTTGAGTTATTTACGACTTATTGCAACACTATATATGGTTTTCTAGTAGCAGCTGGTGAGTTTGAATCACCAGCCTTGTGTTTCAAACTGACCTTTTTGTCTACTACTTATCCTACAGTATCACACCTGGACTAAAGAGCTAGAAACACCACCATTAAAAGACCTAGATGGAAGATTTGTTGAGAAACGTATCTCTATTTATAAAACCATTTTTTCAAATAAAGATTTCTATGATTTTGTACCACCACTCATCTGTCATTTTGTCACACTGTAGTGGTTCACGCTGATGATGGAAGATATGCCACCAGCATTTTAAATATCAGCAGGGTCACCCATAGTGAACAGGTTTCAACTGAGCTTCTAAAGTAAGAAGAAGGAGAGATAGAATACTTTTGATTGGTTAACCTCTTAGATACTTATGAATAGCCAAAAAAATTATCAGATATAGTATCTGAAGATGAAAATATTATAATAGAATGTGAACAATGCTACCAGACAAGGAGTCCCTTAAGGTGGAAGGCACTCAAAATACAACTGGGGAAAAGCTGTCTCATAAAAGTAGACTTGATCATAATATGTGAATAGATCGAAGTATTGGGGACTTCAACTGGCTGATGGTGCACAACTCAAAATGAAGAGAAACAGCTACAAATATCCATTAATAATGGAATGCATGATGTATGAATCTAGGAAAAATGGAAGTTATGGAAAATGAAATGGAAAATGTAAAGGTCAATATCACAGACATTAGTGAGCTAAAATAGACTGGTATCGATCACTTTGAATAGAATACTCATGTAAATTAAATAAATCAGGAATATCAAATTGAAGATAAATGGCATTGCAGTCATCACTGAAAAGAAAACTTCAAGATCTACCATGATATACAATGCTGCCTTTGGTAGACTACTATCCATACACTGTAAGGTGTAAAATTTAATCCCTAAGGAGTCAGGGTGTGGCATTACAAGATAATGCACTGGACTGTAAGGTTGGTTTAAACAGCAAGGTTGGTGTTTCAGATAAATCAGCCGCTCTTTAGAAACCCTAAACAGGGTTGCTATGAGTCAGAACCAACTTGATGGCACTTAACAACAACAATCACTAAAGCCAGTGAAGATGTAATTGAAGAATTCCACCAACTCCTTCAGTCTGAAGTTGATCGAACATGAAATTAAGATACATTGATCATTATTTGTGGTTGAAATAAGGAAGTTAGAAACAAAGATCAATAGTTGGAAAATATAGCCTCAGTGATAGAAATGTTGCTGGAGATCACATGATAGAATTTTGCAAGACCAACGACTTCTTCATTCTTTTATATTAAAATAATATAAAAGGTGGCATGGTCTTTCTTCACCAGATGGAACACAGAGAAAATAAACTGACTACATCTTTAGAAGACTGACTCAGTGAAGAAGCTCAATACCATCATCCAAAACTAGGCTGGGGCAGTCTGTGGATCAGAATAGTGATTGCTCATATGCAAGGTCAGGTTAAGCTGAAAAAAATTAAACTAACTCCATGAAAACCCAAATATGAACTTGACTATAGCCCAGTACCACCATTCGTCTGTCAGTTTGTCTTACTGTGGTGGCATGCGTGGTGCTGTTATTCTACAGATGAAGCCACCAGCATTTCAAATACCAACAGGGTCACCCAAGGTGGACAGGTTTCAGCTGACAGAGAACTGCCAGAGGTTCAAGCCAGATTCACATGAGGGCATGGAACGTGGAATATCATTGCTAACATCAGATGGATCTTGGCTGAAAACAGAGAATATCAGAGAAATGGTTACCTGTGCTTTATTGACTATGGAAAAGCTTTCAGTTGTGTGAATCATGACCAGCTGACAACAGTGAGGAGAATAAGTATTCTGGAACACTTAATTGTTTTCATGAGGAACCTGTAAGTAGACTAAGAGACAGTTGTTCAAACAGAACAAGGAAACACTGAATGGTTTAAAATTAGGAAAGGTATGTACCATGCTTATTCAATTTGTGTGCTGAGCACAAAATCTGAGAAGGTGGAATATATGAAGAATACATGGCATCAGGATTGTAGGAAGAATCATTAACAACCAGGGATAAGCAGATGGAAACAACCTTAATTGTTGAAAGAAAAGAGGACTAAACTGCTTACTGATAAAGATCAAAGACCACAGTCTTTAGTATGGATTGTCTCTCAGTGGAAAGGAAATAAAAATCCTCACAACTGGACCAAAATAACATCAAGATAAATTGAAATTGTCAATGACTTAATTTTGTTCAGATCAACCATCAACACTCATGGGAATATTGGTTAAGAAATCAAATGATTTATTGCATTAGGCAAATCTGCTGTAGAAGACCTCTTTAAAGTGCACCTGACCCAAGTCATAGTATTTTCAATAATCTCATATGCATGTAAAATTTGCACAGTGAATAAGGAAGATTGTTGAAGAATTGATGCATTTGAGTTATGGTTTTGGAATACGAAGGAGTGCCAAAAGAACAAATCAATCTGTGTTGGCAGAAGAATAGCCAGAATGCTCCTTGGAAGCCAAGATGGCCAGTCTTAATCTCTCATACTTCAGACATTTTATTAGGAGGGACTAGTCCCTGGAGAAGGGCATCATGCTTGGTAAATGGAGTATCAGAGAAAAAGAGGAAGACCCCAACTAGATGGATTGGCACAGTGGTGGTGGCAATGGGATCAAGAGTTGCAACTATTGTGAGGTTGGTGCAGGACTGGGCAGTGTTTCATTCTGTTTTACAAAGAGACACTATGAGTTAGTATGGACTCAATGGCACCTAACAACATAACCCACTTGAATTTAGAGACCATCTGTAGAGTTGAATTAATGTGCTAGACACTAATGATACAAGGTTGCAACCACTCTGGTAATGTAGTGGTTATTAGTCAGGTTGCAAATCTCGTGGTCAAAAAGTTCAAAACTACCAGCTGTTCTGCAAGAGAAAGATGAGGCTTTCTGCTCCCATAAGGAGTTATAGCCTCGAAAATCTTATACAGGGTCACTATGAGTTGGAACAACTCCACAGCACATAACCACCACCACCAGTATCTTACTGTGTGGTGCTGTCGGATCAACACTGGTTGCTTACCATGAGATCAGTTTTCATTCCCACCAGCTGCTCCTCAGAAGCTGTGTACAATATTGCTATGAGCTGGAACAGACTCAGTGATAACAGTACCAATTTTACCAAAAATTTGTTGGGAGAATGTTTTGCACTTGGGAGTGAATATTTTTCAAGTTTGTTTATGTGAGTAAGTTCATATTATTAATTTTGCATTTTAGTTACTGATTATGATCTATAAAATGTGTGTTGTTATTATTGTTGCTCTGATTAATCGTGACTCCATATAGGGTTTCTGAGGAGCAGCTGGTGAGCTTGAACCGCTGACCTTGCAGTTCAAACCAACCTTGCACTCCAGTGCATAAACTCACAATGTCACATACAATTTCTTAATTTGGAAATGATTATGGGTTTATTTATAAACCCTAGAAACTATATGGTCCATATATACATGAAAATAACATTTGTTCTGTGTTGTTGGAGTTCAAATTATTCATAAATGGATAATATCACCACTATTGATAAAATTGTTTAGATCTTACTTAAATTGCCCATTGTCATGTTAAATATGTTAAATGTATGCCCTATTTTAATGTTTCTATTATATTACCTTTTTCAACAACATAAAAGGTGACCATGCATGCAGACATTGTTAGATAAAAAACATAGAAATAAAACACACTATATCTATGAAGAACAACAATGGAAAAGCTCAGTATCATCAGTCTGAGTAGGTGAGGATTTGACTGGAACAGACTAACAATTGTTCATATACAAATTGAAATTTAAATTGAAAAAAATTGAAGCAAGTTCATAAGAGCCAAAATATGACCTTGAGTATATTTTATCTGAATTTAAGGACCATCTCAAGAAAAAAG
>NW_006408771.1:1569454-1571336 GCF_000296735.1 Chrysochloris asiatica | reverse complement strand
ATATATATTGAATATGTATACTGAAAAAATAATCCAATAAACTGGACAACATGAAGAACACTTGTTGTTGGTAAGTGCTGTTGAGGCTGTTCCAACTCATAGGGATCCTATTTAGGTTTTCTGAGGGGCAGCTGGTGGGTCTCGCCCATTGATCTCAAGGTTAGCAGTCCAGTGTTTATCCTATAGTAGCACACCAAAACCTCATAAAGAACACTAACTAGTAGGTTAAAAATTATTGCCCCAGTGAGTATTACTCTTTGCCAACAAGCATCACCCACTTTCTTCTAGTTCTTGATTTATTTCCCTTCAGATTCCACAGTACTTAACAACACAAACAATAATATTAATATTCCCAAATCCATTTTGTATCATTTGAGTATGTAATGTGATTTCTTTTGTTTTTTAATCTTCCAATTTCTTTTTCTCTTGTTTTTGTAACAGTAAAACATATTTAGATTTTTGTTTCAATACAGTCAGCTAGACTTTACTTTTAAGTATTGTATATAGATGACAGTTGGCAAGATTAATGTCATTCCTATTTAATGAAATTGCTTTTATCTCCTTTTATATTTTAAAACTTGTCTTCATGGATTATTTTTTATAAATTTTAGTTATTTAAAATACAGTCAATTTAATTTTTGATACATTTTATTTTTTCCTTTTCTGAAAAATGTTAAACTTTTGGCTTAAGAAAAATAATTTTGATTTCCTTTAAAGAAAATTATCCATTATGCTAGAAAAAGCATTGTTAAGATGTTTTATTAACATCATTAGTTTTATTTTTATTCTGAATAGTACTTGTTATCTCTTAACTAGATTTAAAAAAATGAATAGGTTAATTCTAATAAAATTTCAGGGTATGATTATTCAAGCTATACAAAACTGGTGGTACTTAAAGGTCAGAATATTTTAATGAAACATCTAGCATAATTTTAATTCATTTTATCTTTTATGATATTGTTTTGCTTTGATTCTTGCAGAATGATTTCACTGTTAAATGGGGAAAATTATTATGGCTTTTAAAATATCATTAAATGTATTACATAAATATAATGAAAATAAAAGATCATTTAGAATTAAATACTAAGTGTTCTGACTTTATAACCCTTACTCATTATTTCTAAAAAAAAAAAAAAAACCTACAAGAAACTGCAGAAGATGATCTTTTTAAACTGCACAATGGCTAAGATCCGATATATGACCTAATTTGTAAAACTGTAATTTAGAATGTTATACCCAAGTTATTAATATATAACTTCATTGTTTTTGTTAAGTGCCTTTGAGTCAGTTCCATCTTATAGCGGCCCTACATAGGGTCTCCATGGCTGTAAATCTTTATGGAAGCAGTAAACTCTCATCTTTCTGCAGAAGAGCAACTTACGGTCTTGAACCTTCAACCTTGTGCCTTATGGTTAGCAACTCAGTCCACCGCTCTCGCTCTCTCTTTATATATGAGTGTGTGTGTGTGTGTATGTTGTTGCTGTTGTTGTTAAGTTCCATCAAGTTGGTTCCAACTCATAGCAACCCTATATAAGATTTCAGAGTAGCAGCTGGTGAGTTTGAACTGCCAACCTTATGATTCAAAACAACCTTAAGGTTGAGTGCATATCTCACAGTGCCACACCAGGACTCCATGTATATGTAGAGTTATTATGATGGGATGAGTGTTTACTGTTCCCATATATATTGTTGTAGTTCAGCGCTGCTGAGTCAGTTCTGACTCAAAGCGACACTTTGTAGGGTTTCTAAGGAGTAGCTGATGTGTTTGAATCATCAAGGTCAACTGACCTTCTAGTCCAGTGTCTATCCTACAACACCTGCTATAGGATAAGCACTCGATCTCAAGGTCACTTTGAACCTCAAGATTGGTGGCTCAAATTCA
>NW_006408771.1:1566970-1569284 GCF_000296735.1 Chrysochloris asiatica | reverse complement strand
TATCTATCTATCTATCTATCTATCTATCTATCTATCTATCTATCTTCATATTTATGGAGTCTTGGTGTGGCACTGTGGGTTAATGAGCCAGACTGCAAAGCCATCTGAACTGCAAGGTTAGCAGTTCAAGCTCACCAGCTGCTCCTCAGAAACCCTGTATAGGGTTGCTATGGGCCGGAATCGACTCGACAACACTTAACAACAACAACAAGAAGAAGATAGATAGATAGATAGATAGATAGATAGATAGATAGATAGATAGATAGATACAGATGTATATATGATATTGTTAAGTGCCTACGAGTCAGTTCTGTGTCACAGCAACCCAGTATAGAGTTTCTAAGGACCAGCTGGTAAATTTCAGCAACTTACAAAATATTACTAAGGGCTAACCTTTATTTATTTACCCACTAATTAAAAATATAGTGTACTTTTGTAAGCGTTGTTTTTCAAGGACAGTAGAATTGTTTTCTTAGGCAGACAGTGCAACTAGCAGATTCCTTAGATTATTGCACATTGCCGTTGAGTGCAAGTTTACCAACATGTGTACAGTTTCATAAAGTAGATATTTGTGTCCCTGACACAGGAATAGTACTGCTTCTTACGGTTCCTTGTCTGGTGACAGTCAATGAATTGGAATTTGACTGTATCTTCTCAGATATTCCAGAAATTTCCTTATTCTTTATTACAATGATCATGTACTCAGAAAAAATATAGCTTGTGCCACGCTTGTAGATCCTTTTGCAAATGATTAAGCTGTCTGTTTTTTTGTTTTCCTTTGGGGGCTGTGACATTTTTGATGGAAATCAATGGCCAACACAAGAATTGGTGACTGATGTAGGAAATGGAATATCCGATGGCTACTGTGAGTTGAAGGAATCCATTGGCACCCCATTGTCAGCCATGACTATTTTAGAATCAGGAACCATAGGTACATTTTCTGTATTGATTTGGTGTCCTTGTGGTGGTAAGTTAAGCAGTAGAGTCTTTCATCATGATTTTAGTACCAATGGCAGGGTTAAAACATCATAAAAAGTCTTGAAATGCATGTATGCCTACCAGGTTGATGTTGCCTTTTTTTTCTTTGTTTCTTTTTGGTATCTCAGGTTGATATTTGTTGTCTAAAACAACATACTTGGTGTTTTGCTTCATACCTAGTGCTACCGTAGATTCCTCAGAACTGGAGGTCAGGGATCCATGACAGAAGGATATCCCTAAAACACTAAGGAGGTCTGTATCTTTTGGTGACAATTATGGATATATTCATGGGAAATGCTGTAGTCCCTGAAGGGTGCTTCGTTGTGTTCTATGAACTGACACATATAGTGACAAGCTTGAGAATATTGGACCTATTCTATGCTCAGGGTTGTCGCTTTGGATGCTCTTCAAGTTATAAACTTGAGACACGCTTTAGTGTCACATAGCATTTTGGTTCACAAGGCTAAGAGTCTAGCAACATGTCAGGATCAATTCTATCTTTGATTTGAGCAATAGAGTCTTTCATCATGATTGTAGGAGCAACAGAAGAGACTAGGGCATCATAAAAGTACTTGAAATGTTTGCAGTTCTACTTGGTTCATGTTGCTTTTTAATATTGTATATTATATACTGTAAGGAGCTCTGGTAGCATAGTGGTTACGAATCGGGCTGCTAACCTTAGGGTTGGCAGTTTGAAACTACCAGAGGTTCCACGGGAGAAAGATGAGGCGTTCTGCTCCTGTAAAGATTTATAGCCTCAGAAAACCTGTGCAGGGTCACTATGAGTGGAACTGACTCCACGGTATGTAACAACAACAACAACTACTACTATATATATATAAGCATACATATGGAGAGCTGTTAAGTACCATTGAGTTAATTCTGACTTATAGCAGCCATATATGTTACTAGGCTGTAACTACTTGCAATAGTAGGAAGCTTTCTCTTTCTTCTGAGGAACCACCAATGTGCTCCAACCACTGACCTGTCCTACAGAGCCACCGTGTTGTTGTTGTGTGCTGTTGAGTAGATTATGACTCATAGCATCCATTTATAAAGAGTTTCTGAGGCTGTTCATCTCTGTGGGAGCATAAAGCCTAACCTTTTTCTTATGGAGAGTATGGTAGGCACTAATTGCCGAATGTTTAGTTTGAAGTCCAGTATCTATTCTATGGAGTCACCATGTTCCACAGGTGTGGTGCTGTAAGATAAGCACTGGACCACAAGGTCAATTTGAACTGTAAGTTCAGTTGTTCAAACTCACTAGTTGCTCCTTAAAAACCAAGGGTAACTATAAGTGTATACCCACTTACAGCACTTAACAACAACAACAACA
>NW_006408771.1:1517558-1565805 GCF_000296735.1 Chrysochloris asiatica | reverse complement strand
CTTATAGGGTTTCCAAGTGCAAGGTAAGTTTGAACTGTCAATCTTGTGATTAACAGCCTAGTGCTTATCCTATAGTGCCACAAAAGGACTCTAAGCTAAGGTCAATGCAAATTAATAGAATTCCTATGGTTTTGGAGTAATAATAGCTCATATTATATTTTTTTTACAAATAACTGTCCAATGTAAACAACGAGTCTGCACATCTGAAAATGCAGAATAATGGTAATGTTAAGTATAACAACTCTAAAGTAGCCCATGCATATACTGCTCAAATTTCATGACATTTCCAGATGAAAGTTTCAACCATCCCTACATGCTACAGGTTATATCATCTTGTTCATTTTCTTTTAATCATCTGTGCACGTGTGTAAAAATTCCCCAAATGCTACTTTTTGTCATAATTATATAACAATTGTATAACCATAGTCAAGAAGTCATAGATTGAGTTTTGTAATCAGTCCCTCAGAAAACAGTCAAAGCTGTGTATTTATTTCTATGAATTTTAGTTGACAATTGAAGATACAGGGTTGCCATGAGTTAGAGCTGACTTGATGGCATTTAACAACAAAAACAAATTATAGTGCATTAGCTCAACTGTTGAGTGGGAAAAGCTAATCACATCATCTTAAATTAAATCATTTGGTTATGTTAGATATGGTGTTTCATATTTTATTTTATCTTCTTGATATCATTTGAAGTCAGCAACATCTTTTTAAAAATGGCATAATACACTTATGCAAATAACGTGGCAGGTGACTTGTGCAAGTATTACTTGAAAAAAATATGGTAAATAAGAAAGAAAGTAGAAAACAGAAGATGGCAAATAGAAAATGGTCTAAAGTAAAGAAATAGAAAATTTATGGTAGTCAAGATATATAACTAAACCTTGATTAGTATGCAAATGCATAAAATCAACTTGGGGTTTTTTAGCATTCAAAAAATTTGCAAAGTTTAAAAAGTGGATATCTATTTTAATCCTCCTAGAAGCACTATTTATACTAACTAAAAAGTTGAAATAATTGGGATCATCATCAATAGAAAGATGTATTAAAAAATTAAGTATACTTAAGAATACCCACACTTGCAGATAATACCCACTTATCCTGGCTTCAGTGACTGGATGATCAGAGGTCAACCAGAAGTCAAAAGAAGAGGAAAAAAAAAAAAAGTATTCTCATACAATTTGATGAACTTGACCTACACCTATGGAAGCAGTAGCTCAAAAGAGGGAACAAGTCCTTACAGCAAGAATCATCCCCACCCCTCCACACAGAGTAGACAGGGATGGGCAACTTGGACATTGGCTACCCAGAATGGGGAGTGGGGGCTACAAAGGCAAGAAGTGACTGGCTTACAAGCTTTTAAGAGGGAACCTAGATCCAGAGGGCCTGGAAGAAGGTAGAATCTCCAGTGAGTATTATTCAATCTGACTAGGCGGAGCTGATGCAATGAAATACAGATGGGCCTCTTGTGATACAATAGTGAATAATTGTTATCACAACTATTTGTGAGGGTCGGAAATGTAAAGATGGATGTTTTATAGCAAGGAGGGGTGTGACTGACTTTTCAGTCTAGGAGCGGAGGTCCCTAGGACCATTAAGGGAGAAGAGGAGAGAGCTGGACCCTACCCAGAGAAGCAGTGATGCCTGAATTGGAGGCAGAGATGATGACGTGGAGTGATGGAGCAGCTGGTGACTGCAGATCCAGAGAGAGAGAGAGACTGTGTGCTGAAGACCTGGGGGGTACGGGGGAAGGATTGCATGGAGGGGATTGTAACCATGGCAATGAGACATATACGATAGAATGAATGTAAGACTGATGTTCTCCCATGTAAGCTATCACATAATTCATAATAAAACATTTTTAAAAAATTAAGTATACCTATGCAGATGAAATTTTCTGTTCCTATATTTTACTTTCATATTTCTTCCATTAGCCTTAGCATGTCTACACTTGAGGGCAAATTTCAGTCTCTCCAGATATCGAGTTTGGTCTCTGTCTTTTCTGTCTTTTTAATGACCTTTTGCTTCTTCTGGTATGATGCTCTTTCTTGATGCCACCCCTTAGCTCTTCTGGTCATCCGTCATTAGTTTCATAAACAATCTGCAATATGCAGATAATACCATCTTGTTTGACAAAAGTGAAGAGGACCTAAAATACTTACTGATGAATATTAAAGAACACAGTCTTCATTATGAATTGTTATTAAAAAATGTAAAATTTATTTTACATTGAGGTGTTTGTTCCACCTCAATGTAACATAAAACAACTGGATCAATAAATAACATTCTGATAAATAGAAAAAATATTAAAGCTGTCAAAGACTTCATTTTGCTTTGACCCACAATCAACACTTATGGAAACAGAAGTCAATAAATCAAACAAGGCAAATCTTGTGCACAACTCCTCTTTTTAGTGTTCAAGAGCAAAGATGTCACTTTGAGGACAAAGGCGCATCCGACCAAAACCATGGTAGTTTCAATAGCTTCATATGTATGTGAAAGTTGAACAATGACTAAGGAAGAAGTTGACAAATTGATGCATTTGAGTTATGGTATTGGAGAAGACTATTGAAGGTATCATGGACTTCCAGAAGAACACACAGATCTGCATGGGAAGAACAGCTGGAGTGTCCATTAGAGGCAAGGATTGTGAGACGTCATCTCTCATCTTTAGGACATGTTTGGAAAAGGTTGTCGCTGGAAAAGGATGTCATTTTTGGTAAAGTGGAGCATCAGTGAAAAAGAAGAAGACCCCAAAAAATATGGATTGGCACTGTAGCAGGACAAGGGGCTCAAGCGTAACAACAATGGTGAGGAAATGGGCAATGGTTTGCTGTGTTGTGCATAGGGTTACTTTGAATCAGAATTAACTTGACATCACTTAACAACAACAACATGAGATGAAACGTCATTCTACCATAAAGAGTAAAGTAAAGTACTGATAATGCTACAATAGTGATAAACTTTGAAAATATTATACTTAGTGAAAAAAGCCAAATACAAAAAGTTCCCAAATTATATTACTTCACTTTAATGAAATGTCCAGACAGGAATAATCCAAAGAGTTAAAAAGTAGACTACTCTCTTTCTCTCGGGTCCTTGTTTCCAAGATGACAAAGAAAAGGAGAAACAACAGTTGTGCCAAACAAAAAAAAAAGCGAATTTGCTGCACAAACTGCACCCGCTGTGTGCCTAAAGGCAAGGTCATTAAGAAGTTCATAATTCAAAACATAGGAGAGGCCACAGCCATCAGGGATATTTCTGAAGTGAGTGACTTCGATGCACAAGTGCTTCGTAAGTTGTACATAAACCTCCATTACTGTGTGAGCTGTGCCATTCACAGCAAGGTGGTCAGGAACCGTTCTCGTGAAGCCCGGAAGGACCGTACACCCCCACTCCGATTTAGACCTGCAGGTGCTGCCCCACAACCGCCACCAAAGCCCATGTAAATAATTGAACCCTTAAACACTGATGTAAAACAAGCATGCAAGAAAATACAATGAAAATTACACTTTAGAAAAAAAAAAAAGGCGATTACTGGTTGTCAGTGTCTGGGAAGAAAAAGTTAGAATTGAGAGAGAGTGACTCTTAATGAATATAGTTTTTTTTTTAAAGTGATAAAAATGTTTCAGAACTAGACAGAGATGGTGACTGCACAATACTGTGTATGAACTTAACATCAATGAATTACACACCTTAAAAGTATGAATTTATGATATCTGAATTATATCTTAATAATTATTTTATAAAGAGAGATAGAGAGAAAAACCAAAATGTCAGCATTCTCATAATTGTATCCCTATTAAATATTAAAGAAATTCTGGAGGTCAATTTAAAAATGTCCATCAAATGGTATTTAAAATGTGTGTGGTCAGTACCATAGTGAACTTTCCATTTAGTCCATGTCATAATCCCTGTAACGTGTGATTATGTTACCTGGCAAATGGACATTCAGGTTGTAGATAGACTAGAGTTGCTGATTTAGCTGAACTTGAACTTAGAGCTTTGTTGTCCATTATCCAAGTGAACTTCATATAATAGCATGGGTTTTTAAATGGGAAAAGGAAAGAAAAAAACATCAACCACAGAGATGGTATTATGAGAAATACTTAAGTGATTGTGTCAACTTTTGAGACGGAAGGGCATTATGAGCTTTAAAATGAGGGCAGCCTCTAGAAACTAGAAAAGACAATCACACAGATTTTCTTCTGAAGCCTCCAGAAAGTAGCTGAACCTTGTTTAAATCCTATTTAATATTAACCTAGTAAGACCTATTTAAAACTTCTGATCTCCAGAAGAGTAAGGTAATTTGTGTGATTTTGAGCTACTGAAGTTTTCAGTAATTTGTTACAGTGGCAACAGGAAACTAACATAATGTGCATAGAATTTAGTGAGCAATTCATTTATAAGCATGCTTAGTTTTATTGTTTGCACTTTATTGTGTTGTGCTCTGCAGTTATTGTGTTTTTTCCCCTCTTTTTCCCAATTGAAGGTTTATCACCACACTTCATCAAACAACTCTATCCGTGCCATTTTATAACAGCATGTACTCACTTCTTGTCTCTGTGTCACATTTTGGTAATTTCCACAATATTTATAACTTTGTCATAATGCTATTATACACATAATTGGCTACAGTATAGTGTTAGCATAACTTTTATAAGAACTTGACAACCAGAAAATTCTTGGGATTCACTTTATTATGATATTCACTTTATTGTAGTAGTCTGGAATTGGACCTACAATATCTTTGATGTATTTTTGTACATTCATCTACTGTTCTACATATATGTATATATATACAAAAGTAAATACAAATAATCACAAAATTATCATTAAAATGTTTGGGCAAACCTTCTCTCAGGAAACACTGAGATAATTTGGCATCACATAACCCATAAAGATAATGTTCTATATCCTGTTTTGGTGTTTAGTGACTGGGATCCTAGAAGCTTGTGAAGGGCCATCAAAGAAGCAACTATAGCTCTCTCCCTTTTGGGGGAAGGAAGAGGAAGAAACTGAAGACACATGGAAACAATTAATCCAGTGAATGAATGGATCCTATAACATTAGTCTCTACGACCTTCAGAGCAAAGCTAGATGCTGTCCAGTTACCACTACCAACTGCTATGAAAGGGATCATATTAGAACGTCCTGGATATAGAGGAAGAAAAATGAAAAACAAAAACACAAAATCATAGAGAAGATCAGGCTTTCGGATTATACAGAGATTGTAGGAACCCCTGAAACTATCTCCCGCAGTCATCCTTCAGGCCTTGGAAATGAACTTACCCTCATGGTTCAAATTTCAGTCAAACATTAAACAGATCTGTAAGGAGAACAATACTATTTGGGAGGTATGCACACCTTACAAAAATCATCCATTTGAGATCAGATTGGCAGCAATTACCCAAGGACAAAGTTCAGAAGGGTTAGGAAAGAAGAATGCTGGACAGTGAGCCACTCAGATTGGAAGTCAATCAAAATACGAATGGGAAAGATCTGTCTCCTCAAAAGTATAGTTTCCTGTGATGATACAAGTGGCATAAAGTTTCTGGGATACACATTTGCTGATGAGGCCTAACCCAAAGTAAGGGGAAACTGATGAAAACATATATTAAAAATCATAATGTGGGGTGTATAAGTATAGGAAAACTGGAAGTTTTCAACAATGAAATAGAACACACAAAAATCAATATCTGACATATTGAAGAGTTGAAATGGACTAGCATTGGCCTGGATTTAGAAATCCAAAGAGAAGAACATGCTCAACATTTCGCAAGCTAAATGATCTGAAAGAAAAATATAAGCCTTAACCTGAGCAAAATATTGAATGATACAGAAAACATCAAAAGAAGATAGAAAAAAGGCTAAGTTTATCAACAGCTTCATTTTTCTTGGATCTACAATCAATAATTATGGAAGAAACTGTCAAAAAATCAAAAGACGTCTTATATTAGGCGAATGTTCTGCACAAGACCTCCTTAAAATATTCAAGAGCAAAGATGTCAGTTTGCAGACTACAGTGAGATTAACTCAAACCATAGTATTTTCTGTAGCCTCATAGGTAAATGAAAACTGGACAATGAATAAGGAAGACTGTCGAATAATTAATGTATTTCAGTTATGGTGTTGAAGAAGTACAATGGAATTCCAGAAGATCAAAAAAATCTGGCTTGGAAAAAGTATTGCTAGAATGTTCCTTGGAAGCCAGGATGGTGAGACTTTGTATCTCATACTTAGGACATGGTATCAGGAGGGATCAGTCCCTGTAAAAAGGTGTCATGCTTGATAAAGTGGAGGGTCAATAAAAAAGAGGAAGTCCACCACATGATGGATTGGCAAGTGGTGGCAGCAGCAATGGGCTCAAGTGAAGCAACAATTGTGAGGATGGCACAAGCCTGCCTGGGCAGCATTTCATTCCTCTGTGCATAGGGTTCCTATAGTCGGAGCCAACTCCATAGCACCTAACAACAACAATCCAGTAAAAGGCAAATGTGTTGCAAAAGAGCTCCTTAAAGTGTTCAAGAACAGTGATAGCAGTTTGATGACTACGGTGTGCCCGACCCCAGCCATGACATTTTCAATTGCCTCATATGTATGTAATAGTTGGATGATGAATAAGGAATATCCTAGAAGAATTGATTCATTTGAATTATGGTGTTACAGAAGAATATTGAAAATACTGGCAGAAGAACAAATAAATCTGTGTTAGAAGAAGTACAGCAAGAATACTGGTTAGAAATGAGGCTGGCAAGACTTTGGACATGCTATCAGAAAATACAATCCCTGGAGAAGAACACCATGCTTGGCAAAGTCAAGAGTCAGCAAAAGAGAGGAAGACCGCTAACCAGATGGAGTGAGCCAGCGGCAGCAGCAATGGGCTCAAATGTAACAACAATTGTGAGGATGACGCAAGACCAGACAGTGTTTTGCTCTGTCATGCATAGGGTCGCTATGAGTCAGAACTGACCCAAGGCATCTAACAAATACAATGCACTGAACTACAAGAATGGTTTGAACTGCAAAGTCAATGATTTAAGCTCAGCAGTCACTCTTCCGAAACCCTATACAGGATTGCTATGAGTCAGAACTGATTTAACGACTCTTAACAACAAGTGATTAAGTAGGACTCCTGGTGTGATGCTATAGGATAATCCCTGGACTTCAAACCACAAGGTCAGCAGTTCAAACCCACTAGCTGCTTCTTGGAAATCCTACATAGAGTTTCTATGATTTGGAACTGACTCGACACTTAACAACAGTAACATGTATCCTATTTCAATTTATATAAATCTAACAATTTATTGACTTATCCAATCCTGTTCCACCTCATCGGTCCTCTCTTACTAATATACATTATTCTGTAAAATGTGAAGAATAATACTCAGACCTACCTCATAGGGATTTCTGTGGCCATTTTTGATGCTGGTTTTGCTCTACATATATACAGAGAGAGTGAGAGAGCCCTGGTGTGTTGCTATAGGATAAGCACTAGACTGCTAACCATAAGGTTTGTGGTTCAAACCTACCAATCACTGCACAGAAACCCTATGAAGGGTCCAGATTCATAGAGCCTCTATATAGGGCGTCCAAAGAATGACTGGTGGGTTTGAACAGCTGGTTTTGTTGTTAGAAGTTCAATGCTTATACTAGAGGTCCAAGCCAAGACTCTATATACATATGCGTGTATAATTACAAACAGCGAGAGATGCATGTTAATTAAAGGAAACAAAGCAAAAGTAGCAACAAAAATGGCTGCAGAAATCACTTTCAAGTATGACTGAGTTTTAGTCTTCATATTTTACAGAATAGTGTCAGTTAGTGATACTGGACAGATGACATAGAACAGGATTGGATGGGGTGATGAATTGTTATATCTATATAAACTGAAATAGGTCACATGTTGTTGTTGTTGTTGCTATTAAGTGTTGAGTAGGTTCCAACTCATCGTAACTCTGTACAGGTTTTCTGAGGAGCAGCTGGTGGGTTTGAACCACTGTCCTTTTGGTTCATAGTTCAGTGTTTATCCTACAGTGCCACACCAAAAGTCCAATAGACACTGGGGCTCAAATGTGGAGAAAACATGCCCTGAAGATTATCAAGTGCTTTTTGGAGTTACTCAGGTATGTTTTTCACTTGAAAATACAGATATGAAACTTGGCAAAGAAATACAAGAAAACTATTAGGATTCTTTAACTAACTGAAAATAATTGAAGCTCTGAGAGGAACCACAGTTGAAGAAATTTAAAGTAAAATTTCAAAACATGGTAGCATTACTCTCAAACATAAATTAGCACGAGGGCCTTCTAATGTCTTGGTGTTTTGAGTCTGGTCCTTAAGGTTAAACCTGTATTCAATGTATCAGATTGGAAGCTTTTGAGACTGAAGATATGTCTTAAATTTTAGGATTAAGAATAAGATTTGAGCTAGTCGTTCTCAGATAACATTCCTTTGCATTGCCGTATTTTAAATTTGTAAATCTTTTTAACACATTTGTGAAAAATATATGATACTTTTTATGTTATGATGACATTCTTTATTATATACTTTAATTAAATTAATCTCCCTTGTTTATTTTTGTCATTTTAAGTACATACTTGTATCTTTTGGAGCCCTAGTGTGGCACTGTAAGTTAATGTGCTGGACTGCAAAGCTGGTTTGAATGGCAAGGTCAGCAGTTCAAGCTCACCAGCCATTACACAGAAACCCTATACAGGGTAGGAACTGATTTGACAGCCTAACAACAACAACAATAACAATAACAACAACTTTCATATTTATTAAACATGCCAGAAGACAACAATAGCTTCTGTGGCAGAATATTCTCAAAAACTAACCAAGCCCATGTGACAAGTAATTTGATCAGCTCAATCTCCACAATATTTTGCCTTTTATTAGCTTTAAATTGCACTCCTGAAATTCTCCTTTTCTCTGTACTCTATTGACATTTTAGCCATCTGTTGGAGTTCAAAAACAAGTTTTATATAATAGTGAATGCATGATATTATGTATTTGAGAAAATGTATAGGACTTTACCACACATAAAGCAACATCTAATAAAACATAGAAGTCCTAGTGTGGTGCCGTAGGATAAACTAACATCAAGGTTGGCAACTCAACCCCACCAACTGCTCTTCATAAACTCTATACAGGATCATTATGAGTTGAACCAACACAACAACACTTAACAACAACTGCAAATATAAACTATGGACTTTGGCTAATAAAAATATAAACTGTGGACTTTTTCATCCATTGTAATTGAAATACTACTGATAATGCATTATGTCAGTAATTGGGAAGTATGCAGAAGGGTGAAAGGATCTATGAGAACTCTGTTCTTTCTGCACAATTACTAAATCAAACACTGCTTTAAAATATAAAGTGTATTTTTATAATGTTACCCTGTAACAATTTAATTGATTCCTCATTAACCTGTGCAGTTCTTATCTGGCAACATTGCATCTAATTATTATTTGTTTTTTAGAGGAGAGAGTGAGTTGTTGAAAACACACTGATACACTTTATTTATCTGTGTCTTCACATAATCTAGCATAATGTGATATGATAACAACAGCTAATAAATAATTTAACATTATTTCTTTATATTAAATTGTCTGTTTATTTGTTAAAGTTCCTTCACTTTTTACTAAGGGATTGCATATTTACATTTAACAAATTGTTGAGCAAATTTCCTTAGTATTAATTCTGTTTCTATTTTAGTATTTGCCACAGATAGAGTACAGGCATTTTTGTTGTTTTCTTACTCTGGACTATAATTATGAACTGAAGAGTAACACTTTCCCAAAGTAGAACTATTTCTCGGTCAAAATCCCGCAAGACTGAAATCAAGCCAAATATATACGAAATCAAGCCATACTGAAACCCACCAGAAATAGACATAATAAAGTTAATATGTTAAAACAAACGCTCTTCATTCTGATAGACTTTATAGAATGCACTGCAGTAAAGACAGATTTAATAACTGTGCCGTAACATTTCAGAATATTAGGATCAGAAAATCATAGGAGAAGATTGACTAGCATCTGGAGGACACAAGAAGCAAGTACTAAGAAGTGACAGTTTAGAGGAAGGAAAGGCACCGTGCTCTGGTACAATTTATAGTAAGATAAAATAGTCCCATAAACCTCAGTTGCTCCTGAGACCTCCACTATATTAATGTGGCACAGACCAATAATAGATGTTTGCATTTGATGATAAAACATCAAACCAAGGTAAATTACGCTTATAGGGAAAATGACAGCTTGTGAGTAAATATTTAAATCTTTTCTTCCCAAATACTGACTGATGGAGACAAAGGAATATATTAAAATAAAGAGCATATCATCTGCAGCACAATTTAAAAACTAAAGCCTGATGCCACCTAAGGAATTTGCTCTAAGTAGAATATCCTAGATTTAGACTCAATGATGTCAAATGGAAGAAGACATTAAAATGACTACTCACCTCCTCTACTGACAACCTTATCACACAAAAGCACTGGTGTGGGGGTTTTATGAGATAGGATACCAGTAGCGGAAGTGCAGGTAACATTCCATTGTTGTTAGGTGCTGACAGTGGTCCACTGATATTCATAGGGTTTTCAGTGACTAACTATTCAGAAGTAGTCCATCTCTCCTTTTTGCTAGTCTGTCTTTGTCTGGAAGCTCAGCTGAAATCTGTCCACCATAGGTGACACTGCTCATATTTAAAATACCCATGTCATAGTTTCCAGAATGACAGCAAAACACAAGCCACCTCAATAGGACAAACTGACAGAAAAGTGGTAGGACATTCCATTACAATCATTAATTTGAAAGGCCAGGTGAGTTCTCAGACAAATGGAGGTTTCTTTTTTGGGGGCCGCTTTTTCGTTGTTGTTGAAAAATAAATATCATTGGAAGACCCTAGGCCAAATCTAGCAATGTAAAACAGAATGAGGTTGATTTTCTATGTGACTAGGAGCCCTGGCTGGTGCTGTGTCATAAAACACTAGACTACAAAGTCAGTTTGAACCACAAGGTCAGTGGTTCAAAGTCACTAGTCGATCCTTGGAAACCCCATTCAGGTTTGCTTGGAGTCAGAACTGACTCGACGGTACTTAACCATAAAAACAATAAGTTTAATAACAAACAGTCCTGTTGCAAAAGATGTATGAAGTGTAGGTTAAAAAAGGAAAGAAAAAGAAAGAGACAAAAACAAAATAAAAAAAACAGATATGGAAGTCTGTCATCATGGTATCAAGGCACATAGAAAGCATTTCACAGGAAAATCCCTGTTGAGTACAGTTGCAGACTCAACTAATACCCCATGCTTTAATGAATAGAGATTTCAATATCAAACATGAGGATATGGAGAAAATAACAGGGATAAGTTATAAAACATTTTAATTACACATTAAAGAAGTGTACATTTCTTAAAACACCTATTATTGAGAAAATGCATATGATATATAATTTATACATACATAATCTATGCAAAATAGATATAAATTATTTTAAAGATGGATATAAAAGAATGCCAAATTAAATATATGTTTTTTAAAGGATCTTCATAATGATTGCATATATGTACATCTTTGTACTAATTATATAAATAGCTTAATATTTCAAATACTAGCTTTAGGAAATCTGGTACATACAGGAATAAGGAAAAATGAGTATTCTTAACTGGAATCATCTCTGAAGTAAAGGTGTAATATAAAAAAATAAAGAGGTCACAGTACAAGCTGATTATAACAAATGCCTCAACAATCAGTAAATATGTACTGAGATATTGAGTGTTTCCCATGTACAGTAGAAGTGAGAGTTGATAATGTTTATGTGATAAAAATTTCCATAACTCTGTATCTATTTAATGATGTATTGAAATAGCCTGAAGTGTTTTAGAAACAACACAGGGTGAAGTGTTCTAATTTTATAAAAATTAAATTACTTCAATAAGAGTATTTTTTCATTTTAAAAGGATTTTCTTAAAGAAGAGGTCTTTTGACCTTAATACAAACTGAGAAAACACAAATAAGATGCTAGGATTTTTACCTTGCCTAATTAATTTTTGCTTTTTAAAATAGATACTTAGGCATAGCTACACTTTCTGTCCACCACTTGTCTGTCAGCTTGTTGTACTGTGGTGGCTTGTGAGTTGCTGTGATTCTGGAAGCTATGCCACTGGTATTCTAAATACCAGCAGGGTCATCCATGGTGGACAGGTTTCAGATGAGCTTCCACACAAAGACAGACTAGGAAGAAGGAGTGACGAACTACTTCCGAATATTTAGTCATTGAAAACCTTATGAATAACAGAGAAACATTGTCAGATATAATGCCAGAAAATGAGGCCCTCAGGTTGGAAGGCACTCAAAATGTGACTGGAGAAAAGCTGTTTCCTCAAAGTAGAGTTGACCCTGATGATGTGAATGGGGTAAAGCCAGTGGGGGTAAAGCTGTCAGGACCTTTATTTGCTGATGAGGCACAAAGCAAGATGAAGAGAAACAGCTGTAAACATCCATTAATAATCAAACATGGAATGTAGGAAATATGAATCTAGGAAAATTAGAAATTGTCCAGAATAAAATGGAACACATACACATCAATATCTTAGGCATTAGTGAGCCGAAATGGACTGGCCATTTTGAATCTGACAACCACATCGTTTACTATGCCGGGAATGACAAATTGAAGAGGATTGGTGTTGTATTTATTGTCAAAAAGAACATATCAAGATCAGTCTTGAAGTACATGCTGTCTGTGATAGGATAATATTGATGTGCCTACAGAGAAGAACAGTTAATACCACTAGTATTCAAATTTACACACTAACCACTAAAGCCAATGAGGATGAAATAAAAGAATTCTACTATCTTCTTCAATCTGAAATTGATCATGCATGCAATCAAGATATACTGACCATTACTGGTGATTGGAATGCAAAGGTTGGGAGCAGAGAGGAAGGATCAGTAGTTGGACATTACAGCCTTGGTGATAGAAATGATGCTGGAGATCGTGTGATAGAATTATTAAAAACCAATGACTTGTTTATTTCAAATACCTTTTTTTTAGACAGCATAAGAGACAACTATACACATGAACCTTGCCAGATGTTATACACAGAAATCAAATGTACTACATTTGCGGAAGGAGATGATGGAAAAGCTCTATATTATCAGTCAAAACAAGGCCAGGGGCAGATTGCAGAACAGAGCATGAATTGCTCATATACAAATTCAAACTGAAGTTGAAGAAAATGAAAACAAGTCCACGAGAGTCAAAATATGACCATGAATATATCCCACCTGAATTTAGAGATCTCCTGAAAAACAGATTTGATACATTAAACACTAAAGACTGAAGACCAGAAGAGGTGTGGGATGACATCAAGAATGTCATACAGGAAGAAACCAAAAAAGTCATTAAGAAGACAAGGAAGAAGGAAAAGGTCAAAACGGATGTCAGAAGAGACACAGAAACTTGCTTTCCAGCATAGAGACGCTAAAGCAAATGGAAGAAATGAGGAAGAACAAGAACTGAACAGAAAATTTCAAAGGTCAGCTAGAGAAGACAAAGTCAAAGATTACAAAAAATTGTGCAAAGATCTGGAGTCAGAAAACCAAAAAGGAAGAACATGCTCAGCATTTCTCATGCTACAGAAACTGAAGAAAAAAATTTGAGCCTCCACTTTCATTATTGAAGGATTCTCTGGGCAAATTATTGAATGATCCAGAAAACATCAAAAGAAGATGGAAGGAATACACAAAGTTACTGTACCAAAAGGAAATGGTTGATGTTCAAGCATTTCAAGAGGTAGAAAATGATCAAGAAGGAGGAAGTCCAAGGTGCATTGAAGGAATTAGCAAAGAACAAGGCACTAGGAACTGATGGAATACAACTTGAAATCTTTTAAGAAAGTGAGGCAGCACAGGAGCCAGGAAATTTAGAAGACAACTATCTGGCTGACTGATTGAAAGAGATCCGCATTTGTGCCCATTCCAAAGAGTGGTGACCCAATGGAACGCAGAAATCATCAGACATATCTTTGATATCCCCTGTGAGTAAAGTTTTACTAACGGTAATACAGAAACAGCTGCAAGCATACATTCTAGCAAACTTCTAGAGGTTCAAGCCACAGGCTGTGGAATGAGGAATATCATTGCTGATGTCTGCTGGATCTTGGCTGAAAGCAGAGAATATCAGAAAAATGTTTACCTGTGCTTTATTGACTATGCAAAGGCTTTTCATTGTGTGGCTCAAGACAAGCTATGGACTGCATTGCCAAGTATGAGTATTCCAGAACACTTAATTGTGCTCATGAGGAATCTGTACCTAGACCAAGAGGCAGTTGTTCAAACAGAACATGGGAACACTGAATGGTTTAAAATTAAGAAAGGTGTATGACAGGGTTGTATTCTTTCACCATACTTATTCAACCTGTGTGCTGAGCAAATAATCCGAGAAGCTGGGTTATATGAAGAAAACCATGGCATCAGGATTGGAGGAAGACTCATTAACCGCTTGTAATATGCAGATGATACAACCTTGCTTGCTGAAAGTGAAGAAGACTTAAAATATATAGTGATGAAGATCAAACAGTACAGACTTTGGTATGGATTGCATCTCAATGTAAAGAAAACAAAAATCCTCACGACTGGACCAATAAACAACATTCTTATCAATGGGGGAAAGATTGAAGTTGTCAAGGACTTCATTTTTCTTGGATCAATTATCACACTCATGGAAGTAGCAGTCAAGAAATTAGATGACGTATTGCATTAGGCAAATCTGTTGCACATGAACTTTTTGAAGTGTTGAAGAGCAAAGATATCATCAGCTTGAGGACTAAGCTGAGCCTGACCCAAGCCATGGTATTTTCAATAACCTCATATGAATACAAAAGCTGGACAGTGCATAAGGAAGACTGAAGAATTGATGTATTTGAGTTATGGTGTTGGAGGAGAATATTGAAAGTGCCATGGGCTGCCAAAAGAACCAACAGATCTATGTTGGAAGAAGTACAGCCAGAGTGCTTCTTGGAGGCCAGAATGGCCAAACTTTGTCTCTTATACTTCAGACATATTGTCAGGAGGGGCCCGTCACTGGAGATGGATATCATTTTTGGTAAGGTGGAGAGTCAGAGAAAAAGAGGAAGCCCCCAGCAAGATGTACTGGCAAAGTGGCAGCATCAGTGGGCTCAAGCATGGCAACAATTGTGTGGTTGGCCCAGAATCGGGCAATGTTTCTTTCTATTTTGCACAGGGTCATTATGAATTGGTACCGATTTTATGGCACCTCACAACATTTTCTGTAGCTTTATACAAAAAAGAGTTGTTTACTTTTACCACTAGAACTACTGTGATATATGTACTTTTATTTGATTATGAAAAGGTAATTTAAGAATTCATCACAGAAATGTATGTAGAACAAAGAAACAAGCAAAAACACACATACACTCAGCAACATGACAGCAATTATTTATAACTATTAATAATTATGTTCATTGTAAATGGATTAACTACACACATTGTACTACAGAAGACATCCAAGACACCAACAAATATAAAGATAATGATCACTTTCATTATCCATTATTGTTAAGTTCCATCCAGTTGGTTCCAACATGTAGCAACCCTATAAAGGGTTTCCAAGGTTTCAAAACTGGTAGATTTGAACTGCCAACCTGTGGTTCTCAAATGCTGATTCTATAGCATCACACCAGAAGTCTAAAACCATCTGACTCAGAAAGATTCAAATCAAAACAACAATAATATGTCATCTTACCCCAGCATTGAAAACAATGTTAAAAACAAAAACAAACAAACAAAAAACAGACAACAAACGCTGGCATTGGGTGTGGGGAGACTGGGAACATCCTATACTGTTGGTGGAACTGTAAAATGGTGCAACTGATGTGGAAATAAAAGTACAGTAGGACAAATCAGTCCTCAAAAAAATGAGAGCTTTAGCACAAATAGATGCATGCACCCCCATGTATGCACAACCATATTGTAGCACTACTCACAATAGCAAAATATGGCGACAGTCTAAGTGCCCATCAACAGAAAATGGTCAAACAAACTTTGGTACATACATACAGTGCAATGAACTTTGAAGAATAATGATGAATCTGTGATGCACCTACAGCATGGATGAACCTGGAGGACGTTATGGTAAGTGAAATTAGTCAATCACAAAAGGACAAATATTGTATGAGACCACTGTAGTAAAAAGCTAAGAAACAGTATTCTTCCTAAAAAAATAATTCTATGATGGTTCTTAGGGGCTGGAGGGAAGGAAAAAAAATATTCATTGGATAGAATGTTGTTGTTAAGTACCGTGGAGTCTGTTCCGACTCATAGTGACCCTACACAGGGTTTCCAAGGCTGTAAATCTTTATGGGAGGAGACCAACTCATCTTTCTCCCACGGAACCACTGGTAGTTTCGAACAGCCGACCTTGAGGTTAGCAGCCCGACTCGTAACCACTGTGCTACCAGAGCTCCTTTGGGTAGAGTGTAGACACATTTTAACTTGAGTGTTGGGAGAGGCAATATATAGCTAGTTGACACAGGAAAGGTGAAGACAGTGGAAAAAACACAGGGAAGAATGAAAGAGTTAAAGCGAATAGTGAATCCGTTTCTGTACCACTGTCAATTCGGTACAGAGAAGGGATTGCAATCATTGTGATGACACTAAGGGTACGGTTTTTTTTTGAATGTGGAACTGATAATGTGTGCTATAAACCTTCATTCAGTTCACAATAAAAAAAAAAAATTTAAACAAAAAACAGAAATAATAGGAGAGGAAAATAAAGAGGACGGACTAATATGAAAGAAGATCCAGGAGTAGATCATGTCTGTTGGACCCTGTGTCTCTGTGCTGGGATTCTCCAAGAATCAGGAGACACAGAAAGAAAACCTTCTTCTAAAACTGGCACTTTTTATTCAGACTTCTAACATCATGAACAATGAGAGAATCAGTTTCTGTTGATTAAAGCCATCATCTTGTGCTATAGCTGTGATATTAGGGCGACGTAACTAAGGCACTATTTATGCCTCCCACTTGTATTTCTTCACTCATAATATTCTATATCATAACTTTCATCTAAAATAATATTTATATTTATGGTAAGCTTACTGTTATTAAAGTTTATATAAGAATTTACTTACTTGTTTTTAAAAAATGTTAAGATAAAAGTGTAGTCTTCCAAAATTGTGAGTTATTTAGAAAACTTGAGGATTTCTTCTAAAAAGTAGTCAAATAATAAAAATCAGTAGAAATATTTATTAAAATAAAGATATATGAACAGTGAATAATAGGTACTAGTAAATAACTCTCACACAGATCTGATGAAACTGGGACTACATTTAAGCTTTCCATAGGAGAATTTTTAAAAGAAAAAAGAAAAATATCCAAAAGATTTTTATAGGAAGCTTATTCAGTTTTTCAGAGGAAAATATATAAAAAAAGATTCATATGCATGATAAAAAGTTGAAAAGTCATTTATATACATAGGTGTTCATTAAACCATGCTTTAAAAAACTTTTTAAATACAGAAAATTTCCAACAGAAAATTTTAAATACAGAAAATTTCCAATAGAAAAAGAATCAGCAAATAATAGAACATATCCTTATGGGCTCAGCGTTCATCATTCAATAATCATTGATCATCCTATAAAATATGTGGCAAAATGCAAATGTTTTAAGGACATTGCTACTCTAAGCAGATCCCAAAATAGTTTCTGCAATAGTATACAATTTTTGTAAAAATAACATTCTCACAAATATATTTACAGGCTTGAACATATAACATAGAAAATATGTAACAAACTGTTAAGATGTAGTGATGGGATCATTGCTGGCAAATTTCACTTGCCCCTCTCTGCTTTTCTGTATTTTGCTGTATTATTATAATGGTTTATACTATAATCAGAAATATGTATATATATAAATGCATTGCAAAAATAGTTAGTATATTTTTTCTTAACATGTTCTGAGACTCATTCTTGACAACATCCTATTAACTGATAGATTGCATCAAGTTATTTGAAATTATTTGCTTATAAAATTATAATTGCTGTTCATTAATGGCACTCAGTATGTTGCTTAGATTCTGAAGTATTCTGCTATTTCTCCCCAATTTCATCATTGGGGTGGTGACTTAGGTATCTAATGTTGCCACAATAGAAATACTGCAAATAAGTGGCTTTAAAGAACAAGTTATTTTCTTACTGTTACTGAGTTCAGTAGTTGGAATTCAGGAAACTGGAAAATAGGGGAAGTTTCTTTCAACTCTAAAGAAAGATCTGCAGGCTCAGAAGTTTTTGATTCCTGGTGATATTCATGTGTCATTTATCTGCCCAACACTCCCTCCCCATAAATTTTTTTAAATTCTCTATCTAATATAGTTTTTTTAACTCAGAAGTATTACCATAGATTGCCATATAATTTATAATCAAATGGGCTCTTCAATATAACAAAGAATGTTGTTGTTAAGTGCTATGGAGCCTCCAATTTGTTCAGAATCATAAGAACCCTGTATCAGGCTTCCAAAGAATGACTGGTGAGTTTGAACTGCCAACCTTGTGGTTTAAACCAACCTTGTGGTCCAAGGTTCACCACCAGGACTATTCAATACCAAAATGGAATCACATCCACAAAGACAGAGTTAGAATTCCAATACTTATTTTGCAGGCACACATTTCAATTCATAAAAGCTGGGGGAAATTATGACATCATTATGTAATCTATGGCTTGATTACTGACATATCAAATGTGTTCATGTAAACCCACTTTCAAGGTATTCATTATTTTTGTTTCCCAATGCTTAATCATGGCAGCATTGGAATTAATATATTTTATAATAAGATATTGAACTCAGATTGGAAAAAAATATTTGGTAACGATAAATGCAAGGAGGGATTAATTTGTGAAATTTATATCCAATTAGGAAATGGGTAAAGGATATGAACAGACACTTCACCACAGAAGACATTCAGATAGCCCAAAAATACAAACTGTTCTCAGTCATTAGTCATCGTTATTAATGTTAGGTGTCATCAAATCAATTCCAGTTCATAGCCATCTTACGCAAAATAGAGCAAAACTCTGCCGGTGCTGTATCACCTTCACAATTGTTGCTATGTTTGAGTACATGGTTGCTGCCACTGTATCAATTCGTCTTTTGGGGGTCTTCCTCTTTTATGCTGACCCTCCACTTTCTAAGCATGATATCCTTCTCAAGGGACTTATCCTTCTTGATATCATGTCCAAAGTTTGAGAGCTGAAGTCTCGCTGTCCTCAATTCTAAGAAAAATTCTGGCTGTACTTCTTCTAAGACAGATTTGTTTGTTCTTTTGGCAGCCTATAGTTTTTTCAATATTCTTTGTTAACACCATAATCCAAATTCATCAATTCTTCTGTGGTCATCCTTATTTATTGCATAACTTTTACAAGCATATGAAGGGATTGAATAAAACCATGGTTTGGGATAGGCACATTTTAGTGCTCAAATTGGTATCGTTTCTCCTGAACACCTTGAAGAGGTCTTTTGTAACAGATTTTTTCAGTGTAGTACACCATTTGATTTCTTGTCTTCTGCTCCCATGAACATTGATTGTGGATCAAGCAAATTTTGACAACTTCAATCGTTTCTCCATTTATCATGGTGTTATAAACTAGTTCAATAGTGAGGATTTTCATTTTCTTTACATTGAGATGAAATCTAAACTGAAGCCTTGAAGTCCTCAATCTTCATCTGTAAGTATTTCAAGTTCTTTTCACTTCCAGCAAATAAGGTTGTGTCCTCAGCATTTTTCAGGTTTTTTTTTTTTTTTTTTTTTAATAAATCTTCCTCTAATCTTGATGCCATGTTATTCTTCATATAAACCTGCTTCTCAGATTATCTGCTCAGTATATAGATGTAGTAAGTACGGTGATAAAATACAACTCTGGCACACACCTTTCCTGATTTAAAACCATTGAATACACGCTTGTGTTCTAATGAATGCCTCTGATCTATGTATCATTTCCTCATGAGCACAATTAAGTATTCTGGAATCCCCATTATTCCCACTGGAAGAATCCACGCAGTTGAATGCCTTTGTACATAGTCAATGAAGTACAAGTAAACATCTTTCTGCTGTCATCAAAGATCCATCTGGTGACAGCAATGTTACCCATCATTCCATTTCCTCTTTTGAATCTGCCTTGAATTTCTGAAAGCTTTTGCTACAATCGTTTATGAATTATCATCAGCAAAATTTTATTTTATGCATGTGATGTAAATCATATTGTTTGTTGACTTTCAAATTCCATTGGATAACCTTTCTTTAGAATGGGCAGAAATATAGGTCTCTTATAATTAATAAGCCAGGTAGCTGTTTTTCAAATTTCTTGACAGAGACAAGTGAGCACCTCCAGTGCTGTATCAGTTTGTAGAAAGAGTTCAATTTGTATTCCATCACTACTCAAGTCTATTTTTGCCAATGCGTTTAGTGCTGGTTGGACTTCTTCCTTCAGTATGATTAGTTCTTGAAATGATTCAATACCTCTGGAAATTAATGAACATTGACCAATTCCTTTTGATTCAGTGACTCTGTGTATTCATTCTATCTTCTTTTGATGTTTCCAACATAATTAAATATGGTTGTCATTGTTGTGGGCTTGAGTCTGTTCCAACTCATAGCAATCCTATATAGGATTTCCAGGCTGTATTCTTTAAGGGAACAGAAACCATCTTTCGCCCATGAAGCTGCTGGTAAATTTGATCACTGATCTTATAGTTAGGAACCCAGTGTGTAAACCACTACGCTACCAGGACTCCTTACAGTTCAATATATTTCCAATGTAATCCTTCAATTTTACTATCTGAAGCTTGGATTCTTTTGTTCTTTCATATTTAGAGATGCTGAGCATATATTTATCTTTTGTTTTCTAACTCCAAGTCTTTGTACATTTCATTACTTTTGACTTTATCTTCAATAGCTGCCCTTTGAAATTTTCTGTTCAGTTATTACTTCATCATTTCTTCTTGTCCTTATACCTTCTCTGAACTCAAGATATGCTTCAGAGTCTCTTCTGACATCCACTATGACCTTTTCCAGTCTTTTAAATGACTTTTTGCTTTCTTCATATATGATGATACTCTTGGTATCATTCCAAAACTCTTCTGGTCTTCCATCATAATATAGCAAATCTGTAATTGAGATAGTCTCTAAATCCAGGTGGAATACACTCAAGGTCATATTTTGGTCCTCCTTGATTGCTTTAATTTTCTTCAGCTTCAGCCTGAAGTTGCATATGAGCAATTGCTGATCTGTTCCACAGTTGATTCCTGGCCTTGTTTTAACTGAGATATTGAGCTTCTTCATTATCTCTTTCCACAGATGTAATCAATTTGATTCCTGTGTATTCCATTTGGTGCAGTCCTTGTACATAGTTGTTGCTATGTTGTTGAATAATGGATTTATGATGACTAAGCTGTTGGTCCTACAAAATTCTATCATGTGATCCCCAGAATCTTTCCTAATAAGGCCATATTTTCTAACCACAGATCCACCTTCTTTGTTTCCAACTTTATGATTCCAATCACCAGTTTCAGACTGAAGAATTTGGTAGTATTATTCAATTTCATCATCACTGGCTTTAGTGGTTTGTTCATAAATTTGAATAATAGTGATATTAACTGATCTTCTTTGTAGGTGCATGAGTATTATACTAACATAGACAGTATTGTACATTAAGATAGCTTGGAAATGTTATTTTTGATGATGAATGTGGCACGATCCCACTTCAGTTTGCTATTCCCTGCATAGTAAACCATGTGATTGTTTTAATTCAATATGAGTAGGATAAGTTTTTGACTGTTAACCGCAGGGTTGATGGTTCAAACATATCAGCTGCTTCTCAAAAAAAAAAAAAGTTTATAGGCTTGCTATGAGTCAGAAACAATTTGCTTTCTTCATGTATTATGATGCTCTTATATAATGATGCCTGAAGTTGCATATGAGCAATTGCTGGTCTGTTTCACAGTTCAAGTGCACTAAACACAACAACAATACTTACCTAAGATACTTGTCATTTTTCATTGTGTTTCATTTTGGACAACTTCTAGTTTTCCTAGATTCATACTTCATACATTTCATGTTTTGATTATTAATGGATATTTGAAACTGTTTCCTTATTATTATTTTGCCTTATGCCACATCAGCAAAATAAGGTGTCAAAATCTTAACTCAGTACATGTCATTAAGGTCAATTTTACTTTGAAGAGGCAACTAACTCTTCCTCAATCATATTTGAGTACAGTCCAACCTGAGTGGCTCACCTTCTACACTATATCTGACAACGGTCTGCTACTATTCATATGGTTTTCAATGGCTAACGATTCAATAGCAGTCTGCTTCTCCTTCTTTCTCGACTGTCTTATTCTGAAACTTCCATTGAAAACTGCCCACTATCGGCGACCCTGCTGTATTTAAAATACTGGTGGCATAACTTTCTGTATCACAGTAACACACAAGCCACCACAATACAACCAACTAGTGCTATGTTATTTTTGCTTAATGACTTAACTAGTCATTGTGGCTGTTAAATGCCATTGAGTTTTTTTCTGACTTATTTTGGCTTTGTAGAGGGTTTCTGAGGAGTATCTGGAGAGTTTGAACCACTGAACTTGTGGTGAGAAGTCCAGTATTTATCCTAGAGCACCACATTAGGACTTCTGTTTGTCACCTGCTAATGTTTTTAATGATCGCTGAAAGTGAAGAGGACTTGAAACATTTACTTATGAAAATCAAAGAGCACAGCCTTCGGTATGGATTACTTCTCAATGTCAAGAAAACAAAAATCCTCACCACTGGACCAATCAACAACATTCTTATCAATGGAGAAAAGATTGAAGTTGTCAAGGACTTCATTCTTCTTGGATCAACTATCAACACTCGCGGAAGTAGCAGTCAAGAGATCAGACGACGTATTGCACTGGGCAAATCTGCTGCACAGGAACTTTTTAAAGTGTTGAAGAGCAGAGATGTCAGCTTGAGGACTAAAGTGAGCCTGACCCAGGCCATTGTGTTTTCAATAGCCTCATATAGATGCGAAAGCTGGACAGTGAATAAGGAAGATCAGAGAAGAATTGATGCCTTTGAGTTGTGGTGTTGGAGGAGAATACTGAAAGTGCCATGGACTGCCAAAAGAACCAATATATCTGTTTTGGAGGAAGTGCAGCCAGAGTGCTCCTTGGAGGCCAGGATGGCTAAGCTTCGTCTCTCCTACTTTGGACATATTGTCCGGAGGAAACAATCATTGGAGAAGGATTTCATGCTGGGTAAGGTGGAGGGTCAGAGAAAAAGAGGAAGACCCCCAATGAGATGGATCAGCCAGGTGGCATCATTGATGGCGTGAAGTGTGGCAGCAGTAGTGAGGTTGGCCCAGGATCGGACATTGTTTCGTTCTGCTGTGCATGGGGTCGCTATGAGTCGGTTCCGACTCGATGGCACATGACAACAACAACATTGTTTTTAAGTGCTGTCTGATTGGTCTCTACTAAGATGCAAATCAAAACAATGAGTTATCCTCTCACCCTAGCATTAACAGAAAGTTCAAAAGCAGCAAATGCTGGTGGAACTGTAAAATGGCATAAACACTAGAAAACAGCTTCACACTTGTTTAGAAAGTTTTAAATAATATACTATATGATTCTGCAAATCCAATAACTGACATAAATCTAAGATAAATAAGAACCATGACACAAATAGATGAATGCACATCCATGTTCATTGCAGCTCTACTCACAATCGCAAAAAGATGGGAACAACTGAAATGCCCATCAACGGAAGGGTGGATACAGAAGCTATGGTGCATGCACACAATGGAATGCTATGGAAACTTTAAAAATAATGACAAATCTGTGCAACATCCAAAGCATGGATGAGCCTGTTATTTTAAGTGCCAGTGAGTTCGTTCTTACTCATAGTGACCCTGTATTGGATTTCTGAGTAGTGGCTACTTAGCTTGAACTATCGACCTTGCGAATTAAACCAACCTTGCAGTCCAGCACATTAACCCACTGTGCCACACCAGGACATGGATGAGCCTAGAGAAAATTTAGCTGAGTGAAACTTGTCAATAACAAAAAGACAAATATTATTTGAAATCACTATTACAAAGAGTTAAGAAAAGATTTCCACATTGTTTCCTTAATGGTTATCAGGATTGGAGAGGAAGAGAGGGAAAATCACAAAAAGAAGGTTGTTAAATGCCATCCAGTTGGTTCTGACTCACACAGACCCTGTATAAAGTTTCTGAGGAGTGACTGATAGGTTTGAACCACAGACTTTGACATTAGCAGTCCAGTCCATATTCTACAGAGCCGTACAAGGAGTCCTGAGAGGAGAGACAAACTAGGGTGAAGTGAAAATTTAAAAAAAAAATAAATTTAAAGGTTGTAAATAAATATAAAAATATTACTACAAAATCAGAGAAAACAGTATCAAATATTAAGCAAATACCCATCAATTTGCTATAGTCCAGAGTTGACATGAAAACAAAATTGGTGTCTCATTGGTGTTTGAGAGTCACAGATGGTTTTTAAAACAGTATTGTGTGTTGCTATTTGGATACTCTATTGTTTAGATCTCTTTTATGAATAATTAAAAATAAAACTGTAATTGTAACTGTAAGAAGGAATACCTGGCATTGCAACAAAAAATAGGTATTCAAAATCCCAAAGTGAGTGCTAAGTCAACCATATGATTGGTTAGAATCATAGGAAAATGCTGTAGTCTTTCCTCTAAAACCTAAAGAAAGTAGCATTTTAGTTTAATATATTTAATGAATCACTTTACATAATTCATTCTCTTCAGATTTCCTAATATACATTCATTTTCACAATTCATAAATTTACATGAATTATGAAGAAAAATTTAGAATATTTAAGAATTATTTAACAGTAATGCTGAGTAAAGTAACTTGTATAATCATAAAAAAGCTATTTATAAGTAAGCAAAAAACGCATGATTAAATATCTCCAAGATGTCCAATTTCAACTCTATATCTCTGTTCACAGAGAATTTCTTTCCTGAATATTTCTAGAAGGCCTTATTTTAGTTTAAGTGGCAAGATGGAACAATATGTTTCAATTAACATACACCTTCCACGTAAAAAAATTGAATTAGTTGTTAAGTCACATCATGTAGGCTGCCTTTAATTTCTGAAAGAAAGCTTATTGCAAGCTATAAGAGTATTTTAAATGAAAACTGTAATAGCTATGCAGAATTATTCATTGAATAAAAAAGGCTTACAGAACCTTTTTTTCCTATTGGAGCCATTTGTATATTTATAACATCATTTGTAGGCCATACAAAATTATCAACTTAAAATTAGAGTCACTGTGGGTCAGAACTTACTCAAAGGCACAAAAACAACAAGAAAAGTTTTGGACAAACATTCAGTTAACTCACCCCTAATGTTATGGCTGAACTACAAAGTTGGAAGTTCAAACTTACCAGCTGCTTCTTGGAAACCCTATACAGAGTTGCTATGAATCAGAACCGACTTGACAATACTTAATAACAACAACATAATAGCTAGAACTGTGATTACCTTGATAGGACCAGACCAAATGATTTTGCAGTCCTTAGGTCTCTATGGGTCAGAACCGACTCGATGGCACTTCACAACAATAACATACAGTCCAGAGGCCAAAAGTTCCCCAACCCTGTTCATGGGGGTGGAGAGTGGGGAGGGGAAAGATCCCAAATTCAAATATATTTTACGTTTCTGTTGTTATTAGGTACTTTTGAGTCAGTTCTGACTCATAGCTCCCCTAGGTGCAACAGAAAAAAAAAAAAACACTGCTGGTCCTCTGACAGATCAAAATTGTTATTAAAGCAGAGACTATTTTTACAGTCACTAAGTCAATCCACCTCACTGAGAGTCTAATTTTTCTCGTATCCATGATTTTACCAAGCACAAGTCCCTTTCCAGGGCCTGGTCCCTCTTGATAACATGTCCAAAAGTACATGATAAAAAGTCTTGCATTACTCAATTATGAAGAGCACCCTAGCTGTACCTCTTCCAAGACAGATTTGTTTGTTTCTCTGGTAGTCCATGGTACTTTTTTAAATGGAGGGTCAGTGTAAAAGAGGAAAATCTCCAGTGAGATAAGATGGCACAGTGGCAGTAGCAGCGGGCTCAAGTGAAGCAACTATTGTGGTATTGGCACAGGACCAGGCAGTGCTTCATTTTGCTGTGCATAATGCTGCTATGAGTCACTACCAACTTGATGGCACCTAACACCAATACGGTACTTTCAATATTCTTCACCAATGCCATAATTCAAATTCATCAACTATTCTCCTGTCCTCCTCCTTCACTGTTCAGCTTTCACATGCATACTTGTCTATTGAAAATACCTTGATTTGGGTCAACTGCACCTTAGCCTTCAAAGTGACATCTTTGTTCTTTAAAACTTTGAAGAGATCTTCTGCAGCAGATTTGCTCAATGCAATATGTCATTGGATTTCATGACTGCGGCTTCCATGAACATTGATTGTGGATCCAAGTATAATAAAAATCCTTGACAACGTTAATCTTTTTTCCTTTATATTGATGTTGCCTATTGGTCCAGTTGTGAGGATTTTTGTTTTCTTTATATTGAAGCGAAATTTATACTGAAGTCTGCAGTTTCTGATCTTTATCAGTAAGTGCTTAAAGTTTTCTTGGTTTACAACAAGCAAAGTTGTGCCATTTGCATATCTCAGGTTGTTAATGAGTCTTCCTCCAACTGATATGGCAGACTACTTTATATAGTCCAGTTTCTTAGATAATTTGTTCAGCATACAGATTGAAAAACTAAGGTGAAAGGTTACAACTTTAATGTTCCCATTTCCTAAATATTCCTGTATGAGTTCTGGTGTGGTATTGTATGATAAGCACTGGATCAAGAGGTCTGTTTATATGCAAGTTTGGCTATTCAAACTCACCAGCCACTCCTCAGAAAACCTATACGTGGTTGCTATCCAGCTTCTTGGATTATTTGTTCAATGTACAGATTGAATAAAGTATGGTGAAAGAACACAACACGTATACACAACTTTCTTGATTTTAAACCATTCAATGTCACCTTGTTCTGTTCTAACAGCTGCCTCTTGGTCTATGTACAGACTTCAGATGAGCACAATTATGTGTTCTGGAATATCCATCTTTCTTGTCTGAATCAAGTTTGAACTTCTGGCATTTTACTGGCAGTTCAAGTTTGAACTTCTGGCATTTACTGGCGGTTCCTTGTCAAATTACTGTTACAGCCATTAAAAAATTATCTTTAGCAAAATTTTACTTGCATGTGATATCATCCAATGATTTCTGCATTTTGTTGGGACACTTCTCTTTGGAATGGGCACAAACATGGAAATCATTGCAGATATAAGATGGATCTAAGCTGAAAGTAGACTATCAGAAAGATGTTTACTTGTGTTTGACTATGCAAATGTGTTAAACTGTGCAAAAATGACAAGTTATAGATACCATTGTGAAGCATGTATATTCCAGAACACTTATTTGTGCTCATGAGAAACCTATACATAGACCAAGAGGCAGGTGTTCAAACAGAAAAAGGGGACACTGAAGGGTTTAAAATCAGGAATGCTGTGTGCTAAGGTTGCATTTTTTCACCATACTTTATACAGTCTGTACACTGAGCAAATAATCAAAAAAGCTGGCTTTTTAAGCAGAAGAATATGGCATCATCTTTGGAGGAAGATTCATTAACAAAATATGATATGAAAATAATACAGCCTTGCTTTCTGGATGTACAGAGGACATAAAGAAAGTACTTACTAATGAAAATAAAGATGACAGCCAGAGGTATGGGTTGCATTTCATTGCAAAGAAAAAAACAAACAAACAAAAACTCACCACTGGAGCAACAGACAACATCATGATAAAGGGAGAAAAGACTGAGGTTGCTAAAGATTTCATTTTGTTTGGAATCACTATCACTCATGGAAGCAGCAGTCAAGAAATCAAACATATTGCCATATCGAAGAAGGCAAATTTGCTGCACAAAACAAATTTAAAATGTTCAAGAGAAAAGATGTCAGTTTGAGGACTAAGTTGCACCTGGCTCCAGCCATGGGATTTTCAATAGCCTCATATGCATGTGAAAATTTGTCAATGGCTAAGAAAGACCATAGAAGAATGGTCTCTCATACTTTGGAGATATTAATAAGAGGGACAGTTACTAGAGAAGGATATCATGCTTGGTAAAGTGAAGGGAGACACCCAACAAGATGGACTGACACTGAATGGGTAAAAGAGGAGATATAAAGTTAAGATGCTTGACTGTCTTATGAACCTTGGTTTCCCTTGCCTATGGGGAGAGAAAGGAATAGCCAGAAACATCACTACAGAAAGCTTGTAAGTCTGTCTTCAACCTATAACTGATTGGAATACCTAAAATGGGGCTATAACTCTCCCAATGAAAGAGGCTCCTTGAGGAGCCTTTACATTTCATAAGACCTTAGATGGAATCCTGATCCCCATCCAGAATCTTCTGAGGTTGGAAATTTCTACTTGAAAAGACAAGCAGACCAGCCTGGAGCAGCTAGAGGAACAGAAGACACAGAGACCTGGGGATTCCTGAGCCCATGGACAGGGACATAGTCACAGAGGACTAGAGTGGAGAGTGAAGTGTCCAGCTGATGTGAAGTAAGGGGAGATGCACAAGAACGCCCAAACCTGCAGATAGTACCCATTTGACCTAGCTTCAATGGCTGGATGATCAGAACTTGACTAGAGGAAGAAAGAAGAGGAAAATGAGTGTAATCACTACAATTTGATGAATTTGACTTATACTTATGGATGTAGTAGCTTAAAAGAGGAAATAAATCTTTACAACAAGGATCATTCCCATCCCCTCTGTACACAGGGTTGACAGGGATGGGCAATTTAGACACTGGCTACCCAAAATGGAGGGGGACGTGTGGTGGTTACAAAGGCATGACGTGACTGGCTTACAAGTTTTCAAGATGGAGCTTACATTCAGAGGGTGCAGGGGAAGGTAGAATCTCCACTGAGTGGTCTCCAACCTGTCTAGATGGGACTCGTGAAAGGAGATTGGGATAAGACTCTTGTTGTTCAATAGTGAATAACTGCTAACAGGATTGACTGTGCGTGTTGCAAATGTAAAGGTAAACATTTTGTAACAAAAGGAGGGGCATGGTTGATCTTGCAGTCTGAGAGCAGAGGACCCTGAGACCATAAAGGGAGAAGAGTGGAGTGTGGGACCCTACCCAGAGAAGCAGCAATGCCAGAGATGGAGACAGAGATGATGATGTGGAGAGATGGAGCACCTGGCAAGTCTAGACTCAAGAAAAAAGAGGGTCTGTGTGCTGGCAGCTGGGAGTAGGCTTCCAGGGAATACCCTTTGGTTGTTTGAATGGCTGTATATTCCTGAGTACTTCTGTGTATATCAAAAACAAGAAACAGAGGGATTAGAAGCAAATGCTGTTGAATGATGATGCATGGAGGGGATTGAAATCATTGCAGTGAAACAAAATACTATAGGATGAAGGTAAAGCTGCGGCTCTCCCATGTAAACTATCACTCAATCAATAAAAACTTGTATCTATATAAACAAAAAGATGGACTAACACAATGGCTGCAGCAATGGGCTCATGTGTAGCAGCAACTTTGAGGATGGTGTAAGACTGGGTTGTATTTTGTTCTTTTTCAGAGGGTCTCTACAGTCGGAACTGATATGATGGCATCTAACAATTTTTGTGCCATTGAATCAGTTCTGACTCATTAGCAAGCCTGTAACGGGATTCTAAGGCTATACATCTTTGCAGAAGCTAAAAGCCTCATCTTTCTCCCACAGAGTGACTGGTAGTCTCAAACTGCAGACTTTCTAGTTCATAGTCCAGTGTGTATCCTAAAAGTGCCACCACATTCCTTTAACTAGTATAAGAAGTAGTTTTAAAAGTTCAGCCTCATTTATAATTACAGTGAGTTTCCTTTTTCAAGTGTACAATTTTCCTAAGCTTAGCTAATAAGTCTCTTCCCAGTAAAGGGACTGGATACTCAGGGACATATAGGAAACAATGTGGGAGGTGGAAGTAAAACATCTTACCTTGGGGTTTTATTGACCTCAATAAGTGTGCGGTTACCACCAGAGACTAGACCTGGATTTGGGATCAAAGCAGACAAGGCAGCTCCAGTGTCTTATGAAATTTATTCTCCTTACCTTTCACCTCACGAGTAACCCATTACTCCACTATGGAGATAGTTATGGTCTTCTGACCTGAAACTGAACATGTCTCTGGGCCCCATCAATAGGGCTGCCTTTCTTCTGCTGAAGACAGGGATATTAACCATGTTGGACCTTGTTGAGTTGGTCTCTGGGGAAAGTCAACTGTGTGCCCTGCTCTAGGACTCTCAGGACACTTTGCCTTCCAATGTTTGCTGCCTTTTCAGAGCATACATTGGTCTAGCTCGGTAGTCAGTGGCCAATGAGGAAACTCTAGTGCAGTTTTCAGTCTTCAGGGTCTTGTAGAGTTACCTCAAGGTGCACCACGTGGAGCACCACTGCTAATAAGTGACCTTTGCTTTTCATTTTATTCTCTGCTGCCTGTTTCTGGATCCCCTTTTTTCCCCTCCACACTGTTGGCCCAGTAAACCATATGGCTGTCTAATTCAAAATGGCAAGTACCAGTCCATTTCAACTCACTAAAGCCTTTTGTTGTTGTGGTTGTTAGATGCAATCAAGTCGGTATAAACTCATAGTGACCCTACACACAACAGAACGAAACACTTCCCAGTCCTGTGCCAACTTCACAAGTGTTGCTATGCCTTAGCACATTGCTGTTGCCACTGTGCCAATCTATCTTTTGGGGGCGGTCATCTTATTTTTCTCCACCTCTACTTTACCAAACATGCTATCCTTCTCCAGGTATTGGTCCTTCCTGATAATATGTCAGAAGTGTGAGAGACAAATTCTGACCATCCTGGCTTCGAAGGAGTATTCTGAATGTACTTCTTCTAACATGGATCTGTTTGTTCTTTTGGCAGTCCATGGCATTAATGTCTAGGATTGATGTCTCTGTGTTTTAATTTACTTTTTTGACAACTGCCAATTTGCCTAGATTCACTTAGAACATGCAACTTTCTAATAATTAATTGGTGTTTGCAGGTATTTCTTTTCATTTCAAGTCAAATATATCTTATTGAAAACCCTTCATTAAGTCTTAAGAAAGACAAGACAAAGACAAGTCATTCAGATGAGGGAGACCACCAGCACGAGGCCATATTGTCTTCATGGATTCATGTCTATGTTTCTAATTACAGAACAAGAAAACAAAGGAAATCCATCATAAAGTCATGATTGGCAGAGTAATCCACTCTTGTTGTAGATGGAACTATGGAAGTGGGACAGGGACCATATCTGAGGTCCTCTGATGATTTTGTTTGGGTTATTAATTATGACGATTCATCCCTGATACCTCAATTTCCACTAAAACTATGCTTAGGCAAGTCCCTGCCAAGAAAACTGACCCTCCTTGGGATGAACTGTGGAGTTGTAATCTGCTTTCAAGCACATTCTGGCTGAGGGCAAAGTTTTTATATTGCCAGTTAGTGGTCATAATAAACCCAATGTAGACTGCATTTATGTCAAGACTCAGAATAGAGTTAGGAATTGCATGGTACACCAGAGTTTATGTTGACTCATAGCAACCCTGTATATTGTTTTCTAAGACTGAAAATCTTTACAGGAGCAGAAGGCCTTATCTTTTTCATGCAGTGCTGCTGGCGTATTTGAACTGCCAATATTGGGGTTAGCAGTTCAGTGCTTATCGTACATTGCCACCAGAGCTCTTTATTGTAAACCATAGCATTCCACAAACCAAGTGCTTAGAATTTAAGCTCTAATACACACTATACTTTAAAAATAAGTTATTTCTATTTCAAAGAGGATGAGTGAAAGTTAATCTCCACTACAACACAGCAAACCTGTATTTAAGTCCCAATTCAATCACTAATTTTAAATAAACAGTCTTCTTTGACCTCAATTTTCTGATTTGTAAAATTAAAGTGTTGCAATGGATGACTTCTGAACTCTCCTTTTAAACTCTAAGTGCATGATGTGAAGCCATTTATCCCAAAAGAATATACTCAATTCTTTGCAAAAAATTTCAGTTCATAGTCCTTTTCTATACCTAAAATAATTTCGCCCATTGCTGTAGATGCATCCCATCACAAAAGCAAACCTATTGTTTTCTTCCTGATTTGAACTCTTTGTGACCTCATGTGTTACAGAGTAGAAATGCTCCACAGAATCTTCTTGACTGTAATGTTTACCAGCTCTTTCAATTAGTAATTGAGTGCAAACTGCACAACCCTTGGATCTATACATGCATCATAGTCACTTTGCAATTACCTGATAAATATCAAATGCTGTCTCCAAAATTTTTAAGTAACTGACAACATCTCAACTTTGCTTGAAGGTAAGATTATACTATCAGAATTAACCCAATAGTGGCTACTCAATCCATTTATGACACAGTTCTTTTTAAGACGAGAACTCGAAAACCTATTAAATTAATTAGGAAATTGCAATTATATCTACATCTTTCAATTCAGAATTTTGATCAATGCTTCACATTTTTGATCTTCTATATTATGGCATGCCACAGGATAAGCACTCTACCTCAAAGGTAGGTAGTTCAAATTCACCAGCTGCTCCTTGGAAACCATATATAGGGTCGCTATGAGTCAGAACTAGCTAGACAGTACTTAACAACAACAACACAGAGGAGGAGTCCTAGTGTAGTGCTGTAGGCTAAAGCACAGGACCACGACATGGGTTTCAGCCACACGGTCAGCCACTTCTCAGAAACCCTATATAGGGTTACTATGACTCAGATCTGACTCGGCGGCACTTAACAGCAACAACATAGAGGAGAAGGAATTGTGAATGTTAGCAGAAAAGCACATTCTTGAATTCTCACTATATCATTTTAGGTACATGACCTCCAGAATAGTTTTGACCTACTTTTCGATAACCTCTTTATGTAATGTATGCAATAATACACGCACCATATAGTTGAAAAATAGAAAAAGGAAACATTTAAATTCCTATTACACTTGTTAAGGAGCCCTCTTATCTTATTGCAGTTGGTTAAGCGTTTTTTTTGAAAGTGTGCTAGTTAACATATACCCCTAAACCCCCAAAATCCATTGTCATCAAGTTGATTTTGACTCACAGGCAAGCCTGTAGAATAGAGTAGAACTGCTCCTTGGGGTTTCTAAGGTTTTTAAGGAAGCAGACTGCCTCACCTTTCTCCCAAAGTGGATTTGAACTGCCAGCCTTCCGGTAAGCAGTTCAATACTTAACCCACTATGCCAAGAAAGACCCAGTTAGCACAAATAATTTCCATCTGTTTTAACTAAGACTTAATCTTTCTTACTTGACTTAGTTCCTTCTAGCACTAACGATAAGCACGGAAGTGCTAATGGCAAGGTCGGTTTCAAACCCACCAGCCACTCCGCAGAAACAGGTCGCTGTGAGTCAGAACCGATTTGATGACACTTAGTACAACAAAGTCTGTTTGAAATGCAAGGTCGGCGGTTCTAGCTCACCAGCCACTCCTCAGAAACCCTATACATTGTTACGATGGGTCGGAACTGACTCAACAGCACACACAACAACAAATAACAATATCATTTTGTAATGTTGGATTCCATCTTAGAAATGGATAGAGGTAACCAGGTTGACAAGCATAAACTCATGTAGCTTATGCAAGGTAATCATGTCAGGGAATACAAAACCTCCAAACATTCATTTAGAACCAGACAACTGGAATTAACAATTACAGTCACAAAGCTAGTGCTCTGTACTGCAGGCTTTGACCTTTAACAAGCGGTCTCAGGATGAAGGCTTATGGATGGCTCAAATTCAGTAGAGTTCCCTTGTAGCTAAGACCTCCAGTGAGTTTGAGTCATAGTCATATTCCTGTGAATCATTCTTGGAGCTGAAGATAATAGTATTTTTAGAATTTTTTAAATTATAAATTAAATGAAAACCCAAACGGATATTACCTCATCCTGGAAGAGCTTCTACTTCAATCTCTCCAACGCTTGGTGTTTGCAGATGGGTAAATTTCATACCAGTAAGTAAAAAGTCATGAAAATGATATAATTCCTCACTTTAAAGAGATACATTTGATTGCTTCCATTTTACCAAATAATTGATCAAATGTGACTGTGTGATAAATCATTTTAGAATATAATTTTCATGTTAAAACTGTTCAGGAAAAAAAACAAAAAACAACTTCCTGAGCTATCACATTAAGTAGATGTGTACTGAAAGGTCATCTCAATTTACCCAGAGATACATGGTGAAGGGAAATGAGCTAATGCGTATGAAATGCCTTTTATAAACATCAAGCATATGAATGAAATTTCAGGTTCCTCTGTTGTACAACAAGGTTGGTTACTTAAACTTACTTGTTCAAATTTACCACAGATTTAAAACACAAATGCACACATAAACACAAATAGGCAATATTTTAAAGTCAACTTATGGTGGTAGTAGGAGGCAATGAATTCTTACTTGTGTCTCTTCAGGAAAAATATGAAAAGTTCTAGCCACACAGTAAGGAAGCATAGATGTAATGAAAGTATTTCCCACATCTGTAGAAGCCCACAATAATATTATCACTAATATTAATAGAACTCCATCTTGACAGAAATCTGGTAGCGTAGTGGTTACTAATCAGGCTGCGAACCTTAAGGTCAGTGGTTCGAAACTACCAGCCGCTCCGCGGGAGAAAGATGATGCTTTCTACTCCCGTAAGGATTTACACCCTCGGAAACCCTGTACAGGGTCGCTATGGGTCGGAACCGACTCGACGGCACTTAACAACAACAACAATTAATAGCGAATACTTATGCCGTTTTTACTCTATGCCTCTTCTAATCATTATACATATGATAGCATATTAGATTTTCACAACACAATACCTTGAGTTACATTTTAGCATCCATATTGCAATTGATAAAGAAAACTAAGCACAGGTTAAGTAGCAGAGAGTGGATTGATACCCAGACATTTTGAGTATAATATGCTCACAACTGTTCTGCTATATTGTCTACTTGTGAGAAGAAACAAATAGATCAAAGAAAAACAAGGTACAATGGATTATATGCACAGGAAATATTCAACCTGAAGAATAGTCAAGATGTTGTTCTTAGGTGTTGTCTAGCCAAAGTGAACCCAGAACGACCTTATGGATAACAAAAAGAAATTTTGCCAGATTTTGTGCTATTTTCATGATTGTTACTATATTTGAGTACATTGGTTTGGCTGTCTTGTAAACCCACCTCATTGAGATTTTCATAGACACTTCATTTTACCACCTGTGATGTTGTTTTCAAGAGACAGTTATTTATAGATTTTGCAAAGTCAAAAATTAAATGAAAAACAAATATTATCCTACAACATCCTGGGAGAGCTTCTACTTCAGTCTGAAAATAGATACCTGTGACAAGCAGAGGGGACTGAAAGAACCAGCCTGCCTGTCACTGTCAGGTGTGCAAAGGAACAAGGCAAATGTAGCCTCTACTCATTATACAGTCATTTTTCAGAGGTTTACACGTATATCTAACTGGGTAAGTATAGCGTCAGGAGGGGTGGAATAAATATAGTCCCTGACGAACAGTCCTATGAGAAGCTAAGATTCAGCAGGCCAGAGCTGGACAATTCTAGAGTTTCTCTTAAATATATCAAAGTGTAAGGCAGCATGTATATTGACTATTGCTGTTGTTTTTAAATGCCATGGAGTAGTTCTGACTCACAGCAACCCTGTACACGGTTTCCAAAGAGTGGCTGGTGAACTTGAACCACAGACCTTGCAGTTCCAACTGACTTTGCAGTTCAGGGCATGAACCCACAGCGCCATGTCTCAAAAGATTAATAACCTGCTGCTGTCAAATTGATTCTGAATTAGGATTACTCTCTGTATGGTAGTGCAGAACTGATATCCATAGATTTTCTTGGCTGTAATCTTTACAAAAGCAGATTGCCTGGTCTTATTTCTGAGGTACCACTGGGTGGGTTCATAAAGCCACTCTTTTCATTTAGTAGTTGAGTACAAACTACTTATACCATCCACAGATCTTTTATAAAAGGTAGGAGCTGTACAAAATAGATTGCAAACAAGTTCAGTCAAGTGAATTCCCATGTACGGTCCCTAGCTGCAAAAAGAATTGAAACTATTACCTGCTTAAGTTTCTGCTACTGATATAGACTAGAGAAAGCAGGAATTCTAAGAGATTTATCCTAGGTCAAAAAGGCTTTCTCTGAGACCATAATCAAAACTTTCCAAAGAAAGATTTGTTTTAGTATAACAATATGTCTTAGGTTTCATACATACTAGAACTTTAATCACTACTGAACAGTTTCAAAAAGTGTCATCAAGTAAAAAAGTTAGACAGCATAGCCGTATAGAGCTTAACATTCTATGTAACAAACCGGAACTATTTTCAGTGATTTCAAGGGAAGTAAAACCTCCAAAATAATAACATTACTACTGCAAAGTGTATTAGAGTTATTTTGCCAAACTTGAAAAGATCCACTTAAGTCTATTCAAAGATTAGATAAGAGACCTGGTGGTGTAATGGTTAAGGGCTTGCTGCTAATTGAAAAGATTGATGGTTCGAATCTATCCAGACACTCTATGAGAAAAACCTGGCTATCAATTTCCATAAAGATTTCAGGCAGTAAAACTCATCGTAGAATTTCTACGGGGTCATCATAAGTCACAATTAACTGGGCTGCAACTAAGAATGGCAGTAACTAAGGGTAAGTTTTTAAATTAAGATACTGAGAAATTAAGTACTGTACAAAATTAAAGGATAATCTCAAGATTTAAACACAAGTTGTCTAATACAAGAGCTTATATACTTATTTTTATTTAGTGTCATGTTGAAACAAAATGAGATGTTTGCATTTTCTGGGATATATACATATCAGTTTTGTAAGTTGTATCATAAATTCCAACACATTTACTAGCATTAATGTGCCACAGAGATATATCTCTTATAAGAATATATGTATTTAACATTATAAAATAGGAATACATTATTCTTTGAAGTCACTTAGCTAAGTAGTTTCTATGGCTATCTGAGTTGTAATATGAATTATGCAAGTAAGATGGATTTCAATGGTATAATAATCAATATTGTTAAGGTATCAATATCGTTCCATTTGATCCATAGATTTTATGTAAAACAGTTCTTATTTTCTAAAAATAGAAACCTACTTCTAAAATTAATATTTAAATTTTAAGTAAATATATGGTAGCTAAAATTACTTCTAAAAAGAACAAATCTAGAGAAAATATATTAATCATTTCATGATTAATTTAATAACTATATTAAACAAGATCATGTGGTATTATACAACATTATCAAAGTTATACAAAATAGAGTGAACATATATCTATACATTGTTGTTGTTGAATTGTCTCTGACCCATTGTAACCCTGTTTCCAAGGAGCAGCTCGTGAGCTTGAAACACCAACCTTGCAGTTCAAATGGCTTTACAGTCTGGCACATTGACCCACAGTGCCACACCAGAACTCCATATCTATACATATATAAGGTTAAATAAATTAAAACAAAGTTCCAAACGCAATTGAGTGGATGATGAATAGTCTTTTTAGAAAATGATCCTGGAACACATATATAGTCAAAGGAAAAAAAACAAGAACAATCCAATCCATATATTATATCCTACATAAAATTTAATTCTAAATGATCATAAACCCAAATGTAAAACATAAAATTTTAAAACCTGTTTAATAAACTACAGGAGAAAATGCTTATAAACATGGCACAGGCAAAGATCCTTAGCTACAGCAACAAAATGTCTTACCTTCAGCACCAAAACTCAGTCTAAAGAAGAGAAATTTGATAAATTCAATGTCATCATAATTTTAAAAATAAGATAAAATCAAACGTGCTCTTCAGAAGACATGATTGTGGGAAGGAATATCAAGACACCGACTAGGAGAAAATATTTGTATATCAAATATCTGATATAAGACTCAAGTCTAGAAAACATAAATAATTCTCAGCTCAATAAAAATAAAATTAGGAACTAAAAGGACATTTAAAAACGGTAACAAAATTGAACTTTTTTTAAAAAAGAGGAAATTGGGTTTTTTTAAAAAGGAAATTGCTTTCACTTTTTCTTGGTCTGTTTTTTTCTTTTTTCTTTGCCCATGTACTGTAAGAAGCACAATGCAAATTTAATTTTAATTAGAAACAAGGAGGTCAGGTTACTACAGGAACATGTTCTGTGTTGTTATCAAATGTTTAATATAAGAGAGTCAGACTTCTTATTACATCATAATGATTTTGTTTTCTCTTATAACATATCCTCTATAATGGTGAATTAAGATATTCAGATATAATTTCGAGGACTGCCTTATATGTTAAAGTGAATAATTCTGAAAACTTCGAGGAGGCAGCACTTTCCCAGTCATATTTTGACTGAATTCCAGACTGAGTGGCTCATTTCTAGCACTATGTCTGACAATATTGTGGTACTATTCATCATGTTTCCATATTCAGAATTCTGGCACTGACAGTGTTCCACTGCTATTAATAAAGTGTTCAATGGCTAATCATTCAGAAGTAGTCCATCTCTCCTTCTTTCTAGTCTGTCTTAGTCTGGAAGCTTATCAGAAACATATCCACTGTAATATTTAAAATATCATAGCTTCCAGGAACACAGCAACATGCAGTCAAAACAGTACAACAAACTGACAAGCAAATGACAGAAGTGAAGAAAAAATTCAAGCCTCAACTTCCAATGTTGAGAGAATCTAAGGGAAAAATAGTGAATGACACAAAAAGCATCAAAAGAAGGTGAAAAAATACACAGAGTCAGTCACCGTACCAAAAAGAAACAGTGGTTGTTCAACCATTACATAAGATGGAACAACATCAACAGCCAATGGTACTGAATGAAGATATCCAAGGAGCACTGAAGGCACTGGCAAAGAAGAAGACTCCAGGAAATGATGTAATACAAACTGAAATCTTTCAGCAAACTAATGTAGCACTGGAGGCACTCATTCATCTATGCCCAGAAATTTGGATGACAGCTACCTTGCCATCTGATTACAAAGAGACATGACCCAATGGAATGTTGAAATCAACAGAAAATATCACACGCAAGTAAAATTTGGCTGAAGATCATTAAAATATGGTACCAGCATTACATTAAAAGGGAACTGACAGATGTTCTAGCCAGATTCAGATGAGAACATGGAATGATGGAAATCAATGTTGGCATCAACTGGATCTTGACTGAATACAGAGGATGCCAGAAAGATGTTTGCCTGTGCTTTACTGAATATGCAAATGTTTTTGACTGGGTGGATTATGACAAGATAAGGACAACTTTGCAAAGAATGAGTACTCTGGAATATTTAAATGTGCTCATGATCAGCCTGTACATAGAGGCAGTCATTAGAACAGAACAAAGGGATATTGAATGGTTAAAATCAGGAAAGGTATGTGCCAGGTTTGTATTCTTTCACCATATTTATTCAATCTATATGAGCAAGTAATCTGAGGAGCTGGATTACATAAAGAAGAACAAGAAATCATGGTTGGAGGAAGACTCCTTAATACCTAGTGATATGCAGATGATACAACCTTGCTTGCTGAAAGTGAAGAGGGCTTAAAATTCTTACTGATGAATATCAAACAACACAGCCTTCAGTATGGGTTGTAGATCAATGTAAAGAAAACAAAAATCCTCACCACTGGAGCAACGGATAGCATCAGGAAAAATTTAAAAAGATTGAAATTGTTAAAGACTTCATTCTGCTTGGATCCACTATCAACACTCACAGAAACAGCAGTCAAGAAATCAAACAACGTATTGCATTAGGCAAATCTGCTGCACAAGATCTTTTTAATATGTTCAAAAGCAAATATATCATATTGAGGACTAATGTATGTTTGATCCAAGCCATGGTATTTTCAGTAGCATCATAAGCAGGCAAAAATTGGACAATGTGTAAGGAAGACCAAAGAAGAGTTGATGCATTTGATTAATGGTGTTGGAGAAGAATATTTAAAGTACCATGGACTGTTAGAACAAATAAATCTACATCGAAAGAAGAGCAGCCTGTATGTTTGTTAGAAGCCAGGATGATGAGACTTTGGACCTATTATCAGAAGGTCAACAAAAAAGAGGAAGACCCTCAACAAGATGAATTGGCACAGTTGCAACAGCAATGGGGTCAAGCTTCATAATGATAATGAGGAGGAATAAGGACCAGGCAGTGTTTAGTTCTGTTCTAAATAAGGTCGCTATGAGTCAGAAGCGACTTCACGGCACATAACCACCACCACTACACTCATGATTATATTTGTAGAAACAGTCAAAGCCTATGCGCAAATATCCTCTTTCACATCTATATATATTTGGAGGAAATTTTAAGAAAATTGAAAACTGCATTGGTGAGAAAAAGGCCTGGAAAGTTGTGCTGAAGAATTGTTTTCCATCACAACAATGCACCAGTTCTCATTTTTCAAAGGGAGCAATGACTGTCCAAGGAGAATTCTTGAGGAAACGTTACCCCCATCAACTCTACAGCCCTAATACAGTCTCTTCAGATGTCTTTTGGTTCCCCACATTCCAAAACCATTTAAAAGGACATGATTTGAGGTTTTCAAGGATCCCAAAAGTGCCATATTGAAATAGTACAAATCCAAGAGCACATAATTCTTTGGGGGAAGGGTGAGAGAGATGGAAATAATTCCTTCAGAAGTGCACCAATCTAGATGGTGGATATGTCAAGAAAAAAAATAGCTTCACATTTTGATTGTTTTATAAAGGTCTGTATAATTGTATAGCAATTTTATTTACTTAAACTCATATGACAGAAACTCTCATATAAGTTTTCGTAGGCTAAAATCTTTACAGGAGCAGATCACAGATCTTTTCTAAAGATGAGACACTTGTGGCTTCCAACCAATGATCTTTCCATTCGTCATTTTCATTATTTTTTGTTTTCATCTATTAGGCTTTATTCATCTCAAATTTGTCAAAATTAATCTGTCTCCATTAACATACTTATTTTATCAAATGACTATAGCAAGAAGAGCAAAATTGTTTATTAAGACATTATCAAATTTAGAGATTAATATTGGGAAAATGAAAAGTGATTCGTTAAACTAAGAAATAAAACATGCAGTAATAAAAAGAATGGACTTGATAATTATCTGGGTATGCTTTTTTTATTTTTGTAGACCCCATTATTTAGCAGATAAAGCTAGTAATGTAACTTACCTGACTATTAGATTGTGCTTTCATGACTTTCCCATAGTTATTATCTTATTATCATCTGTGAGTAGCAATCATTTCTAATGACATTAATGATATGTATTAATTAATTAAAACAAAATTCTGCATGTATTTTCTTAACCACTCATCAGTTAGTTTGTCACACTGTGATGGCTTGTGTATTGCTGTGATTCTAGAAACTATACTACTTGTATTTTACATACCAGCAGGATCACTGGTAGACATGCTTCAACTGAGCTTTCAGACAAAGACAGACTAGGAAGAAGGAGAGACAGACGCCTTTCAAATATTTAGTTACTGAAAACTTCATGAATAGCAGTGGAATACCGTCAACACTAGAATTTTGACTATGGAATGAGTATGAGGTTGGCATAGGACCAGGCAGTGCCTTGTGTTGTGCATGTGTGGTCACTCTTATTCGGTACTGACTCAATTGCACCTAACACCAACAAAAACGTACTTTTCAGTTCTTAAATGTATTTCTTTGTACATTCTAAAATTACTTTTGTGTCATTTACTTTTTCAATCTTTAGAGACATTTTTTCTTCCCGATTCTTTAAATAATATATATATCAGAGAACTAGAGCTAAGGTTTACTTTTCTTTTCTATCTTTTTCTTAATAACTTTATCACCAATTTCTAGGATTTGATTATTTTTTTTTAAATTTCACTGGAGCATTTACTTTCTCATTTTCCCATGTACTTGGGGTAGATATTTAAAATCTTACAAATTACTTATATCTATAAATTTGGCAGTAGTTCCTCTCATAATTTTAGATGCACGGTATTGTTTATGCATATTTCTTAGTCTGTGTGTCATATTGTATTTCTTCTTCGAACGTAACAATTCAGGAGATTATTTTTCCCATAAGATTTGGGCAAATTTGCACTTTTCTCAAATAATTCAAGAAATTGTGCATCAAGTTTTTATTCTTCTAATGGTGAATCTAAAATAAAAACAGTTGAAAATAAAAATTTCTATCAAAATCCCAACTATACAATTATACTCCCCACAGAGTCTTTTTCCTTTATAGGAATAGATTTAATGGTTCTCTATTTCCTCCCCACTAATGGAGTCCTGGTGTGCTAATGCACTGAACCGCAAGATCAGTGGGAACCCATTAGATGTAGTGAATTATTAGTTGGGCTGCTAAGTACAAGGTCTGCAGTTTGAATAGGCTTTCTGCTCCCTTAAAGATTTACAGCCTCAGAAACCATATACAGGGTCACTATGAGTTCAAATAAATGCCAAAGTACACAACCACCACAATCTATTTTCTATGGAAAGTCAGTAAAAAACAGAGGAAAACCCCAAAGAAATGGAATGACACTGTGATGACAGCAATGGGCTGGAGTGTAACAATTGTAAGAATGACATAGCACCGAGCAAGTGTTTTTTTTGTGTCATGCATAGGGTCACTATAGGTCAGAGCCAACTCACTGTGCCTAACAACATCTGTTTTCTATATTAATATACAAACTAAAATTCACAACCTATATTATTCACTTTTAGAACATTGTACATATTTCTTTGTTAAAACAGGTTTGACATTTGTATTATTTCTTATGTCCATATAAATAAAAATTAGACAACTATTTCTGATTTTGTTGCTTACCACTATTTCTTTTATGCCATATCCAGTTAACAGTCATTTAACAGTAAGAATGAAAATATTTATTTGCATGCATTTAACATCTGGAATCACTTAAAGATATATAGATTATTGCATGTCAGAGATCCCTATTCTATAATCTTTGCCAGAATTATAAGCTTGGTTTATATGTTTATAATTCTGTTTACAAACATATGTCCTCAAAGGACAGTAAATATTCCTGCTATTTTAAGATGTAGTGTTAAAGAATACATTTCTGACATTTGCATAATTTTATTGCTCTTATAGGTAACATAATCTTTTCACATTCTATTTATCTAATGCAATTTTTTTTTTCCCTTACGAATTCAGAAATTTCATTATGTCATCTAATTACAGGGCTATTTTAATTAACTTTGTATAGAATAGGGAAAATAATGTTTTACTTGTTTCTTGTAATGGCACTACTTAGTCAGAAAACATTTTCATTACCTTATCAGAGGGATACCGTTCATTTAATAACTATCACTCCACACAGATTTTTGTTTTGTTTTGCTATTTGTTAAGCTGTTAAATGCAGTTAAGCTGGTTGTGACTCATAGTGACCCTCTATAGGGTTTCCTAGGAGCTGCTACTGAGTTCAAACCACTAACCTTGTGGTCAAACCAACCTTGCGGTCCAGTGCTTGTCCTACTAGCCAAACCAGGACTCTTATTCTTGCCATTTTGCCATTTACTCGTTATTAAAGAGATCTATCTTTTTTCTGTACCCAAGATTTGGATTTGAGATGGCTTTAATTTGGAGATATTACCAGTCTGAATGTTTTAAAACATTTAGTTACAGATAAAGGTAAGAAGAAGCAGTTTATATTCTTTTGTGTTTTGTTTCTCTAAATTATGATTTGAAGATCTATGTTCTAAAGTTAGACTAAAACTGCCTATCACCTGTTTTACAGGTAAGATTTTTTGTATCATACCTGCATCCATATGTTTGTGCATCATCCATGATCGTTTTCATACTGTAACACCAGAGTTGAATACTTGCACAGAGAATGTATAGTCCACAAAGTTAAAAAATTTTGCCCTTTACTGAAAGGTTCCAATTACTGATCTATAGGTCTATTTGTTCTATGATATTAGGATGAAATTAATGAAGGAATAAACGTACAATAGGAATTTTGCCACTCTACAAAACATTTTCTTTTTCCATTTCTAATGAAAGTCCACATTTAGCTGGTATGTTGTCACTGTTCTTTGATAGTTCAATAGCAGCCCCTGGAAACTGGCCTGAGCAGGGCTTTCACATGTAGTCAACATACATCCGCATCAAGTGAGGATTTAAATAAAGACACCTGATATCAAATCCAACCCACCCATCTAAATCTCTTTAGCCTGAAGTTAGGATAATTTTTACATTTCTGGTAGAATATTTGTTTATTTTATTTATATGCAAGGACTGCTCGGGTGTCCTCAAAATATTTCCAATTTGATTCTATTTTAAAGATGATCCTAAAATGTTTTTTCCTGATAATATAACTGTCTCTGTTTTCTAGTCCAGTCATTCCTTATTTTATGCACAAGAATGTAGTCCCATAAACTGTTTAAACTAAATAAGCAATTCTGTGATGCTTGTAGAAGAGTTTATGACATGGACTTATTTAACAATGCTCTTACAAAATAATGCTCTTATGGTAAAAAAGTTAAAGATTCACTAGGTTTAGAAATAATTAACAATAATTGTTAGACACTGTGGAAAACAAAAAGAGTAAAAGGTAAAGCTTTTAATCTTTTTAAAAATTCTCCAACTATCTCTGGGAAAAGAATGTATAGAATGCCCTCAATTGATAACTACTATGCAGGTGTAGTTGGGCATCTAATGGAAATATCTGGGCTAAGAACTGAGATAAGGATTATGTGACTGCATTACATCACCACATTGCTTCTCCAATATTCTCATCATATTTAACCTGAACATCTGTCAGAACAAACACTTGAATAGGCTTGTTTAGTGAGCCTACCATCCCCACTTGCCAAAAGGCAGCACTTCAGCTCTTGTTTGTTTCAGGGAAACCCTTAGAGATACTTATGTCTCCTACAGTTAACTCCCTCATCATCCTTCACAGTTTGTTTCAAGTACTGGTGTGGCCTTCCTTTCTACTCTTTACTCAGAATCCCAATTTTATCTATATACTTGTTTCTGTTTGAATCCTGATTACATTAGAAGGTCTGTCTCCTTCTCCAGAAATCCTTTCCCCTGAGGCATCTCTGGAAGGATTCAAAACTCCCACCTTTCATAGCTGCTGATCCCAACAACCATTAGCACCACTCAGCCATTCCATTAATAGTATAGGTAAGACTTTAGATAAGTTCTGAGATGAGTAGTAATTAATATGGTTATTCTATGTCATAGGAATAAAACGTGAGACAATAAGGAGAGAGTAGAAAATGTAGTCTGGTACAACTTAGAAAAACATGCAGTTACAAGTACAGGAGGGAGAAGCCATGATACCTCAGGTGAATTTAGAGTAAAGCATGACAAAATCTGCAAGGCACTTTTTGGAGTCTGACTGCATTTTTTTTAGGCATGAGTTGTAAACTGTTATTTCTTTAGAAACCAGAGTGGTAATGTGATTTGAATAAAGAAGTAGTTCACATAAGTATGATAAGCATTGCACTTCTAATTGCAAGGTCAGCAGTTCAAAACCACTAGCCACACAGGAGAAAGATGAGGCTTTCTGCTCCAATAAAGAGTTAAAGCTTCAGAAAACCTATACAGAGTCACTGAGTCAGAACTGACTCAATGACATCTAAAACAGCAGTCACAGCTGTGAATTACTAGAAAGCTAACTCCTTTCTTGCTTGACTTTTTTCAAGTTCAAATAGATTAAAAAACAAAAAAACACACACAAACCCGCCCCTACTCCCCCCCCCCCGAAACCACTGTTCTAGTCAACAAAACTCACCTTGTCCCAGATTTGCCAAAGGGCGAACAGAATGTAATTTCTCCATGAGATTCTGGAAAGTTATAGAACTTTTAGAATGTCATCATGTTATCATGATGATCTGGAGATACATGAATTTACTGAATCAGTGTTTGATGATTTTGGCAAGATCCTCTGGGATGGAGAGAAATTGAGACAGTTTATGTGGAATGCCTAGCACTGTGCGGACATAGGGAAGAACCCCCAAAATAATAATACCTTTCTTCTTCTCACTCTTACTTGTTATCAACAACTTTATATAAAAAAGGAATTTATAAGAGATGAAAAGTATGAATGGCAAAAGTAATGTATTATGTCCTGTGGTTTCTATAACAAATTACTACATACTTGGTAATGAAAAATGCTACGTGCCATTGAGTCAGTTATGACTCATAACGATCCTGTATAGAGTTTCAGAGGAGTGACTGGTGAGTTTGAACTATTGACTTTGCAGTCAAAACCTACCTTAAAGTTGAGTGTTTATCCTATGGAGCCACACATTTATTATCTCAAGGCTCTTGAAGCCAGGAGGCTAAAATTAGGCTTTGTAAAATATTTCATTCCTCATCTCTTCAAGTTTCTCGTGGCTGCCTGCATCCCTTAACTCATGGCTACACCATCACAATCTCTGCCTTCTGCCATTTAAGGCCCACCCAGATAATCCTAGATAATCTCCCATTTAAGAGTCATTGCTTTAACACTTTTAAAAAACTATTTGTTGTTGCTAAGTGCCACCCAGTTGCTTCTGACTCATAGTGTTTCCAATCTTGAAGTTCACACTGACCATGTAGTCCAGTCTAGTGCATTATCCCCGCAGCACCACCTCAGGACTTTTTCTTTTTTTTTTTTTTTAACTATAGAAGGTAATATTCACAGGTCCAAAGGATTAGAACGTGGATATTCTTTGAAGGATTTCCTACCACACATAGGAAATAATTTCTAGGGCTTGTTTTTCTTTGTTTTAAACTGGAATCTAATTCATTGTTTAATTTTAGAAACTGTGAATACCATTTTTAAATGGTACCCTCTGGTAGCGTAGTGGTTACGAATCGGGCTGCGAACCTTAAGGTCAGGGGTTCGAAACTACCAGCCGCTCCGCGGGAGAAAGATGAAGCTTTCTACTCCCGTAAAGATTTACACCCTCGGAAACCCAGTACTGGGTCGCTATGGGTCGGAACCGACTCGATGGCACTTAACAACAACAACAACAACATGAATAAATGAACAGTATATAGGATACCATTTCTATGGCTCTGCACTTTGTTCTCTCATCATTTAAAAACTGTTCTCAATAACTGCTGAAAATGTTTGCTCTAAAGTTGAGAAGAGGATAAGCCAGGGATGCACCATGTGTAACATTCCACACAAAAGCAGGCACTGTACATTGTTTATTTTTATATTCTTCAACACTAGGACTCACAGGAGAAACTTGAAATATCAATTTAAAATGCAATTTTAATTTGCCAAAGTAGAATAAAATGATCATCTATCTTTTTCCTGTTTTATCTTCGTAATTGAATTTCTTATTCTTAGCAAATACCTACATTAGTGCAGCCAACCTGTGTCTAGTAAACTACTGTAGCATCTAGAAATTCATTGTAGAGCACAACTACTGGATTTTAAAAAGACAAGCTACTTCTTCTACTTTCCAACTTTATATGCAGCAGATATCATTTAAACTGAGAATTTTGTGATAACCTAACAATATTTTTCAAGGTATCAAATTAAACACTATTTTATTATAGAATAAATGTTCGAGTTGTCTATAAACATTTCCCCACAATGGAATGCTCAAGATTATTTTCAACACTGGTAATTTATTTCACTTTGGTTGTGATGTTTCTGAGGCATGGTTGACAACCTCACCACATGGGGCCTTAACTAAATCAACCAACTGCTCCATATTCCCTCACACAATTGTGGCAAGGGGCCCCATGCTGCATGGCAATTTCTATTTCTCAGAGTCTCCTCAAGTCTACCTGACAGTGTGAGTGCCGAGGACCCCAACTGTTCTATAGTCACCTATGATTGTTTCCTCTCTTCAATGCATTCTGAGAAACACCATAGTTGGTAGTTTTACTAAACAGTGGGAAAAAATACCAAGTGCTTAAAAAATTGTAGAAGCCACATGAATTTATAGAGGGATTTATGGAAAGCTATAAGGTGAAATTTTAGGTAAAATAAAGAAAGTGTTTTGAAGCACTCTTTCCACTAACAGTTTATAGAAGGTTTAGTATTGCAGCTGCTTAGGAAACCTAATTATTCAGGTCTCTGTAGATTTACAAAACATAT
>NW_006408771.1:1497560-1517458 GCF_000296735.1 Chrysochloris asiatica | reverse complement strand
ATATAATAAAGAAAGGAATCAAGTGGGAAGACAGTAAAAGACATTCATTTTACTCCTCATTACAGATATAGATGGGCAAATAAAAACCTTGCATGGTGAAGAATTATACAAAGTCAATAAAGAAGTGAAAACAGAAACTCTAGTTTCAGTACCACATATAACATCTTATTAAATAAAATGAGAATGGGTATAATTAAATATTATATACTGCTTTCATAATAATGGGAAAAATAAAATAAAGAACGGGAATATGAAAGTAAAAGGAATTAGAATCGTACAAATCATGAACATTACAAGCTACCATTGTTGTTGTTAAGTGCCATCAAATGGGTTCATAGTGACCCTGTATCAAATTAAACACTATTTTATTATAGAATAAATGTATAGGATTTCTGAGGAACAGCTGATGGGTTTTAACTGTAGTGGGTTTGCAGTCCTGTGTGGTTTGCAGTCTGATACTGATCCTACAGAACCATACTAGGAGTCCACCAGCTACCATAATTACATATTAAAAGGTGATGATATATATTTTATTACAAAGAAAGGAATATGGGGTCATTTTTACAAATGATTCTAGTATACTTTAAGAACCACAAAATATTAACATAATAGGCAAACACATAACTGCATGAAAAATTTTTCAGTCATACTTTAATCTATAAATTCAGATATAAGTGCATTTTTGTCCCTCTTTCTTATGCTCTGTGATTTTGAAATATGGGAGATTTCTTAAATATTTAATAGGCTTGTCATACCAATACAAGAAAATGACTCATTTAAATTAGATCCAGCTTTCTCATGTACATGATTAAAATTTATTTATTAAGAAAAAATGTCTTCCATTATTTTTCAAACACCTCTTTGCTGGTCAGTCAGAATTACTCCTACAATATGGTCCTCCTAAATGGTTCTTTTACACAGATTACTATAAAAACATCACCACCAAAATAATAAAAGTTTGACAGTGACTAAGGAAAAACATAGAAGAATTGATGCAGTTGAGTTATGGTGTTGAAGGAGAATATTGAAAGTATTGTGGGCTGCCAAAAGAACAAGCAGATCTGTGTTGTAAGAAGTACAGCCAGAATACTCTTTGGAAGCCAGGGTAGCTGGACTTCATCTCTCATACTTCAGACATATTATAGGAGGGACCAGTTGCTGGAGAAGAATATCATGTTTGGTAAAGTGAAGGGTCAGAGAAAAACAGGAAGACTCCCAGCAGAATGGACTGGCACATTGGCAGTAACTATAGGCTCAGGTATAGCAACACTTGTGAGTTTGGCTCAGGACCAGGCACTGTTTCACTCTCTTGTGCAAAGGGGTGTTATGAGTTGGTACCAACTTGATGGCACCCACCAACAACAATGTATACGCTGTGTACAAGAGAAACATCTTGCACACAAAGAAAAAATATTAAAAATCAAAGGAAGGAAAATATTATATCAAGCAAAAAGCAATACAAATGAACAGGAGTGCAGTATTAATTTCTGATAAAATAAAATAGACTTTAAGGTTAAAAAAAAAACAACAGTGTAAGAGACAAAGGAGGATGTTATCTCATTATTAAAATGTCAAATGAACAAAAGGTCATACCAATAATAAATATCTATACTCAAAAATAAAGAGACTCAAATAATGTAAATCAAACTGTGAAAGAGTTAAAGAATATGTTTTAAAAAATCTTAATAACAGTAGGAGTTTTTAATACACCATTTTTGATGAAGGACAGAAAACTAGAAAGAAACACAACAAAGACAAAGAAGAACTAAACAATACAATCAACCAACTGGACCTTATAGACTTGTATGACTTATCAAGCCAACAACAGCACAATTAACATTCTTTTCCAGTGCACATGGAACATTCTTCAAAAAAGACCATATGCTAGGCCAAAAATAAATTTCAAAACATGAAATATTATGAAGCATCTTTTCAAATCCATATGCTATAAAATTATAAATTAACAATAGTTGAGTACATTGAGTCAGATAAACTTTTCAACAAGTGACTGGTGGGTTTAAATCACAGAAATTATGGTTGGCAGTCCAGTGTTGATCCTACAGCATCACACTGGGAATACAAAAGATGAAAAAGTAAGGAATAAATCTAACTAGAAAAATCAAATCCTATTAAAAAGATAACAACTACAAAACACTAATGTAAGAGACTAACAAAATGATAGCCTATAACATCCTCATGGAGAGGAAGAAATAACATTGTGAAAATGTCAACACTATCTGTGATAATTTAGGCTTTGGGTCAACTTGACTGGGCCAGGATTCCTAGTGGTTTAGCAGTTGCGATATGGTTATCCCCAGTGAGATCTAATACAATGTAGTTAACTCTATGATGATTGGCTATGAGCAGATTTAGTAAACTATACAATGATTTAGCATGAGTGGCCAGTCAATTGAAAGGATATTTCTTCAGGGGTGTGACTTGCTTCCAATATAACAGAAGCTTAGGCAAAGCTTGTTTGCTTTCTGCCTGGTTTGCATCTTGCATCTAGCTTGTCCTTTAACCTCTGGTTCTTTGAACTTGAGCCAGTGGCCTGCTTTAATATCTGCCTACCTGCCTGCCTGCCAATCTTGGTTCAACTGACCCAGACTTGGGGCTCTTCCAACTCTACAATTTTGAGCCATTTTCATGATGTAAATTTCTGTTTACATATATACATACATATATGAGTTTCATTGCTTTTGTTTCCTTAGAGTATCCAGCCTAAGATACTACCCAAATCGATTTATAGATATAATACAATCCCAGTTCAGAGTCCAATGTCTTTTTTGAAAAAGGTGGACAAACTGATCACTAACTTTGTATGATAAACTTTAAACTGATCACTAACTTTATATGATAAGAAAAGAGACCTCAGATATGCAAAGCATAACTTAAGAAGGACAAAGTTGTAGGCTTCTCACTCCCTGATCTCAAAATGTACTACAAAGTCACAGTGGTCAAAAAAACCCCACATTTATTGGTACAATGATAGATACACAGATCAATGGAATAGAATTGAGAACTCACAAATAAATCCATCCACATACAGACAGCTGATCCTTGACAAAGGGTCAAAACACATTAAATGGGGAAGAAAGTCTTTTCAACAAATGGTGTTGGCAAAACTGGGAATCCATATGTAGAAAAATGAAACAAGACCCATATCTCACACCATACACAAAAACAAATTGAATGTGATACATGGCATAAATACATTGTCAAATATAATTAAGAAACACACAAACAGCAGAAAACAAAATAGATGACTGGAAACTGCTGAAAATGTGCATGAAAGGAGAGCACATAGAATGGGACACCTTTACATAAAACAAACCGATAACCCAATTAAAAAATGGGAAGGGGACAAGAATAGACAATTCACTAAAGAAGACATTGAGCAGCTAACATATGAAGAAATGTTCAGTAAGCTTGGTATAGATCCAGAAGAAACAGAAGCCAGGAAACGTAGATAAATACATTCCCATGTTTATTGTAGCACTATTCACAAGTGAAAAATGTTGTTGTTGTTGTTAAGTGCCATCGAGTTGATTCTGACCCTTAGTAACCCTGTAAGCATTTCCGAGAAGCAGCTGGTGAGCTTGAACTGCCGACCTTGCAGTTCAAATGGATTTGCAGTCTGGCGCATTAACCCACAGCGCCATACCAGGACTCCATTGTTGTGGTTAGGTGCCATCAAATAAGAAATGATTCATAGCGACCCTATGTGCAATAGAACAAAACATTGCTCAGTCCCGTGCCAACCTCACAATCATTGCTACGTTTGAGCCCATTGCTGCTACCACTGTGCCACTCCATTTTGTTGGGGGTCAGTCTTCTTTTGCTCTACCCTCCACTTTACCAAACATGGTATCCTTCTCCAAGGACTGGTTCCTCCTGATAATATGTCCAAAGTATAAGAGATGAAGTCTGGCCATTCTGACTTCCAAGGGAATTCTGGCTGTACTTCTTCCAACAAAGATTGGCTTATTCTATTGGCAGCCCATGGTACTTTTAATATTCTCCTCCAACACCATAACTCAAATGCATCAATTTGTCTAGGCCTTCCTTATTCACTGTCCAACTTTCATGTGCATATGAGATTACTGAAAATACCATGGCTTGGGTCAGGCACATCTTAGTCCTCAATCTGACATTTTAGCTCTTTAACACTTTAAAGATATCTTGTGCAGCAGATTTAACTAATGTGATACGTCGTTTGATTTCTTGACAGCATCTTCCAAGAATGTTGTTGATTGTTGATGTTGAAAACATCAAAAATTTTCCATTTATGTAGATGTTGTTTATTGATCCAGTGGTGAGGATTTCTGTTTTCTTTACATGAGGTGCAATCCATACCAAAAGCTGTGGTCTTTGATCTTCCTTTGTAACTATTTTAAGTCTTCTTTACTTTCAGCAAGCAAGGTTGTATCATCTGTATATCATAGGTTGTTAATGAGCCTTCCTCCAATCATGGTGTTATGTTTTTCTTCATATAATCTAGTTTCTTGGATTATTCAAGATACAGATTGAAAAGTATGGTGAAAGAATACAACCCTGTAACACACCTTTCCTAATGTTAAACCATTCAGTGTTCTCTTGTTCTGTTTGAACATGCACATGTTCTTCATGAGCACAATTAAGTGTTCCAGAATATTCATTCTCTTCAATGTTGTTCATGATTTGTCATGATAAACATGATTGAAAGCCTTAGCATAGTTAGTAAAGCACAGGTGAACATCTTTCTGGTATTCTCTGCTTTTAGTTAAGATCCATCTGATGTCAGCAAGTAATATCCCTTATTCCTCGTCCTCTTCTGAATCTGGCTTTAACCTATGGAAATTCCTTGTTAATGTACTTTTGAAGACATTTTAAAAATTATCTTAAGCAAAATTTTAATTCTATATCATATTAATGATATTGTCTGATGATTTCCACATTCCATTTGGTCACTTCTCTTTGGAATTGGCACAAATATTGATCTCTTCCATTCAGTTGACCAGGTAGTTGTCTTCAAAATTTCTTGGAATAGATGAGTGAGTGTCTTCAGCGCTGCATCAGTTTGTTGAAAGATTTCAATTTGTACTCCCTCAATTCCTGGTACGTTGTTCTTTGCCAATGCCTTCAATGAACCTTGAACATACAGGAAGCAAAATGATGAAAACTTCTTAGATTATTTTCAAATATCTTAAGGTAATGAAATGATGGGCCTCGGGCCTCAGGATCATAGTCTCAGGGGACATGATGGTCAATTGGCATAACACAGTCCACAAAGAAAAGGATCTATATCCTACTTTGGTGAATAGCAACTGGGATCTTAAAAGCTCATAAGCAGCCATCTAAATTGCAACTATCAATCTCTCCATATGTAAAAGAATTAAGACTAATAAAAATTTGAAGATATTTGGAATATGCTAGTCCAATGGATCAATGAAACATATGAATGTCACTCACCATGACTTTAAGACCAGAATATGGTTCCTGACTAACACTATTAACTTCTCTGAGAAAGAGCATATTAGGAAGTCTAGGACTGAGTGAAATAAAATGTGGAACATAATTCAAAATTATAAAAATTCTGGACTTACTGATCAGAAAAAGACCAGAGGAACCCAAGACTATAACCCTGATTACCTTTCATTTCTCGAATGAAATTCACCTTCATGGCCCAGTTTTTCACCCAGCAATTTTGTTGTTGTTGTTGTTAGGTGCCATCGAGTTGGTACTGACTCATAGTGCCCCTATGCACAACAGAACGAAACACTGCCCAATCCTGCACCAATGTCACTATTGTTGCCATGCTTGAGCCCACTCCATCTCACTAGGGGTCTTCCTCTTTTTCTCTGACCAAACATGATATCCTTTTCCAGCCACTGGTCCCTCCTGACAATATCCAAATATGAGAGACGAAGTTTGGTGATCCTGGCCTCAGAGAAGCTTAATAGGTAGGTATATAAGGGAAATACCAACACTAGTAAAGTATGCTCCCCATGGCATGGTCAATCACTCAATATAAAAAGGGCAGTGTTGAACTAAGGACAAAGTTGAGTAGGGAAGGAAAGAAGGATGGAATGGAAATAAGAATCATCTGGAAGAAGTGGAAAAAGTGTGGTCACTTGAAGGTATTGCATCTTTTAGATGTAAAACTGATGATCTCTGTACATCTTCACTCAATTCACAGTAAAAACACCAAAAACATATGATTAGGTTTAAAACGCACCCTACATTTATATAACCTCATAAACATATGAAGGTAAACTCTATTTCCAGTTGGGATTAGTATTACAACATATATTTTAGGGTGAGGGTGGCAGACACAATTCAATACCACTGAACAAACACAAATAGCATTTTTTTTTTAAGCCAATGAGAGTTTTTAGACACAGGAAATGAAAAGAAGTATATTCCAGAAGACTAAGTACTTTCTGCATAACAAGGGTTAAGGGACACTTGAATTCCTGGGTACTGAGGAGACTGGGACTCCTGCAGAAAGGAATAAGCATGTCATTGAAGGACAGTCTGCTTAATAAGGAGAAAAGAGCAAAATGATTGACAAGCATTGAGCTGGCTTGTCAGGTCTGAAACTGGAGGAGCCTAAAATGCAGAGGTAATCTTCCTTGTCAAAGAATTATTTTACAGGGGAATTTTAAAGAGCAAACAGATCTGTTGTTTCTTTTGGCAGCCTGAGGCAAGGTTACAAAGCAGAAAAAAATATCTCTCAGTCATGGAGGATCTGGCTAGCTTGTTTACTATTTAATTGCTAGCCCACTCTAGTTCTTTCAAGGCCCAGCAATTTGAACTATTTTGTTTCATGCCCCATCTAGAGGGAGAGACTAGAAGCTCAGAAGTCATCTTTGAAATATTTAAAGATCAAGGTTAACTAAGTCTAATGAAATCTAAATAAACATTTAGAAATTTCAACTTGTCATAAGATCAGAGGTATCAGTTAGTTCCTAGGCTAAATTGAAAGTTCCAGCCTAAACTGAAACACAAAGAGAGAGAGGTGATGGTGGATTATTACTAAAATCCATAGTAGCGGAGAAGTTGCCCAGTTTACACTAGACAGGGTGCATGCTTTGAAAGCAGTATTTAATCAAATTGAATCAAATGAAAAACATTAAATTAATATGTAATAATAACTTTTAAAGTCCCCCAATGACATTTCCAAACTTTTATAAATTGTTTCTGAATTCTATTAAAATTTGAAAGTGAAATTAATCTTACACAAGCTCTTTAAGCAATAGAGGAGACTCATTCCATCTTATGTAGGGAGGCAGGATATCAAAATTAGACAAAGTCATCACAAGGAAAAAAAAATCACAACTATATCAGTCAATAATATAATTACAGATGTTTTTAGCAAAATATAAGTAAATTGATTTCAACAGTAACAAAAAATGTATAATGCATCATAATGATATCAAGTTTTGGAATCCTTAGGCCAATATCTGAACACAGATATATATTTCATTTCATGTCTCCTCAAAGTGGGAAATTCGTGCTTGCTTATGTAACATTTACAGAAGTCAACCAGTGGCAGGTTATTGTACCTAGTTTTCAGCTTATCATCTCTTTAAAGCTGAATAATTTCATTTTGTGGGTTATTATGCATATCAGCTGGCTCTACATTGAATGGTGCAGCAAAGATGTTCAATTCCATTTGTTTACTTTTCATGTCCTTGAATCTTTCATTAAATGCCTCAATTAATTTCACACATTCACCAGGATATTCAAGTGTTGTAGAAGGGTTTTGTCCTTCAACAGTGGGGAAATGAACTTGTATTTCCTTCACGTTACACTTTCCACAGCCTTAATTTAGCTTCAAATGATTTCATGTTTGAAAGCCTCAGTGCAGTAGCATATAATTAAATCACTTGGATCAAGACTGAGATGATACAATACTTTCTTGATAAATGCAATTAAACCTTTTTGCAAGTCAATCATGGCTGGATCTCCATCTATAGTAAGTCCACTTAACTTTTCAAATGTTAGCTCAAGTGTTTTCATAGATCAAACAAGTCTCTCAAACAAGTCTTCACCTTTAGTAGAGCCATGCATGGCTTCCAGTGACAATAGCTCCTCTTGCGTGTCAAACTCTGCAGTTATCCCCTGAACGAAAATGGCCAGCTGGGCAGTATTTGTTATGTCGATTGGCTCATCACAAGCCATAGATTAAAACTGGAATTCTCCTTCAGAATCTTTCACTGGTCTTTCAATATCTTGGGATGTTAATCATACGGTCTGAGACAATTCTCCAATATAAATTAACACAGATATTCCCCACCCCTGGCTTAACGCATCAATCTATTCTTGATATTGTCTTTAAATTCAGGTGGGATATGTTCAAGGTCATACTTAGGCTCTTGTGAAAGTATTTTAATTTTCTTCAGCTTCAGCCTAAACTAGCATGTGAGCAATTGATGATCTCTTCCACAGTTAACTGCTGGTTTTCCTTAATGTTATTGAACTTTTCCACTGTCTTCTCCCAGAGATGTGATAAATTTGATTCCTGTGAATTCCATATGATGATGTCCATGTGAATAATCACCTTTTATGTTGTTTAGAAGAGGTTATTCCCAATTAATAAGCCATTGGTCTTGCAAAATTCTATCATGCTATCTCCAGCACCTTTTCTCTTTCCAAAGCCATAATTTCCAAGTCCAGACTCCTGAAGGTTTTTGTTTTGTTTTCCCAACATTCACATTTGAATCATAGAAAATTATTAATATATAGCTTGATTACATGTTTGATCAATTTCAGACTGAAAAAGTTGGTAGAACTCTTCAGCTTTACCACCAATGACTTGAGTGATTGGTGTATAAATTTAAATAATAGTGGTACTAACTGTTGTTTTTAAGTGCCATCCAGTTGGTTCTGACTCATAGTAACCCTGTATAGGTATCCAAGGAGCAATGGTGCTTTTTATACACTGACCTTGTGGTTCAAACCGACCTCGTGGTTAAGTGCTTATCACTTACCAGGTATATTTTGTTGTTGTTCTTAAGTACCATCTAGGTGGTTCCAACCCATAGAGACCCTGTATAGGGTTTCCTAGGAGCAGCTGGTGAGCATGAATCACAGACCTTGAGGTTCAAACCAACTTTGCAGTCCAGTGCATTAACCCATAGCACCACATGAAGACTCCCAGTGTATATGGACATTATCTTATCACAAAAAGCATTGTACTTCAACATTAATCTTTAAACGTTCTTTTTGGTGATGAATGATATGCCATTCCTCTTGAGTTTTCCAATCATGACATAGTAAATCAAACGATTTTCTCATTTAAAAAGGCCAATACCTGCAAATTCATGTCACTGATGCCTAGGATGGAGTCCTGATGTGGTACTGTGGGATAGAACACTGGACCGCAAGGTCAGTGCCACAATGTCAGTGGTTCAAACTCACCAACTGCTCCTTGGAACCCCTATACAGGGTCTCTAAACATTAGAACTTACTTGACTGCACTTAACAACAACAACAATGCCTAGGATGGACTCCTGATGTGTCAATGTAGGATCAACACTGGACTGCAAACCACTAGGTTAGGTTCAAACCCACCAGCAGCTCCTCAGAAAAAGCCTACACAGGGTCACTATGAGTTGGAACCTACTCACTGACACTTAACAACAATTCTTAGGACATTGACCTTTATGTGCTCCATCTTATTTTATGACAATTTCCAATTTCCTAGGTTCATACTTTATAGATTCCATGTTCCAGTTATTTATTGATGTTTGCAGCATGAAGTTTGCCTATGGAGTCATTCAGCATGGGAAGTGAGAATTGAATTTTGTCTTCAGTTCTTTCAGCCTGAGAAATGATAAGAATGTTCTTTCCTTTTGGTTTTCTAATTCCACTTCTTTTCACATATCAAAATAATACTGTACTTTGTTTCCGAGTTGCCCTTTGAAATTTTTTGTTCAGCTACTTCACTTCCTTATTTATTCCATTTGTTTTACCTTTCTGTGCTCAAGAGCAAGATTCAGAGTCTCTTCTAACATCCATTTTGTTTCTTTTCTTTTTTTTTTTAATCTTTCCTGTATTTTTAATGAGCTTTTACTTTCCTCATGGAATATGTTTTTGACGTCATTCTATAGCTCAGTCATCAAATCTGTTCTTCACATGTTCTCTAACATCAGGTGGGATATATTTAAGCTTATATTTTAGCTCTTGTGGAATAGTTGTTTTTTTAATTTTCTTCAGCCTCAGCCTAAAGTTGATTATGGGCAATTGACAGTCCTCTCCTCCATCTCTACCCATTGTGGTTGTTGTTTTGTTATGTGCTGTCAGATAGGTTCTGACTCATAGCAACTCTTCACAAGGTTTCTGAGGAGAGGCTGGTGAGTTTAAACTGATGACCTTGTGGTTCATAGTCCAGTGTTTATTCTACAGCTCCACACCAGGATGCAAGCACCCTCCAACTCTGCCTTTACTCATATATAATTAATGTTCAACCCTGCTTCTTTTTAAAAGTAACCTGATCCTATGCTTTATTTGAACATTTAGCATTTATAGCATTTCTTTCTTGACCACATCATCAAATTTCCTTCCTGGATATCGTATCAATAATCTTAAGAAAAAAAGCACAATGAAACAAATTTACTCTCTCCCATGTGCCCATAGGGTATAGCAATGAGGGTTAATGCTCTGGACTACAAAGTCGATTTGAACCACAAAGTCAATGGTTCAAGCTCACCAGCTGCTTCTTGTTAACCCTATACAGGGTTGCTATGGGTTGGAGCCCACTTAACAACAACAACAACAACAATGTTATCATCTAGCTAGCTACCAATCCACTTCTGCACTCTACTCTTGAATAACCAATTTTTGAAAGGCTGTCTTCCCTTTGTCTCCTTCTCTTCTCAGCCTAACCAGGCTTTTCTCTGTACCACATTACTGAGACATTTTCAAAAGAGATGCATATACTGTGAAATTGGCAAAATTTAAGTGTCAGAGCCCTGTATCTTCTTGGCCACGTTCAAGTTCAGGGATCTAACTACATTTTACATCATCATAATGTGTTGCAAATGTATCAAAAGCTTCAAGAAATTGTATAGGGAAACTATCTCTATATTCTGGTTTCTTCTGCACATTTCCCTTGAGTCAGGAGGCATTTAGGTGGTAAAGTTTAGTTGAAAGTGTGTTATTTTTTTCCAATTTGAAAGACCCCTTGCATTATTTTGATGAGAAAAAACTGATTGTTGTTAAATGCTGTATAGTCAGTTCTGAATCATAGTGACACTGTATAGGGCTTCCAAGGGGTGGTTGGTAAGTTAGAACTGCCAACCTTGTGATTAGCAGTTACAGTACAGTGCTTATAGTATAGTGCCATACAGGACTCTAAAACAAGTGTTAGTTAATATAATTATATTTGATTATACATGTCTTTACTGAGAAAAATTTATATGTGAATTAATAGAATATGATAAAAACATCAGCAACAAAGATAAGCAATAAAATCCCAGGGATTCAGTAAACCATCAAAAACAAATTGTACCCTCCAACTTCCTTTTTCCCCCTCCATCTGCTCTCTTCCCCTTATCTTTATCCTATATTAATTACAAGAGGGATGTCACCCAGTCTCAAGGTTTCATACATTATCTCTATTAAGAAGTTGCCCACATTAAAATTTTTTATCCAGTTTTCTTTCTTGACTCATTGATCTGATTGAAGGGGGTAGAGGGAACATCTCCACTTGAGAAAATAAGAGGTGTCTCAAATATTGTTGTTGTTAGGTGCCATCAAGTCAACACTGACTCATAATGACCCTATGCACAGCAGAATGAAACTGCCTGGATCTGGACCAACCTCACAATTGTTGCTACACCTGAGCCCACTGCTGCCACCACAGTGCCAATCTATATCATTGGGGATTTCCTCTTTTTTTCTAACCCTCCGTTTTCTGAAATATGACATCAGTCTACAATGACTGGTTCTTCCTGATACTATGCCCTAAGTATGCGAGATATAGTCTGGCAACCTGGCTTCCAAGTAGCACTCTGGCTGTACTTCTAACACAGATCTGCTTGTTATTTTAGCAGTCTATATTACTTTGAATAGTCTCCACCAACACCATAACTCAAACGCTTCAATTCTTCTATGGTCTTCCTTATTCACTATCCAACTTTCAAATGCATGTGAGGTTATTAAAAATACCATGGCTTAGTACTCAAACTGACATCTTTGCTCTTCAGCATTTTAAAAAGGTCTCGTACATCAGATTTGCCTAATGCAATGCACCATTTGATTTCTTGACTGCTGCTTCCTTGAGTGTTGATGGTTAATCTGAGCAAAATGAAGTCTTTGACAAGTTCAATTTTTGCCATTTATCTTGATGTTGTTTATTGGTCCAGTGGTAAGGATTTTTGTTTTCTTTACATTGAGATGCAACCCATATCAAAGGCTGTACTATCAGTAAGTGTTTTAAGTCCTCTTTGCTTTCAGCAAGCAAGGTTGTATCATCTGCATGTCACAGGTTGTTAAGGATCTCCTATATCCTGATGCTGTGTTTTTCTTCATATAATCCAGGTTCTCAGATTATTTGTTCAGTATACAAATTGAATAATTATGGTAAAAAAAATACAATCTTGGCACAGATGTTTCCTGCTTTTAAACCAGTCAGTGTTACCTTGTTCTATTCGAACAACTGCCTACTGGTCTATATACAGGTTCCTTATGAGGACAACAAAGTGTTCCGGAATACTCATATTTCACAATGTTGTCCATAGCTTGCCATGACCCATCCAACTGAAAGTCTTTCCATAGTCAATAAAGCACAGGTAAACTTCTTTCTGGTATTCTCTGCTTTCAGCCAAGATGCATCTGTCATCAACAATGATGTCCCTTATTTTACATCCTCTTTTGAATCTGGCTTGAACCTGTGCAAGTTCTCTGTCAATGTATGATTGCAGCAGTTTTTTGGTTACCTTTAGGAAAACTGTACTCGCATGAGATATCAATTAGACTGTCTGATGATTTTCACATTTCAATGAGTCACCTCTCTTTGGAATGGGCACAAATATGGATTTCTTACAGGTAGTTGGCCAGGTACTTCTTGTCTTCCAAATTTGATGGCATAGATGAGTGACTGCTTCCAGTGCCACATCGGTTTGTTGAAAGATTTCAATTTGTATTCCATCAATTCCTGGTGCCTTGTTTTTTGCCAATGCCTTCAATGCACCTTAGACATCTTTCTTCAGTATCATTGACTTGTGATTAGATGCTACCTCTTGAAATGGTTGAACATCAACCATTTCTTTTTGGTAAAGAGACTGTGTATTCCTTCCATCTTCTTTTGATGCTTATTATATTATTCAATATTTTGCCCCAGATAATCCTTCAATACTGCAAGTCCAGGCTTGTTTTTTTTTTTTTTGTTGTTGTTGTTGTTTCGTTTTCCATTTCTTTCAGCCTGAGAAATGCTGAGCATGTTCTTCCCTTTTGGTTTTCTAACTCCAAGTCTTTGCACATTTCATTATATTTGACTTTGCCTTCTCAAAGTGACCTTTGAAATTTTCTGTTCAGCTCTTTTACCTCCTCATTTCTTCCATTAGTTTTAGCATTTCTATGCTGGAGAGAAAGTTTCAGAGTCTCTTCTGACATCCATTTTGATCTTTTCCTTCTTTCTTGTCTTTTCAATGGCATTTAGCTTTCTTCCTTTATGATGTTCTTTAAGTCATCCCACAATTCTTCTGATTTTTGGTCTTTCTGGTCTAATCTATCAAATCTGTTCTTCAGATGATCTCTAAATACAGCTAGGCTACACTCAAGGTATTATTTTGGCTCTTGCAGACCTGTTTCAATTTTCTTCAACTTCTGTCTGAATTTGCATTTTAGCAATTGATGGTCTGTTCCACAGTCTGCCCCTGTCCTTGTTTTGGCTGATGATATGGAACTATTCCACCCTCTCTTTCCACAATTGTAGTCAACTTGATTTCTGTGTAGTCCAGTTAGTGAGGTCCATATACATAGTTGTCTTTTATGTTGTTTAAAAAGGTATTTGCAATGAAGAAGTCATTTGTCTTGCAAAATTCTGTCATGTGATCTCTCGCATCCTTTCTATCACCAAGGCCAACCAATGACCCTTCCTTTTTGTTTCCAACCTTTGTATTCCAAATGCCAGTAATTATCAACACGTCTTGATTATATGTTTCATCAATTTCAGACTGAAAAAAATTATAGAATTCTTCAATTTTATCATCACTGGCTTTAGTGGTTGGTGTGTAAATTTGTATAATAGTTGTATTAACTGGTCTTCCTTATAGGAGTATGGATATTATCCTATCACAGACCATGTTGTATGTACTTCATGAAAGACCTTGATAGGCTCTTTTTGATGATGACTATGACTCCATTCCTCTTCAATTTGTCATTCCTGGCATAGTAAACCATGTGATTGTCATATACAAAAAAATTGCCAATATGAGTCCATTTCAGCTCACTAGGATGTCTAGGATATTAATATTTATGCATTACATTTCATATTTGACAATTTCTAATTTTCTTATATTCATACCTAGTACAGTCCATGTTCTGATTTCTAATGGCAGTTTGGAGTCCTGGTGTGGCGCTGAGGGCTAATGCGTCAGACTGCAAAGTCATTTGAACTGCAAGGTCGGTAGTTCAAGCTCACCAGCTGCTCCTTGGAAAACCTATACAGTCCAGTCCTTATCCTACAGTGCCACAGCAAGGATATGGTGAGTTTGAATCACTGACCTAGTAGTTCAAATTGAATTTGTGGTCTAGTCCATTACCCTGCAGCACCACACCAGGATGCTACTCTTCGCTAATGATATTGTGATATATATATATATGTATGTATCACATATAGATATAATGTCTCCAGGACAATCACTAGACTCTGAACCACAAGGTTCATGGGTAGAGCTCACCAGCTGTTCTGTGGGAGAAAAATGAGGCTTTTTGTTCCTGCAAATACTTACATCCTCCAAAACCCTAAACAGGGTCACTATGAGTTAGGAGCGACCCCACAGCACTAAACAACAACAGCAACAAATAAATATACATATATTTATTGTTCATAGGTGCCGTGGAGTCAGTTCGAACTCTTAGTGACCCTGTTGAGGGTTTCTGAGCCTGCAAAACTTTATGGGAGCTGTAAGCCTAATCTTTCTCTCTCAGAGTGGTTGGTGTTTGGTGGGTTTGAACTGATGACTTTGGATTATGAGTTTATCCTACAGTGCCACCAGTTATCCTACATACATACACAAAGACATATATATTATATATATGTATACACACACACACACAAATATATATGTTCAAATGTATATATATATGTTCAAACTTACTAGCCATTCCTTGGAACCAATATGGGGTCACTATGAGTCGGAACCAACGCTGACTCATATCAACACACATATATGTATGTATGTGTATGTGTATGTATATGTATGTGTGTATATATATATATGTGTGTGTGTGTTGTTGTTGTTGTTGATATGAGTTGTACATACATTGTGACTCTGTATAGGTTTCAAGGAATGGCTAGTAAGAACCACCAATCTTGGGTTCAAACCGACCTTGTGGCCCAGTGCTTATCCTACAGTGCCATACCAGGACTCCATATAAACATATTTACATATTTTATTTGCCTTGTCTGCTCATCCGTGTACTTACTATTTTTCTCACTCTGAGTGACTTAATTTTTAGAGTATAAAAATTTTGATTTTTTGTTTGTTTGCTTTTAAATTAAGCAGTTTAATCAGTTTAAAATTGTACTTTGTGGTCCTGTGGGTTAATGTGCTAGACTGCAAAGTCAGTTTGGACTGCTATATCCGTAGCTGAAGCTCACCAGATACTTCTTAGAAATCTTATACAGGGTCACTATGGATTGGAACTGATTCAATGTCACTTGACAGCAACATATACATATTTGGTCTAACTAGATTAGCTCTACTTTATCACATTCGTTTTCATATCTTGTGGGTTTTTTGTCTTCTTTCTTGTATATGTCTGTATTTCATTTTGTTCTAATCTATTTTATTTTCTTCCTTCCCTTTATATGTTGTACAAGTCTCTGCTCTTTTACATTGAAAAATATTTTGTAAAATTGTAGTTCCTCCTGAACTTTTGTGAAAATCTCTCATTCATCCATGGAGCTGTTTTAAAAATCGAACATTAACATTTTCATAGAACTTTCTGCATACACTATTTTATTTGAATTGTATAAAGAGTCTGTGTTGCAGATTGGAAAGGGCTCATTATCACCATGCCATACACTACGAGAACCCCTAATACTCATTAGCTCCTTTCCTCATCATCAGCGCCTTCACTCTCGACCATTTATTTCAATAAGGACAGAGAAAAATAATGGTACGACTCTGTGGAAAAGGCTTCATTAATTTGTTGTGCCATATTCTCATCACTAATATACTTTTATCTGTATTATAAGTCATCTCGTTGTCATAGTGCTGATTCTGATATGACTTCAGTTTGAGGACAGGGAATGGAAATTGCCTAATCATAGTGAAAACTTATCACAAATTAAATTATGATGGAGTGGGCAAGGATAAGCAGGAATAGGACTGATACTAGAAGTTGCTAATGGATAATTTTGTCATTAAGTCGTTTCACATAGTTACTCTGACACTTCCTCTGACACATAATGCATAGTGGACTTTTGTTCAATTTAGTAAACTAGAAAATAGTAGCAATGTACACTAGAAAGAAAGGCACATATTCCTAGAAAAAATATGCTTTAAGATATAATTTTCAGTAAAGTTTAATGTATTTGAAATCCTAATATTTAGACATTGATTGAAGCACAAATGAATCAGGGTTATGGTACTTGAGACCAGATCAACAATGCCATTTTTTATTCTTCTTTCATTCTTTTAGAAAGGAAATCAAATAGCATTTGTTGAGTACCTGAGAATGCCAGCTATTATGAACATATATACATTCTGATTTAGTCTTGTTCCTCTAAAGGGTATACTTAGTGATGAAAATTATTAATGGTCAAGAATAGAAGATATAGCAAGAATGGCATTTCAAATCACCTACATCTTATAGAATCAGGCTGACAAGCTGTTAGGTGTTGTGGAGTTGATTCCAACTCATAGTGACCTGCCTGGTTCTGTGCCATCCTCACATTTATTCTTATGTTTCAGTCCACTGTTGCAGACATTATCAATCCATCTCATTGAGATTTTTCCTGTTTTTTGCTAACTCGTACTTTATCTAGCATGATGTCCTTCTCCGGGAACTGGTCCCTTCTGATAACATGTCCTAAGTACATCAGACGATGTCTTACCATCATCTCTCCTAAGAAACATTCTAGTTGTACTTCTCCTGGTAGTCCAATAGATATTTAATAGTCTTTGCCAACATCATTAAAAGGCATCAATTCCTCATCAACATTACTTATCCATTGTCCAGATTTTTCATGAAAATGAGGTAATTGAAAATGTGGCCTGGTTCAGTCATACCTTAATATTCAAAGTGAAATCTTTGCTAGTTAGCACTTTAAAGAGGTCTTTTGCACTAACTTTGCCCAATGTAGCACATCTTCTTGATTGTTGCTTCCATGGATGTTGATTGCGACCCAAGTAAAGTGAAATCCATATTTTCTTTTATTTATCATGATGTTGCATATTTGTTCAGTTGTGAGCATTTTCATTTTCTTTCTGTAGAGGTAACTCACAGTGAAGACTATAGTCTTTGATGTTCATTCGAAAGGGCTTCAAGTTCCCTTCATTTTCAGCAAGTAAGATTGTGTCGTGTGCATACTGAGTCATTTACTGAGTCTTCCTCCAATCCTGATGCTATGTTCTTCAAATAGGACTCTCCCATTATTTGCTCAGAATACAGATTAGAATGTTGTACTTGTTATTAAGTGCCATCTAAATGGTTGTGACCCATAATGACCCTATAAAAAGTTTCTGAGGAGTGCCTGGTGGGTTTGAAGACAACTGTGGTTAGTGGTCCAATGCTTATTCTACAGCAATTGCCATATCATATAGGATACATTATTTGCTCAGCATACACCTTGATATAAAAATGGAAAATTGATTTTAAATCTATTTTATATTAATTATAAGTTCCATTCTGAGAAATATACCATTCTGTGGTACAATGGTTCTCAAAGTGTCATGGTTAGTCAGCAGGATCAGCACTATTGGTGCACTTACTAGAAATATAAATGATTGGTTTTTACCTTAGACCTACTAAATTTTATCACTGGGTTTTACAATAAACACTAAACCCTCTTATTGTTCTGGATATTTCCTTTAAATAGGAGAAACACTCTCCTTGTCTTTGACACCCATCCTCACTTCTTTCTATTTTATCTTACAAATGTTCAATACAAAATCTTGTTGTTGTTTTTAGGTGCCATCGAGTCAGTACTGACTCATAGCAACCCTATGCACAGCAAAATGAAAAACTGCCGATCCTGGGCCAATCTCACTATTGTTGCCATAGATAGGCCCACTGATGCTGTCATTTTGCCAATCCATCTTGCTGGGGTCTTCCTCTTTTCCTCTGACCCTCCGCCTTACCAAACATGATATCCTTCTCAAGCAACTGGTCCCTCCTCACAATATGTCTGAAGTATGAGAGACAAAGTTTGGCCATCCTGGTCTCCGGAAGCACTCTGGCTGCACTTCTTCCAACATTGATCTGTTGGTTCTTTTGTCAGCCCATGGCACTTTCACTTTCTCCTCTAACACCATAACCCAAAGGCATCAATTCTTCTATGGTCTTCCTTATTCATTGTCCAGCTTTCACATGCATATGAGGTTATTGAAAATACCATGGCTTGGTTCAGGCTCACTTTTGTCTTCAATCTGACATCTTTGCTCTTCAACACTTTAAAAAGATATTGTACAACAGATTTGTCTAATGCAATACATCATTTGATTTCTTGACTGTTGCTTCTGTAAGTGTTGATAGTTGATCCAAGAAGAATGAAGTCCTTGACAACCTCAATCTTTTCCCCATTGATAAGAATGTTGTTTATTGGTCAAGTGGTGAGGATTTTTGTTTTCTTGACATTGAGATGTAATCTATACCGAAGGCTGTGCTCTTTGATCTTCATCAATAAATATTTTAAGTCGTCTTCACTTTCAGCAAGCAAGGTTGTATCATCTGCATATCGCAGGTTGTTAATGAGTCATCCTCCAATCCTGATGCCACATTTTTCTTTACATAGCCCAGCTTCTCGTATTATTTGCTCAGCATACAGGTTGAATAAGTATGGTGAAAGAATACAAGCCTGACATACACCTTTAATTTTAAACCACTCACTGTTCCCATGTTCTGTTAGAACAACTGCTTCTTGGTCCAGGTCTAGGTTCCTCATAAGCACAATGAAGTGTTCTGGAATACTCATACTTCACAGTGTTGTCCATAGCTTGTCATGATCCACACAATCAAAAGCCTTTGCATAATCAACAAAGCACAAGTAAACATCTTTCTGATATTCCCTGCTTTCAGCCAAGATCCATCAGACATCAGAAATGATATCCCTCGTTCCACGGTCTCTTCTGAATCTGGCTTGAACCTCTGGAAGTTCTCTGTCAATGTATGCTTGCAGTCATTTCCGTATTACCTTTAGTAAAACTTTACTCACATGGGATATCAAAAATATTGCCCAATGATTTCTGCATTCTGTTAGGTCACCTCTCTTTGGAATGAGTACAAATATGGATCTCTTCCAATAAGTCAACAAGGTAGTTGTCTTCCAAATTTCTTGACAGAGATGAGTGAGTGTCTCCTGTGCCACATCACTTTCTTGAAAGATTTCAATTTTTATTCCATCAATTCCTGGTGCCTTGTTCTTTGCCAATTCCTTCAGTGCACCTTGGACTTCCCCCTTCAGTATCATTGGCTCTTGATCATATGCTACCTCTTGAAACAGCTGAACATTAACCATT
>NW_006408771.1:1483275-1497460 GCF_000296735.1 Chrysochloris asiatica | reverse complement strand
TCGATTCCTGGTTCCTTGGTCTTTACCAGTTCCTTCAATGCACCTTGGACTTCTTCCTTCAGTATACACTCTTGGTTATACACTACCTCTTGAAATGGTTGAACATTAACCATTTCCTTTTGGTACAGTGACTCTGTGTATTCCTTCCATCTTCTTTTGATGCTTTCTGTATCATTCAATAATTTGACCAGAGAGTCCTTCAATATAAAAAACTCAAGGATTGAATTATTTCTTAAGTTCCCCCAGTTTGAGAAATGCTGAGCAAAATCCTCACTGAAGAAAATCTAAATTCTGCTTGTTTGGTTATATTTTCTTTCTGAATAGATATTTATTTTTCTAATTATTCTTTTGGTCTTATATAGTGTGTATTTTCTTCCTTTCTATCCTACATTGCTGAGTACCATCTTAGAGTTCCAGTATGAAGACGAAGAACTGTATTCCACAACCTCTTTTACAGTGTTTAAGACGGAAAAATTGGTAGGTAATGGAAGTTTCGGAGTCCTGGTGTGTTGCTGTGGGCTAATGTGTCAGACTGCAAAGTCATTTCAACTGCAAGGTTGGTGGTTCATAGTCACTTGATGGTACTTAACAACAACAACAACAACAAGGGAAGACTCAATTGGACCTGTGGAAAGTCATATTATTTGATGTAATTTCTTTAAACATTTCATACTGAGGATGAAACTGTAGATTATTTTCTTTCTTAGGAGAATATATTGCCTTTGAGATGAGGGTTATTTCTTCCATTTCATGTACAGACATGGATTTAACAAAACTAATTTTGTTTGACAAATTTAAAAATAATCTTAATGATATCTCCTTCATAGTGTTCACACATTCATTTAACTCCCTCCAGTTTAGTTTGGGCAGGAACTGTGGCACGCTGTTGTTGGTGTTGCTGTGAAGTGCCATTGAGTTTGTTCTGAATCATAGCAACATTGTACAAGGTTTCTGAGGAGCTGCTGGTGAGCCTGAACCATTGACCTTGAGGTTCAAACTGGCCTTGCAATCTAACACATTAACTAACAACTCCTATTGGATAACAGAATGTGCCAAAATTAATGGGATGTCATTCTCATAATTATGTGACATTATATGCAAAGGTGGAGTCTTGGTGTGACACTGTAGAATAAGTGATCAACCTTAAGGACAGTTTGAACCACAAGGTCAGTGGTTCAAACTCACATACTGCCCCTCAGAAACCTTATACAGGGTTTCTATGAGTCAAAATCAACTTGGTGGCACTTAACAACAATAATATATGCAAAGATGATGGACTGCTACATCCTTGAATAGCTAATGCTACAATGCAAATATGCTGGGTTGTTACTCCTGGGATGATATCATTCAATTTTGCAAACTTGAAGTAAACGTTCATGTGAGAGAACACATTCTAGCAGGGAAGTACACACAGCCACTATTATCTGAAGAGAAGCTCAAGATATTGTTCAGAAAAAAGTTGGAATCCTCAATTATACCAGGGCAAGGATATTAATTTTACCATCAACACGAATTATCTAGGAAACAGATTGTTCTTGAGTTTGAGCCTCCAGATGAGAATGCAACTCAACCTTGATTATAATCTTGTGGACCCTGAGTAGAGGAACCAATCAAATCATGCTTAAACCGTGAACTTACAAATGCTTGACAAAATAAATATGCGTTATTTTGCTCTTCTAGCTTTGTGGCAAATTTTTCCCCAATGATACTCACAGACTAATCTTCCCTGATCTTTAACTCATGTTTTACACCTTTGTTTTCCACTGACAGTTCCCTGAAAATGGAAAAACCCAAACCATTGTCATCCCGTTGATTCTGTCTCATAGTGACCCAAGAGCATGGAGTAGAACTGCCCCCATGGGGTTTCCAAAACTATTAATCTTTACAAAAGCAATAGCTCAGAATAGCTGTTGGGTTTGAACTTCCTGTGTTTCAGTTAGCAGCTGAGTGCTTAACCTCTTGACACCAGGGATCCTTTGAAAAGAAAAATACAAGGAAACTTAAAAGGTCAAATTGTTATCAGTGTCCTTCTTATTTCCTTCCCCCACCCCTCACCCCAAGCTAGCCAATCTCTCCATAGATCACTTTTTTCTTTCCTTGATTTTTCATTCATGTTTTTAGAAGAATAAGTAGCTCTGGGAGACCATAGATACATTGATTGCTCATTTCCTCATTTTCCTCTCAGAACATGAAAGTCAAATTGTGGTTGAGATAGATTTCTATTCTTGAGAGTTGAGATGGACTTCTTTTCTTGAGGGTTTTTAGATCTTTTTTTCAGACTGTCTAACTATCTCCTCAGTCTGCTCCTCCCCAAATGTGAAGCATCTGTGAGATTGTGTCTCATTATCATCTCTGTACTCCTGGGAAGGCTAAGGTTAAAACTGAGCCTTCATTATTGCTCTACTGGTATTTTCTCTCTTTCCCCAGTCACCAGTTTATAAAAATTATAGCATAAGATTGTGACCTTTCCTCACTTCCAGTAATGTAGATTTTGTTTGCTAGTTTCTATCTTATTTTTTGTTCATTTTTAAGAAAGGGAAATGTTTTTTGAAATATTTCACATCTTGAAAATCCTCTTGCCCTCTGGCTTCCCTTCCATTGAATCAATGGGTTATAATGCTGCAAAGTTAGGATGAATTACAAGCTAGAGAAACAAAACCATTTCTCAGCTTTGACTGTTATTTCTTCTTTATTCCTCGCTAGGCAATAGTTTTGAAAACCAGGTTTTATGAAGGAAAAAAAAAAAAAAAGTTTTTATAATTCCATGAGCTACCACTAGCCTATCAAAAGCAATATTTATAAAGTGGAATGTAGTCTTTCTGTAATTCAGTGCTTCTCAAAGTGTGGTCCCTGGCCCAGTAGTGTTAACATCTTCTAGAAAATTATATGAAATACTAGCATTTCTCTCCAGAACTATTGACTCTGAAACTCTTAGGGTAGAGTCTAGCAATTTTACTTTTAATAGCCTTTTCATGTGATCTAAGAAACCCTGCATTTCTTAGTGGGTTAGGCATTGGTCTGCTAACTGCAAGTTCAGTGTTTCAAATCTGTCAACCACTACACAAGAGACAGATGTGTGTGACTGGATGCTTCCCTAAGGGTTTATATCAGAAACACTAGATAGGGTCACTGTGAGTCTGAATCAAATTAATGGCCTTGGGCTGGGTTGGATTTTGGCCCGATGATTCTGATGCACATTAAATTTGAGAGCAGATTCTATGAAGATCAAAGATAGATAGCTATATGGTGATATGATATAAATTAAGTCACTGGGAAATAAAAAGAACAAACTCCCACCTTTCCAGACTCAGAGACTCTAGGAAGGAAAGGTGAGGGATTATAATTAATGGAAACATTCCAATGTGGATGGTGGTCCAGAAAATACTGGAGCTATTGGCTTGATGTGCTAGGCATACTCTGAAATTGGAATACAAGTATTAGAAGAAGTTCCATATTTGCAGAGTGCCATTTTCAAAATAGGGAGTGTAATAGCTGTAGAGGATAAGCACTGGATTGCAAACAAGGTTGGTGGTTCAAGTCCACTAGCTGCTCTAAGAAAGTCCACTAGCTGTATTCACAAAGATTTACAGCCTCAGAAATTCTATACAGGGTCATTATGAGTCAGAGAGGATTCAACAGTACTTAACAATAACAAAATGTTTAAGATCATGCCAGAGCAATAAAGTATACTTGACTGAAAGGAAATGGTAATGAAAAAGGCCTTCAATAATCCTGATGACCCTTTCAAAGTTCATAGAAATATAGTGAGGAATAACACGAGCCAGGGTTAAGAAAAGGCTACACCCGTAGAGAACTCAGTGAAGAAAGACAGTGCCAGAGAAAGCTATGGTTAATTGCCAGCAGAATTGTGCACTAACACAGACACAAAGACCAAACAAGATTTTTATGTTGCAAGTGCAGTCAGTACAAGGAGCGGCTACTACCTAGAGACAGCAAGGTGGCAGGCAGCTCAGATGGATCCCAGGAGAGGAACACGGGGTTCACACTGAAACAAAGGGGGCTAATCACTCCAACCTTTTGTCAAAACTACCAGCCATTGTGTGGGAGAAAGATGAGGTTTTCTGCTCCCATAAAGATTTACAGCCTCGGAAACCCTGTGCAGGGTCGCTATGAGTCAGAACCGACTCCATGGCTCATAACAACAACAACCTGTTGTCACAATGATCCATTACCTGTATACTTAGGCACCATATTGTGAGAGAAGAGAGTTTAGAGAAGATAAATGAGAAACTTGATTTGATAATTGAATTTTCAATTGTAATAGAGCTCTGGTAGCGTAGTGGTTACGAATTGGGCTGCGAGCCGCAAGGTCAGCAGTTCGAAACTACCAGCAGTTCCGCGGGAGAAAGATGAGGCGGTCTGCTCCCATAAAGATTTACAGCCTCAGAAACCCTGTGTAGGGTCGCTATGAGTCAGAACCGACTCCACGGCACATCACAACAACAATTTACCAAAAAGAGAATAACTCAAACCTGAAAGAGTTATTTAAATTCGTGCTCATTGAGTTAGCACTGAATGGACAAGCTTAATATTGGACCTCATAACCCTATTCTATTCCAATTAAGGTAAAAATGCATGAAATCAAATATAGAAAATAATGCAGCTTTTAAGGAAACTTTATATAAATTTGAGCTAATTTTTCAATATTGCTGCATTTGTATTAGTTTTCGTTGAATATATTTTTGGATTCAACTTTCTTCTCACCTTTTACAGTAGCTATTAGAATATTTTTCATAAACTCTGCCTTTCAAGGACACATTTTTTATCATTTAAGATAAAGTATTTTTTAAATCTTTACTAGGTTTGATAAAATTGTTCCAGCTTTTACTGTTGTTACTGTTCCTGAGGCTGAAAATCTTTATGAGAAGAAAGTCTCATCTTTCTTCAGTTAAGGAGCTTGTGAGCTTGAAATGTCAACCTTGGGGTCAGCAGTCCAGTGCTAACCCCATAGAGCCACCAAGTTCCTTCCTCTTTCATTATAAACTGAAAAATCGCTAAAATGATAAACTTTATTGGTCTGATTTTGCTAAACAAATCATTTAAAATAAAAAATTAAAAAGAGCATTATTTTCACTATCTATTAATTATGTATTGGAGCCTTGGTGTGCCACTGTAGAATAACTTCTGGACTACTAACTACAAGTTGGCAGGATAAGTGGTTAAAACCCACCAGTTCTTCCTTGGAAGGGTCACTAAGATTCAGAACTCACTCCATGGCATTTAGCAATAATCATATATTCAATTGCATATGTAATTTTCAACTTTTTATTGAAATGTATCTTCATGTGATTTATCTTCAAGACACAATATATACATTATTATTGTTTATTATTATAAAGGAGCCATGGTAGCTTCGTTGGCTGTTGACCGAAAGATCAGCAGTTGGAAACTATCATTTGATGCACTGTGGAAGTAAGATGAGGTTTTATGCTTCTGTAAAGATTTATGAGCTCAGAAACCTTATATAGGGTTGCTATAAGTTTGAAGTGGCAGCACAAAACTACCGCCACCATTATTATAATTATATTATAATATAATTCCTTGATAGTTATAGTAATTTTATTAAAGGTATTTAAATTATCCCATTTTCATTGGTAATATTAAAAATTGCCTTCCAGAGTTACCATGGGGATTAAATGTTTTTCCTATGTTTAGAGAAATGAAGAATCTGTGGGGTGTTGAAATAAGTAAAACATTAATTATCAATGGAGAAAAGATTGAAGTTGTCAAGGACTTCATTCTTCTTGGATCAACTATCAACACTCACAGAAGCAGCAGTCAAGAAATCAAACGACATATTAAATTAGGCAAATCTGCTGCACAAGACTTTTTGAAAGTGTTGAAAAACAAAGATGTCAGCTTGAGGACTAAGGTGCGCCTGACCCAAGCCATGGTATTTTCAGTAACCTCATATGCATGTGAAAGTTGGACAGTGAATAAGGAAGACTGTAGAAGAATTGATGCTTTTGAGTTATGGTGTTGGAGGAGAGTATTGAAAGTGCCATGGGCTGCCAAAAGAACCAATAGATCCATTTTGGAAGAAGTGCAGCCAGAGTGCTCCTTGGAGGCCAGGATGGCCAAACTTCATCTCTCATACTTCGGTCATATTTTCAGGAGGGAATCAGTCGCTGGAGAAGGATATCATATTTGGTGAAGTGGAGAGTCAGAGAAAAAGAGGAAGACCTCCAACGAGACAGACTGGCCAAGTGGCAGATTGACGGACTCAAGCACGGCAACAGTAGTGAGGTTGGCCCAGGATCGGGCAGTGTTTCATTGTGCTGTGCATCAGGTCACTATGAGTTGGTACCAACTCGATGGCACCTAACAACAACAACAACAAATGAGAAGAAACCAAGACTTTTCTGACAATTTGTTGTCCTGTGGTGGCTTGTGTGTTACTGTGATGCTAAACACTATGCCACTCATATTTTAAATACCAGCAGACTCACCATGGTTGATAAGTTTTAGCAGAACTTCCAGGCTAATACACACTAAGAAGAAGGAGAGGAGGACCACTTCTGAATGGTTAGTCACAGAAAACCATATGAATGACTGCAGAACATTTTCAGAGATAGTGCCAGAAGATGAATGCATCAGTTTGGAAGGCATTCAAAATAAGACTTGGAAAAGCTGCCTTCTCAAAGTAGAGTTGACCTTAATACATCAATGGAGCAAAGCTTTTGAGTCCTACATTTGCTAATGTGGCACACTCAAAATAGGAAGAAATAACTACAACCATCCAACAATAATCAGAACACGGAATGTATCAAGAATGAATCTAGGAAAATCAGAAGTCATTGAAAATTAAATGAAACTTATAAGATCAAGATCAACGGAATCTGTGAGCTAAAATGTACTTGTATTGGCCATTTAGAATCACACAATCAAATGATGTGCTATGTCAGAAACTACAAATTTAAGAGGAATGGAATCACATTCATCATAAAAAAAAAAAAAAATCAAAATCTATCTTTAAGTACAAATTGTTTGTAATAATATGCAGGTGCCTACAAGGAAGACCTGTTAATGCTACTAGTATTCAAATGTATGCACAAACCACTAAATTCAGTGATGATGAAAATGAAGAGTTCAACCAAATTCTTCAGTCTGAAATTGATCAAACAAGCAATCAAGATTCATTAATAATTACTGGTGTTTGGAATGTGAAGGTTGGAAACAAAGGGGATGGATCACTAGCTGGAAAATATGGCCTGGGTGAGAGAAATAATGATGGAGATTGAATGACAGGATTTTTCAAGACCAATGATACATTTACTGCAAATGCATTTTTAAATAACATAAAATGAAAACTATACACATGGACCTCACCAGAAGGAATACACAGGAATCACATGGGCTACATAGATGGTCAAGAAGCTCAATGCCATTAGTCAGAACAAGGCCAGGAGCCAACTGTGGAAGACTATCAACTGATCATATCCATGTTTAGACTGAAGCTAAAAGAGTGAAGATGTTACTTTCAGGACTAAGGGGGGCCTGACCAAAGCCATGATACTTTCAATCCTTTCATATGCATGTGTAAGGTGGACAACGAATAAAGAAGTCCATAGAATAATTGATGCATTTGAATTATGGTATTGGTGAAGAATATTGAAAGCATCATGAACTGCCAGAAGGAAAAACAGATCTTCCTTATAAGAAATACAGACAGAATGCTCCTTGGAATTTAGGAAGACTGTCTCATCTCTCATACTTTGGACATGCTGTCATGATAGACTAGTTGCTGGAAAAGAACACCATGCTTGGTGAATTGGCGGTTCAAAGAAACAGAGGAAGACCCCCAACAAGATTGGCACAGTGGCCACAACAATGTTCTCAAACGTAACAATTGTGAGGATAGTGCAAGACTGACAGTATTTCATTTTGTTGTTCATTGGGTCGCTATGAGTCTGAACTGACTCAACAGCACTTAATAACAAAAAACAACAACATGAGAAGAAATGAATGCTAATTTATCTTACTTCATTTATTAAAATTATTTTAAAATAATTAATTGATCTTATTCTAAGCTCCAGTAGCCCCAAGATGGGGAGGGGATGGTAGCTATGATCAAATGTTGTTGCAAAGTGCCATTGAGGTGGTTCCAACTCACAGCCATCTTGTATAGACATTCAGGGTGCAACTGGTGGGTTTAAACTTCTGACTGTCTGAGTCACAGCCCAGTGCTGATCCGACAGTGCCACAGAGAGTCCTATTCTCAGATAAACTATTCATATTGTATTTCAAGGAAAAATATGTAAGCAACAGCAAGATTAAAAGAAAGTTAATGTCAATTTTATGCCAAGTCTTGGTGAAACATTTGTATGCAGAATTGAACTTCCCTGATAGTGTTCAATGATGTAATCTGTTTGAAGCATATTGGCAGACTTTTCTTCATAGGTACCCCTGAGTGGGTTTAAACCCCCTACCTTTCATTTAAGGAGTTCTGATAGTGTAGTGGATTAGGAGTTGAGCTGTGAACCAGAAGGTCAGCAATTTGAATCTACCAGAAAGATAAAGCTTTCTGCTCTCATAAAGATTTACAGCTTCTGAAATCCTATACAGGTTCACTAAAGCCTGTAACAGACTCCACAACACATAACCATTGTCATCACCTTTCAGTTGGAAGTCAAGCACTCAACAGAATGTGTCAAATAGAATGGATAAAAAGAGCAAAAGTGTGAAAGAAGAAAGATACACTTAGTCTTCCTGGAAGTACTAGAGGTAAATTTTAAAATGTAGGTAACGTTTGAACTAAAATTTTCAAAAAGAAAACTTCGAGATGCACACTGGAGAAAAAATTTCTGGTGGAATGTTCCAGCCTTATTGTGGATACCCTTTGAAGAAAGATTGAAAACGCAGTATAACATGTTCTCTGCACGCTACAGTGATGAAAATGCAGGAAGTAGAGTTGTTGAATCAGGGAAACAAAGGCTGAAGGATACTGATTGCTTGTTCCCCATCACTGAAATAAAGACACAGAAAAGCTGTGATTAGGGTTAATTAAAAGAAGAATCTCGTCAGATACGGTTGGTAAATCCTGGAATGGATTGAGGAAGCTATTTAATCTCCTTCCTAAAAATAGACCACAGAGGCTGAGTAAGCTGCCTTGCTTACTGCATTATACAAACGTAAAGGAAAAATGAACATGATGATTTTTAACTGTCAGAGTTTATACGGTGCACTAACATCAACATAGCAAACTAGCCACTGTTGTTTAATTATTTAGAAACAAAATAAATATGCCAGCTAACAGAATGCTAAAGGTGCATTTTATAATTGTTCTTGAACACTTTAAAGAGGTCTTGGACAGCAGATTTGCCTATTATAGAAAAAAGTATGTACTTTGGAAGTCAAAGACAGATATAATTCCATTTCTAGGTAATAGAGTGAGACGGATGATGTGGTTAGCTATTTAAGTAGGGACAGACGATTTTGTTGTAGATCATGTCAACTCAATTTCTTCCTTTTATACAGTGTAAGTAGAATGAAACACCACAGGACACAGTGCAATGCCACCACTTGACTGGAGCTTCAGAGATGTTCCTAAGATAAATGGAAGAGAGTGAAGAACCAGAGAGACCATGATTGTGTGGTATGGACAGGGTAATGTGGTACTGATCTGAAAGACAAAATTTAAAACATCCTTGATTATACATTGCCTGTATCTTCCTATGCTAGTTTCAGTCATGGTCTCTCTGATCATTTCTTTGGCTTCCAAAGTATATACTTCTTTCTGTTGATGACAATATTTGATATAAAAGTTTATGTATGTCACAACTTTTAGAATACAATCAACAAAGGAAGGCATTTCCAAGCACTATAAATTAAAATAGACTCATCTGTAATTCTGAGTATACTCAGATATCTGATGCATTAATAAAACTTTGTATCCCCCTATCTAGATGATTTGCATAGATATTCCATGTGGTCTTAAAAAGCGCAGCTTACTGTGAATTTCATGATATACATAGGTAGGCATAATAGTAGTCCTAGTAGTTTTGAGAGGGAGGATGGAGGGTTGTTTCCTAGTTGCCATTTCGATTTAATTGCTTGCTTTCTTCTGTCCTTATTCTTCTTCTTTCTGTGTTTGAAACACCCGGACATTTCAAAAATAGCTCAACTTGATAGAAAATTAGAATATAATTAATTTTCCCTGAATACTTGCAATATATAAGTCTATTTTCTTCTTGATGTTGTTGTTAAGTACCGGGAGTCGATTCCGACCCATAGTGACCCTGCACAGGGTTTCTGAGGCTGTAAATCTTTACTGAAGCAGAATGCCTCATCTTTCTCCGCATAACCGCTGGTAGTTTTGAATTGCTAACCTTGAGGTTAGCAGTCCGATTCATAACCACTACTCTACCAGAGCCAAGGCTTAAAATAATTCTGACTCCCATTTCTTGGTTATGATCTGCTTTTCTTTTGGTTATTGATGGTTTTATATTTCACTATCAGGTAGTGTTTCGTTCTGCTATGCATAAGGTCGCTGTGAGTCTGTACCGATTCGATGGCACCTAACAACAAACACAATAATGTACAAATATGTGAATGTTAGTCATCTCTTCTAAAATGTTTGAAAATCTATAAGCATTTTTTATTTGATTTCTTCAATTATGATAAATCATAATTATTATTTCTATATTTCACTTTAATTTTTCCTAGTACTACTGGATCCATGGGTCTTTGGGTAAATGTGCTGCACTGCACAGTCAGTTTGAACCACAAAGTATGTGGTTCAAGCTCACTAGCTGCTCTTCGGAAAACCCTATACAGGGTCACTATGAATTGGAACTGACTTAATGGCACTTAACAACAACAACAGCAACAACATTGGATTAATAATTGTAATTCTTCTCTCCATATAGTCTATATTTTAATTTTATGACATTTAAAATTTTATGGTAAAGTTCTTTATACTGACAGTTGGTGCTATGAGTTAGTGCGCTAGACTGCAAAGTCCGTTTAAACTGCAAGGTAAGCGATTCAAGCTCATCAATCGCTCCTTGGAAACCATATACAGGGACGCTATGGGTCAGAAGCCCACCTGACGGCACTTAACAACAACATCATGGTACATTGATATCATCTTAGATAGGTCCATTCTGCTATATGTCCTTTATCTGGAGCTCTTACTTTTTACTGTATTTTTCATGTTAATCATTTTCAATTGATTCTTGTCTATAACTATTTAATCTTCAAACTTTAAAAAATTGTTTGCATTAATCCTTGTTCATGAATTCTATTTTATTTAGTATGTATTTTATTGCTCAAATGTCATAGATTTTTCTCTTTTCCTTATAAAAACTTATTTCCCTGGAACCTATTATTGCTCTGGTAGCGTAGTGGTTACGAATCGGGCTGCGAACCTTAAAGTCAGCAGTTTGAAGCTATGAGCCGTTCCGCGGGAGAAAGAGGAGGCTTTCTGCTCTAGTAAAGATTTGCAGCCTCGGAAACCCTGTACAGGGTCACTAAGAATCGGGATGATTCCATGGCACATAACCACCACCACCATTATCTATCTGCCACTGAGGCGATTCTACCTCATAGTGACCCTTCATGTGTCAGAGTAGAAGTGTGCTGTAGAACATTTTAATGACTGTTTTTCAGGTTTGATTGTCAATCTTTTCTTCAAGGGTACCTCCAGGTGGATTTGAACAACCAAACTTTTGGTTAACAATCAAGTATATTAGCCATTTGCACCACCCAGAGACTCCAACTCTTAGGGTAGTAAGTGCATATTTAGCTTTATAAGAAATTGTGGACGTGTTTTCCAAAGTGGCTGTAACATTACATAATTTAAAAATTCCAGTTCCTCTGCATACTTACCAGCACTTTGTATGGTCAGTTTTTTTAACCTTCTTTTACTGTATCATTTTTTGTTTTCATTTTATTTGTTTTTAATTTATTCATTGAAAAAGTTATACAGTAAATATGCCATCTGAGTTTTAATTTACATTTTCCTGTGGTGCTGCGTGTTAATGTGCTGGACTGCAAGGCCAGTTAGAACTGTAAGGTTGACAGTTCAAGCTCCTCAGCCGCTCCTCAGAAACCCTATATAGGGTCACTATGAGTTGAAACTGACTTGACAGCACATAACAACAACAATGACCATCAGTTCAGAACTTTTTTTTGAAGCAATTGTTTACTATCAGAATAGCTTCTTTACCAAAGTGTGTATCCAAAGAGTTTGCTTACTTTCCTGGATTCATTTTTTTTCTTTTGAATTAATAAAGGAACCTTGATTTTGCAGTGGCTATGTGCTTGGCTCCTAACCAAAAGATCAGTTGGAAGCCAGCATCCGCTCAGTAGAAGAAAGATGTGGCAGTTTGCTTCCCTAAAGATTGCAGCCTTGGAAACCCTATGGGCACTTCTCCTCTATCTTAATAGGGTCACTATGAATCAGAATGGACTCAATGGCAGTAGGTGGGAGGGTGGGCTTCTTCTATTTTGCAACTTGTCTCTTTATTATCTCAGCAGTATCTTTTGAAATGAAGCAGCTTTTAGTTTTTTTTTTTTTAAGTTTTATTGTGAATTATGTGACAGTTTACATGGGAGAACATGAGTTTTACATTCATCCTATCATATATTGTTTCATTGCCATGGTTACAATCCCCTCCACTCAACAAAAGAGTCCATCCTACAAATAAGCCTAAGGAGCTCTGGTAGCGTAGTGGTTATGAATCGGGCTGCGAACCTTAAGGTCAGCGGTTCGAAACTACCAGCTGCTCCGCGGGAGAAAGATGAGGCTTTCTACTCCCGTAAAGATTTACACCCTCGGAAACCCTGTACAGGGTCGCTATGGGTCGAAACCGACTCGACGGCACTTAACAACAACAACAACAACAAATAAGCCTGCATTCCTCCCCTCCCCCCCTTCCCTGTCTTCAGCACACAGTCCCTCTCTCTTAGTCCCCAGCTGCTCCATCTCTCCACGTCATCATCTCTGCAGCTTTTAGTTTTGTTGAAGTTTAATTTATTAAACTTTTTCCCCAATGAATTATATTACAAAAGTATTTTGTTCAATCTCTATGAGAGACTCCATAATTTTAGGGTTCCTTTTATATCTGTGATATGTTTGGAGCTAATTTTTATATAAGGCAAAGTACAAATAATTTTTATTGGCACATGGATATCCAAGTCCATCACTAAGTCTTGGTAAGCACCATTGGAATTCCTTTATACCCATGTCCAAAATCAATTGACCACTTATGTTTGTCTGCAATGTTATGATTCATGAATCTATGTGTCACTCTTTAGCAAAGAACCAGTATCTGGATAATTGTAGCTACTTTAATATCAAGTAATATTAATCCTCTATATTTGTAATTCTTTTTAAAAAGTAATTTTTGAAACTTTGTTTTCACTTTTTATTTTTCATGTAAATTTCAGAATCTAGTAGGTGATTGCTATGAAGCATCCTTCGGATATTTTTATTGTACTTTTGATGAATCAACTTATCAACTTGGGAAAATTAACATAAGGGATTGAGCTTTCCAATCCAGGAAGATGCTATATATCTCTATCTATTGAATATATCTCTTATTTCTCTCATACATATTTTATAGGTTTCAACATATACACACATCAGATATCATGTTACTATATTATACACAAGTATTTCATATTTTAATTGCTATTTCAATGATGCTTAATTTCAATCTTAATTTTTAATTGTTCATTGTTAGTGTTATAGAAAGAAAATTGATTTTTGCCTGTAATTTTCAATTTTGGTAAAGAAGACTATTAGTTCTTGTTGATTTCTTGTAAATACTTTGACATTTTTTTATATGGGTAACTATGTTGATTGTAAATTGGGTTTTATTTTTCCTTTCTAAATTGTCTGCATTTTATCACTTTTACTTGCTCTGTTGTTGTTGTTGTTATCAGGTGCCATCGAGTCAGAATCGACTCATAGCAACCCCATGCACAGAAGAACAAAACTATGTCTGATCCTGGGTCAACCTCACTACTGCTGTCACACTTGATACCATCAATGATGCCACCTAGCCAATCCATTTTGTTGGGGGTCTTATTCTTTTTCTCTGACCCTCCATCTTACCCAGCATGACATCCTTCTCCAGCAACTGTTCCCTCCTGACAATATGTCCAAAGTATGAGAGATGGAGCTTAGCCATCCTGGCCTCCAAGGAGCACTCTGGCT
>NW_006408771.1:1469921-1482005 GCF_000296735.1 Chrysochloris asiatica | reverse complement strand
TACAATGACTCTGTGTATTCCTTCCATCTTTTCTTGATGCATTCTGCATCATTCAATAATTTGCCCAAAGAATCTTACTTGCCCTATTATACTACAATCTCCCATGTGTTGTTGAAAAGTGAGTGGTGAGAACCTTATTTCTGATCCTAGGGAAAAAATCATTTAGCCTTTTACCATTAAGTATAATATTAATATTTTTTTTTTATAGATTTCCTTTATCAGATTCAGACATTTTCTTTTTATTCCTAGTTTCTGAGCACTTTTGTCATGCATAAATACATAATTTTGTCAAATTAAAACTGAATTTTTAATATATCTAAGCTTTATAAATTTCTGCCTTTTTTGGTATGAGTTATACTTAAAACTTTACTGGCATTTTTAAGTCTGTTTTAATCTTACTATTTGTTTTTATTGTTATTCATCTTGATTTTATTTGACTTTTATAATTACAAATCATATAATTGGTTCAATATTAGAAAAAAAAATTCTATATAATCCACCACATAAATAAAACAAAGACTTACAAAAGTCAAATAAAAATCAAGGATGGTTCAATATTAGAAAAAACATCAGTATAATCCACCATATAAATAAAACAAAAGAATCACATGATTATATTGAATAATGCAGAAAAGTTATTTTACAATATCCAACATCCATTCCTCTTAAAAAACACCCCATAAAATAGAAATAGAAGGGAAAATTTTGAAGAGAAACTGAAAAAAATGATGTTATTTTCACCACTCCTATTCAATATTGCAGAGTCCTGGTGTAGCACTGTGGATTAATGCACTGGACTGCAAAGTCATTTGAACCTCCAGGTTGGCGTTTCAAGCTTACCAGCATCTCCTAAGAAATACTATACAGGGTTGCCATAGATCAGAACTGACTCAATGGCATTTAAAAACAATGGCATCAATGTTGTTTTGCAAGCCTTTGTTGTTGTTGTTGTTGTTGTTGTTTAGTGCCATTGAGTCAGTGCTGACTCATAGTGACCCTATGCACAAGAGAATGAAACACTGCCCAATTCTGGGCCAACCTCACAATTGTTGCCACACTTGAGCCCATTGATGCTGCCACTTTGCCAATCCATCTCACTGGGGATCTTCCTCTTTTTCTCTGATCCTCCACCTTATCAAACATGATATACTTTTCTAGCGACTGCTCCCTCCTGACAATATGTACGAAGAGTTAAAAGATAAGAAAGAGAATTTAAAGGATCCAAATTGGAAAACAAGAATCAAAACTCTCTTTATTTGTAGATGATATATTCCTATTCATAGAAAATCACAAAGACTCATTAAGAAAAATATTGGAACTCATTGAAAGAAGCTGGAAAGTGGCAGGGTATAAGATCAATACAAAAAAATCCATTGGATTTCTCAATAACTAATAAAGACATTTCTGAAAACAATATTAGGAAAATTAGACCACTTACCAAAAGTACACAAAGGATGAACTACTTAGTAAATCAAACCAGACAAGCAATAGACCTATATAAAACAAACTACAAAATACAATAACACGAAACTAAAAGAGACTTATAAAAATACATCAAGCTCATGGATATAAAGGGTTAGCATTATGAAAATATCAACACTACCCAAAACAATCTGTAGATATAATGCAATCCCCATCTAAAATCCAGCATCATACATTAAAGAGAAGGAAAAAAATGATCACTATCTTTATATGGAAATGAGAGTGATCTTGGTTAAACAAAGCTTTATTTAAGAAGAAGATCAAAGTTGGAGACCTTTCACTTCCTGATCTCAAACTGTATGGCACAGCCACAGTGGTCAAAACAGTCTAGTACTGGTACAATGGACGATACATAAATCAATAGAAGAAAGTTTAAAACACGGAAGTAAATCCATCCACATACAGTCAGCTGATCTTTGGTAAAGGGTCAAAATACATTAAATGTGTAAGAGATAGTCTCTTCAAAAAATGGTACTGGAAAAACTAGAAATTCATATGCAGAAAAATGAAATAAGACCCTTATCTCTCATCATATACAAAAATAAATTCAACAAGAACACACACACTTGCAGATAATACCCATTTGACCTGGCTTCAATGACCGGATGATCAGAGCTCAACCAGAAGAAGAAGAGGAAAAAAAGAGTAATCTGATACAATTTGATGAACTTGACCTACACCTATGGATGCAATAACTCAAAAGAGGGAACAAATCCTTACAGCAAGAATAACTCCCACCCCCTCCACACACAGAGTAGACAGGGATGGGCAACTTGAACATTGGCTACCCAAAATGGGAGGTGGGGAGTGCTACAAAGGCAAGAAGTGATTGGCATACAAATTTTCAAGAGGGAACCTAGAGCCAGGGGGCATGGAGGAAGGCAGAATCTCCAGTGAGTACTATCCAATCTGTCTAGGTGGAGCTGATGAAATGAAATGCAGATGGGCCTCTTGTGATACAGTAGTGAATAATTGTTATCAGGACTGATTGTGAGGGTTGGAAATATAAAGATAGATGTTTTATAGCAAGGAAGGGAGTGATTAACTTTCCAGTCTAGGAGCGGAGGTCCCTAGGACCATCAATGGAGAAGAGCCGAGAGCGGGACTCTACCCAGAGAAGCAGTGATGCCTGAGATGGAGGCAGAGATAATGACATGGAGCAATGGAGCAGCTGGGGACTTTAGATACAGAGAGGGAGAGCAACTGTGTGCTGAAGACTCAGGGGGCGGGGGGTTAGTGTAGGTGCAGGCGTGCAGCGTATACCCTTTGGTTGGTTGATGATGCATGAAGGGGATTGGAACCATGGCAATGAAAAGATATACGGTAAAATGAAAGTAAAACTAATGTTCTCCCATGTAAACTATCATATAATTCACAATAAAAAATTTAAAATAAATAAATTCAACATAGATTAAAAACCGAAATGTAAGATATAGAACTATAAAGTTCAACCATGGAAAAATAGGGACAGATATAGTGGCTCTAAAATATGACATATATACATTATCAAACATATGTAAAAACAGAGAAACAGTAGAAAACAAACAGATGACTTGTTATCGTTAGGTGCCATTGACTCAGTACTGACTTATAGTGACCTTAGGCACAGGTGAATGAAACACCACTGCCTGATCCTGGGCCAACCTCACTACTGTTGCTACACTGAAGTCCACCGATGCTTCCACTTGTCCAATCCATCTCATTGGGGGTCTTCCTCTTTTTCTCTGACCCTCCACCTTATCAAACATGAAATCCTTCTTCAGTGATTGGTCCCTCCTGAAAAATATGTCTGAAATATGAGAGATGAAGTTTGTTCATCTTGGCCTACAAGGAGCACTCTGGCTGCACTTCTTCCAAAATGGATCTATTGATTCTTTTGGCAATATTCTCCTCCAATACTATAACTCAAAAGCATCAATTCTTCTATGGTCTTCCTTATTCACTGTCCAACTTTCGCATGCATATGAGGATATTGAAAATACCATGGCTTGGGTCAGGTGCACCTTAATCCTTAAACTGACATCTTTACTCTTCAACACTATAAAAAGGTCTTGTGCAGTAGACTTGCCCAATGCAATACATCATTTGATTTCTTGACTGCTGCTTCTGTGAGTGTTGATAGTTGATCCAAGAAGAATGACGTCCTTGACAATTTCAATCTTTTCTCTGTTCATAAGAATGTTGTTTATTGGTCCAGTGGTGAGGATTTTTGTTTTCTTGACATTGAGATGTAATCCATACAAAGGTTGTGCTCTTTGATCTTCATCAGTAAATGTTTTAAGTCCTCTTCACTTTCAGCAAGATTGTATCATCTGTATATTGCAGGTTGTTAATGAGTCTTCCTACAACCCTGATGCTATGTTTTTCTTCATATAAACCAACTTCTCAGATTATTTGCTCAGCATACAGGTTGAATAAGTATGGTGAAAGAACACAACCTTGTCACACACTTTTTAAATTTAAAACCATTCAGTGTTCCATATTCTGTTTAAACAACTGCTTCTTGGCCCAGGTACAGATTCCTCATGAGCACATTTAAGTGTTCTGGAATACTCATACTTTGCAATGTTGCCCATAGCTTGTCATGACCTGCACAATCAAAAGCCTTTGCATAGTCAATAAAGCACAGGTAAACATCTTTCTGATATTCTCTGCTTTCATCCAAGATCCACTGGACTTCAGCAATGATATCCTCTTCTGAATCCAGCTTGAACCTCTGGAAGTTCTCTGTCAATACATGATTGTAGCTGTTTCCGTATTACCTTTAGCAAAACTTTACTCACTTGAGATATCAAAGAGATTATCCGATGATTTCCGCATTCCTTTGGGTCACCTCTCTTTGGAATGGGCACAAATATTGATCTCTTCCAATCAGTTGGCCAGATAGTTGTCTTCCCAATTTCTTGGCAGAGATGAGTGAGTGCCTCCTATGCCGCCTCACTTTCTTGAAAGATTTCAATTTTCATTCCATCAATTCCTGAAGCCTTGTTCTTTGCCAGTTCCTTCAATGCACCTTGGACCTCCTCCTTCAGTAGCATTGGCTCCTGATCATATGCTCCCTCTTTAAACAGCTGAACATTAACCATTTCCTTTTGGTACAGTGACTTTGTGTATTTCTTCCATCTTTTCGTGATGCATTCTGCATCATTCAATAATTTGCCCAGAGAATCTTTCAATAATGAAAGTAGAGGCTTGAATATTTTCTTCAGTTCCCTCAACTTGAGAAATGCTGAGCATGTTCTTCCTTTTTGGTTTTCTGATTCCAGATCTTTGCACATTTTGTTGTAATATTTGGCTTTATCTTCTCAAGCAGATCTTTCAAATTTTCTGTTCAGCTCTTGGACCTCCTCATTTCTTACAATTGTTTTAGCATCTCTACATTGGAGAGCAGGTTTCAGTGTCTCTTCTGACATCCATTTTGAGCTTTTCCTTATTTCTTATCTTCTCAATGACTTTTTGCTTTCTTCATGTATGATGTTCTTGATGTCATCCCACAATTCTTCTGGTCTTTGGTCTGTAGTATTTAATGTATCAAATATGTTCTTCGGATGATCTCTAAATTCAGGTAGGATATAGTCAAGGTGATATTTTGGCTCTGATGGACTTGTTTTCATTTTCTTCAGCTTCAGTTTGAATTTGCATATAAGCAATTGATGGTCTGTTCCACACTCTACCCTTAACCTTGATGACTAGGACCTCCTATAATTTAGAAACTTATGTTTATCAAAAGACTTTCCCAAAAGAATAAAAAGAGAAGCAGACTGTGAAAAAAATGTTGGTAATGGTATATCAGACAAGGAATTAATCTCTAAAATTTAGAGAAAACATCAACACCGCAGCAAGAAAAAGACAAATAATTCAATTAGAAAATAGAGGACATGAATAGAAACTTCACCAAGAAGACATTTAGGCAACCATCAAATATCTAAAGAAATGCTTGTGATAATTAGCCATTGTCATTGTTAAGTGCCATTGAGTTGGTTTTGACCCATAGCAATCCTGTATAGAGTTTCTAAGGAGCTGCTGCACCGACCTTGCCATTCAAACTGACTTTGCAGTCCTGTGCACAGCTTGAGTTCAGGATTCCACCTAGCTATCTGTTGTTGTTAGGTGTCATCCAGTCGGTACCAACCCATAGCGACCTTAAGAACAAAACACTGTCTGATCCTGGGCCAACCTCACTATTGTTGCCACGCTTGAGTCCATTGATGTCGCCACTTGGTCAATCCATCTTGTTGGGTATCTTCCTCTTTTTCTCTGACCCTCCACTTTACCAAACATGATATCCTTCTCCAGTGACTGATCCCTCCTGACAATATGGCCAAAGTATGAGAGACAAAGTTTGGCCATCTTGGTCTCCAAGGAGCACTCTGGTCGTGCTTCTTCAGAAACAGATCGATTGGTTCTTTTGGAAGACCAGGACACTTTCAATATTCTCCTCCAACACCTAACTCAAAAACATCATTTATTCTATGATCTTCATTATTTACTGTCCAGCTTTCACATGTATATGAAGTTATTGAAAATATCATGATTTGGGTCACCTAGCTATTGGTGCTTATGTACCGTGGAGTCAATTCTGACTCATAATGACCCTGTACAGGGTGTCTGAGGTTGTAAATCTTTATGGGAGCAGAAAGCCTCATCTTTCTCCCATGGAACAGTGGGTAGTTTCGAACAGCTGACCTTGATGTTTGCAGCCCAATTCATAACCACTACGCTACCAGATCTCCTTTAGAAAACTGCAAATCAAAACAACAATGAGATCTCATATCACCTCAGCATTAATAGCAATGTTCAAAAACAGAAAGCAACAAACACTGACCTGGGTGTGGAGAGACTCTGACCCTCCTATACTACTGGTGAGACTGTGTAAATCCATACGACCCAGCAATCCTTCTATTTGTATATATCCTCAAGAAATTAATGTTGTCCTACACATAGATAAATTCACACCTAAGTTCAACACAGCACTATTCACAATAGGAAAAATAGAGATAGCTTGCATGCCCATCAGTGGAACAATAGAAAAAGCAAACTTTGGTACATACACCCAATGGGATACTAAGCAATGATTATTTTGAATAACGATGAATCAGGAAAACAACTAATAACATGGGTAGACCTGGAGGACATTATGCTGAGTAAAATCATTCAATCATAAAAGTACAAATATTGTATGTGACCACTATTATAAAAAGTCAAGAAAATATTTTCATACTAAAAGACACATTCTATGATGGTATCCTGGGGGTGAAGGAGGGGGTATTAATTTACTGGATAGAGGCTACAAACTTGAGTGATTGGGAAGGCACTATGCAAGAGAACGGCAGGGAGAAGGAAGATAACAGGAAGGGAAGGTACTAACCTTAAGGTCTGCAGTTCGAAACTACCAGCAGCTCCGCAGGAGAAAGATGAGACTTTCATAAAGATTTGCAGCCTCGGAAACCCTGTGCGGGATCTCTATGGGTCGGAACTGACTCCACGGCACTTGACAACAACACTATATATATATATAGGTTTGATAGAGGATATTTACCTTTGCTGCAAACAAATCCATGAATGTGTTGGAGCATACAGGGTGGAAAAATATGAAATCTTCTTAGACATTACCTAATACCTTGAGATGCTAAGCCAGAGGGCTTAGGACCATAGTCTCAGGGAACACACTATCATTGGCATAGCATAGTCCAAAAACACGATGCTATATCCTATTTTTGTTAGTAGGAACTAGGATCTTATAACCAAGAAAGTAGTTCTGTATCACCTGTTGCTAATGTAGTCAATCTTCAGAGAAAGAATTCAGAGCGAAGTGTTTATGGAGTATCGATACTAATAAAAACAGAGGAGCAGAAAACTCCCAGATCTATCTCTCAAAGGAAAAAGGGGAGAGGAGTTTTACAGATATTTCAGTCGTGAGGTAGAGGCCTGAGTAATTTCAAAAACGGGTGTTTTGCTTATTCAATGGTGTACTCACCATTTTGATTAGACTGTGTCCAGGTGGCCCCTTTTATCATTCCAGGTGGTGGTTATCAGTGGCCATTATAATAGATTAATTATTGTTTTCTTCCATGCCTGTGAACAGTGAAGACACTTGTAAGCAATTAGTCCCGTGGACGAATGGAACACATGAACATCAGTATCCATGATCTTGAGACTAGAAGAACTATGTAGTACCAGTTCCAACTACCAAACTGCTTTGAAAGAGATTTAAATTAGAAGTTCTTACAGTGAACGAATATATGGGACAAAACTAAAATAATCCAGCATTACTGGTCAGAAATAAGCTGGAAGGACCCTGAGATTTTGCCACAAATCAGGTCTAGAACTGAAATCACTTTTGCAGCACAATTTTTCAGCCAAGCAGTAGGTAGGTACATGCTTCAACAACACTATCAGGTGTGCACACCATAGAATGGTCAACAATTTGAGATAAAATGGGCAGCCTTTACCTAATGACAAAATTCAGAAGAGTTAGGCAAGGAGGTGGCATGGAAAAAAGAATGGCAGAGAGGTAGTAAGATAAATGATGTTACCCGGAAAACATTGTAACATTGAGATGAAAAGTTTTATACCCTTGAATGTAAAACCAATGATCTCTCCTGTAAACTCTCACTGAATTCACAATACAAAGATTTTTAAAAAGAGCAAACCTTGTATTTTACTGGGCAAATCTGTGCAAAATACCTCTTTAAAGTGCAAACAGTTGAAGAGGTCACTGAAGTGCACCTGACTGAAGCCATGGTATTTTTAGTCACCTCTCTGTGGGCTAATGAGTCAGACTGCAAAGTCATTTGAACAGCAAGGATGGTGGTTCAAGCTCACCAGCTGCTCTCTGGAAACCCTATACAGGGTCGCAATCCATTCGACAGCACTTAACAACAACAACAATATTCATATTAAAGCTGGTAGCGTAGTGGTTACGAATCGGGCTGCGAACCTTAATGTCAGCGGTTCGAAACTACCAGCTGCTCCGCGGGAGAAAGATGAGGCTTTCTACTCCTGTAAAGATTTACACCCTCGGAAACCCTGTACAGGGTCGCTATGGGTCGGAACCGACTCGACGGCACTTAACAACAACAACAAATGAATAAAAAGGAGTCTTGGTGTGGCACTGTGGGTTAATGCACCAGACTGCAAAGCTGTTTGAACTGCAAGGTCAGCGGTTCAAGCTCACCAGCTGTTCCTGGAAACCCTATACAGGGTTGTTATGCGTCAGAACTGACTCGATGGCACTTAACAACAACAACAACGAATAAAAAAGATAAGAAGAAATGAGGCATTTGAATTATACTGTGAGTGAATAATACCGAATATATTATAAACTGCTAGAAGAATGAACAAATCTGTCTTGGAAGAGTTATAGCCATAATGCTCCTTAGAAGCTCTAATGATAAGATTTGGTCTTAGAGATTTGGGATATGTTATAAGGAGGTACCTACTGAGGTTGGTCCAGGATCGGGTGGTGTTTCATTCTGCTGTGCATAAGGTCGTTATGAGTTGGCACCGACTCTATGGCACCTAACAACAACAACATGCTTGGAAAAGGACATCATCTTTAGTAGAGGGTCAGCAAAAAAGAGGAAATCACCCAGAGATAGATACATTGCCATAGTGACTGAAACAGTGGGCTCAAACAGCTGAAAACAATTGTGAGAATGGTGCAGTATTTGTTCAGTTCTACAAAAGGTTTTTTTGTTCAGTTCTACAAAAGGAGCTCTGGTAGCGTAGCGATTACGAATCGGGCTGCTAACCTCAAGGTCGGTGGTTCAAAAGTACCAGTGGTTCCGTGGGAGAAAGATGAGGCATTCTGCTCCCGTAAAGATTTACATCCTCGGAAACCCTGTGCAGGGTCACTATGAGTCAGAACTGACTCCACGGTACTTAACAACAACAAAAGGTCAGTATAAATCTGAATTAACTTAAAGGTAACAGCAATGAAATCACTCATTATTAGTATTTGTTTAATATTCAATGCATACTGAAGTTTAGTCTAGGTTTACCAATCACCTGTTCACCACTCATTTATTAATTTAGTTAAATAAATGTTTATATGAATTGTCACTAAACTATGCACCATATTAGCACTTTGGAAGGAAAAAATCAAGAAATAAAATAAAATTCATATTCCATGAATTTGTGTACTATTTATTGGTGAAATATAATACATAAGGGAATATAAATAAGACTTCTGCAAAAGTCACACAGTCATAAGCACTTTAAGAAATGGAGTATAAATTATTTAGTGCTAAAGCCAGATTCAGAAGACGCCGTGGAATGAGGGATATCATTGCTGATGTCCAATGGGTCTTGGCTGAATGCAGAGAATATCACAAAGGCTTTTGATTGTGTGGATCATGACAAGCTATGGGCAACATTGTAAAGTATGAGTATTCCAGAACACTTAATTGTGCTCATGAGGGATCTGTACCTGGAATCTCTACTTTCCATCTTAGCTTCATAAGAAGGGTGAAAATACTTTCTAAATTCAGAGACACTGTTAATTTCCTAACAATTAGTTTTTAACTTTTCTAATCACAATGAAAAGGAGCTCTGGTAGCGTAGTGGTTACGAATCGGGCTGCTAACCTCAAGGTCGGCAGTTTGAAACTACCAGCGGCTCAGCGGGAGAAAGATGAGGCGTTCTGCTTCCGTAAAGATTTACAGCCTTGGAAACTCTGTGCAGGGTCGCTATGGGTTGGACCCGACTCCACGGTACTTAGCAACAACAACAACAACAATCACAATGAAATTAATATTGTACCACAGTAACACCAGGAGCCCTGGTGTGGCACTGTGGGATAAGCATTCTACCTCAAGGTCAGTTGCAATCACAAGGTCAGTTGTTCAAACCCACCAGCGGCTCCCCAGAAACACTATACAGGGTCGCTATGAGTCAACATCAACTGGACAGCACTTAGCAACAAAAACAACATAGTAACAAGAAATGTATGCTGCAGACAATATGAAATGGAAAGGATAAGAGATTTAATGAAATAATGGAGACTTCTAGTCAGACAGTGCAAACTTAAAATATACATACTGATGTGAAAACAAATATTTCCAGTGTCCATCTCTTCTGATATTTAATATTATATCATGTACCATACAATATGTAAATAGCATAGTTTTAGCTAGTACTGTGAATGAATTTGTATTTAAAATAAGTTAAATAATAAGTAACAAGTAAGCTTTTGTGGGGTTTCTTGCTTTTGTTTCATTGAGATTCTTTGTTTAAATAAAATAAATATCTACTTTTAAGTATAATTTAGTTAGATTTTTTTAAAATGAAAAAATCCATGTTATTTGTTGTCTTTTGATCATATTCAGTGACACCTTGCTTTGTATTCTGATGTTTAAAGCGATGTAAATTTGAAACTGCCCTCTGATGACTGTGCTTTCAAATATTTTAACACCTTAATGTCTTCTCACTGAACCATAAAAAATATTTATATGTTCGTTTTTCAAAACATTTAGACTATGGGAAGCTCATAATAAGATGGAAAAAAACAAATTATGATTACCAAAGCATAATTTTTGTGTGTGTCTATGTATGCATAATGAAGGGAAGAAAAAAAAAAGTGCTTTACCAAAGTAAATTCTTACAGATAATCACAAAGTGGAAAGCAGAAAAGTAATTAATGACTTCCTTCCAGTGTGGCATTATACAAATCTCTTGACAGGATACAGCAACAACTAGCAAGCCTCAATTTTTGCTAAGTGTTTTCATATGGTAATGGATGAAATAATTCTGAATTTAACAAATTTGCAGATCTACTACTTTTTATGACTCCAATATTTTTCAATTGCTTTAGCAGTCATAAATTTATCTTTTATCACCTTGATGATTAAAGATGGGCATTACAGTAAATCAAGTTTACCTCATAGTACATTCAAAATGTCATAATAAACATCAAAAAAAGTTGCATATAGTGTCATAAATACAATCAAATGAGGATTCCCAGAATTTACTCTGTCATATAAATGCCACAACCAGACAATATTATGTGTATATGGAGTAGGTAGCACCCTAAGTAGGTTTATTTAAGAGACACTCAGGAAAGAACTCGGCTAGGGTAAGATTTTTCTAGTCTTTGCCATAGCCACTGCCAGGTAGTCAATTCTGACTAATAGCAAGCCTATATAGGTTTTTTGAGATATAAATCTTTACAGAAACAGACAGCCGTCTCTTTCTTCTATAAAGAATGAATTGAAACCACCTATACTTTGCACGAGGGCTTCTATCGTGGAGGGCGGCCGTTAAACGATATGTGAGAACTGCGCAGACCTGGTGGAGGAGTTAAATGAAACCCAGACGACGGAGCTGCGGGGTGAGAGCTGTCTGGAGACCAGGTCGATGGGGAGACGCATTCTATCAGGAAGAGACTTCAGTGGCCAGCCAGGCTGTCCTACTTACTCCAGATGCCAGAGCGCCGTCCTAGCCTAACCGTTGGATCTTGGCTTTGAGGCGGGGGTCGACCAACTTAGAGACCAAATTAGCAACCCACAAGCGCAGCCCAAAGCGTCTCACTACAACCCAGTTGCCCTTGCTGCGCTTCTGCCCCTTGATTGACATCCAAGGATGGAAATCCCACCTTTGAGC
>NW_006408771.1:1469285-1469821 GCF_000296735.1 Chrysochloris asiatica | reverse complement strand
GGGAGAAAGATAAGGCTTTCTACTCCCGTAAAGATTTACACCCTTGGAAACCCTGTACAGGGTCGCTATGGGCCGGAACCGACTCGACAGCACTTCACAACAACAACAACATACTTTGCACGAGGGCTTCTATCGTGGAGGGCGGCGGTTAAACGATGTGTGAGAACTGCGCAGACCTGGTGGAGGTGTTAAATGAAACCCAGAACACGGAGCTGCAGGGTGAGAGGTGTCTGGAGACCAGGTCGATGGGGAGACGCCTTCTATCAGGAAGAGACTTCAGGGGCCAGCCAGGCTGTCCTACTTACTCCAGATGCCAGAGCGCCATCCTAGCCTAACCGTTGGATCTTGGCTTTGAGGCGGGGTCGACCAACTTAGAGACCAAATTAGCGACCCACAAGCGCAGCCCAAAGCGTCTCACTACAACCCAGTTGCCCCTGCTGTGCTTCTGCCCCTTGATTGACATCCAAGGATGGAAATCCCACCTTTGAGCTAGATTTAAGGGCCCTAGCACAAGGAGATTCCTATTTAACAGCAAC
>NW_006408771.1:1450458-1452492 GCF_000296735.1 Chrysochloris asiatica | reverse complement strand
CTGCATTATGCAGATGATACAACCTTGCTTGCTGAAAGTGAAGAGGACTTAAAACATTTACTGATGAAGATCAAAGAGCACAGCCTTCGGTATAGATTACATCTCAACGTAAAGAAAACCAAAATCCTCATCACTGAACCAATAAACAACATTCTTATCAACAGAGAAAAAATTGAAGTTGTTAAGGACTTCATTCTTGGATCAACTATCAACACTCACGGAAGCTGCAATGAAGAAATCAAATGACATATTGCATTAGGCAAATCTGTTGCAGAAGACCTTTTTAAAGTGTTGAAGAGCAAAGATGTCAGCTTGAGGACTAAGGTGCGCCTGACCCAAGCTATGGTGTTTGCAATAACCTGGACAGTAAATAAGGAAGACCATAGAAGAATTGACACATTTTAGTTATGGTGTTAGAGGAGAATATTGTAAATGACATGGGCTGCTAAAAGAACCAACAGCCCTGTATTGGAAAAAGTGCAACAAGAGTGTGCCTTGGAGGCCAGGCAGGATGTCCAGACTTGTCTCTTATACTTTGGACATATTTTCAGGAGGGACCTGTCACTGGAAAAGGATATCATGTTTGGTAAGTTGGAGAGTCAAAGAAAAAGAGGAACACCTCCAACAAGAGGGATTGACCAAGTGGTATCATCGATGTACTCAAGCATGGTACCAGTAGTGAGGTTGGTCCAGGATTGGGCAGTGGTTTGTTCTGCTGCATAGGGTCACTATGAGTCGGTACCGACTCGATGGCACCTGACAAAAACAACAATATGTCTGCTCTTTCTAATGGACAGGACAGTCTTGAGAGATTATTCTCCCTGTCCTCCAGACTGCTGACATTCTTTTTAAAAAGCTTGGATTAGATCTTTACCCATCTCTGTGACTGACTACAGTGACAGGCAGCAAATTCTAGTTTCAGCTTAGCAGGAAAAGCACCACGTTGTTGTTTTTGGGTGCCATTGGGTCAGAATCGACTCATAGCGACTCTATGAACAACACTGCCTGATCCTGTGCCAACCTCACAATCTCAGGCAAAATATTTCTTAAACTTTTTTAATCTTTATGAGATTGTTACTTGCATATTTTCCACTTGTGAAGGTACAAAAGTAAATTTCCTAAGATAACATAACCAAAGCTAGTAAATTTCTACTTTGACATAACTACCTGATTACAGGGACTTGAATACTTTCAGGTTTCATTAAAACAATGTTGATTAGTGTTTTCCTGCTTTTTAAGCCCCTACAGTTGTTGAAAATAATCTCTCTCTTTCTCTCCCTCTCTCTCTCTCTCTCTCTCTCTATCTCTCTCTATGCAACAAGTAACACAAAGGATATTTAAGGAAAGGAGGAAATGTAGAATATAATCTTCTCTTTCTGCCCCTTTTGAGCTAAAGGGAATAAGTTGGCAAACTCTGGATGATTGCTCTTTCCATTTGTATTCAACATTGTATTGCACAGGAGGTATGAACAGTGCAATAGGAAAATAAATAAATAATCAAGACATCCAAATTAGGTAAGTAATAAAACTGTCTTTATTCATAGTTTAAATGATTCCATATGTAGACAATTCTAAGGAATCCACAATAAACAAACAAACACTGCTAGAAACAATAAATAATTATAGAGGCTACCAGATATAAAATCAATATACAAAAATCTACTTTATTTCCTTATACCAGCAACATGAAGTCTGAAAATAAAATGATGAGAAGAATTCTATTTAAGATAGCTTCAAGAAAAATGAAATGTGAATATATTTTACAAGGAAAGTATAGAATTTATATGTGAAAAACTACAAAATAGTACTGACACAAATGGAAAATCTAAATAAATTGAGATCCATGCTCCATATTCATTTTTTGCAAGTGTCAATATTTTTAGATGCCTTATCTCCCAAAGTTGATATGTAATTTTAGTACAATTCCTATCTAAATCCCAACAGGTTATTCTTCAAACAGTTACAAACTAACCATAACATATATATGAAAGCACAAACAACCTAGATAAGTAAAAATAATTTTGAAAAAAAAAA
>NW_006408771.1:1446007-1450358 GCF_000296735.1 Chrysochloris asiatica | reverse complement strand
AACCACCAAACCAATGCCTTGTGGTTTGCAGTTTAGGGCTTATCCAAAAGTACCATCCCAGAAACTTACTTAAAAGATACTATTTCAGCAGATACTATGATCCCACTGAATCAAGGTAGTATGATAATAGTGCAAATTTATGTATATCAACTAAGGGGAAAAACAAAATAACATAAAATTTGGTTGTTCTTTGTTTCCCATCTCCATAAAGTTTAAATGATCTGTTCTAGAATTATCTACCTCTTTTGTCTACTTTGGTGATAGTGTGGGATGGAGTCAATTCCAACTCATCACCACCTTGTATAGAGTTTCCGAGACTACAAATCTTCCTGTGAGCAGTAAACCTCATCTTTCTCCTGTGGAGCACCTGATGGACTCAAATTGCTGATTTTGCAGTTAGCAAATCAACATGTAACTAACTTACTACACTACCAAGGCTCCTACTTGGTTGTTGTTGTTAAGTGCCATCGAGTTGATTCCAACCCATACCGACCCTGAATAGGGTTTCCAAGGAGCATCTGGTGAGCTTGAACCACCGACCTTAAAGTTCAGATGACTTTGCAGTCTGTCACATTTGCCCACAGAGCCACATGAGGACTCCAGTCTCATGCTTTAGGACTACAAATGTCCTTGTTCAAGTATTTTAGTCTCTTTTGGTCAAGGGTATAATATTTTAAGTCTCTTTACTGCAGTGTACTTCATTAACCCTTCTGAATGAAATAAAGGAAGAAAAACATCTTTCAGCAATTTATTTAAAGTTCTGCAAAACGAAGAAGTAGAGTTTTAAAAAGACTTCCTGAATGTTAAAAACAAAGTCATTAATTTTAGGATCAGTATAATGCTTACTTCATGACTAGTTCTCATATAGAACAGTTAAAAGGGAATATATAGTCAGTATTTGTTTTTATTATTGTTATGTGTGTAATTTTATCTTCTCTTAATTTCAAATTATATATTAGTAAAACCAAATGAATTTTTTTCACCTTTGAGTTTAAATGATTCAGTAATTTCTCTCCCACCATGTTAGCAGTTCCATCATTAGAATGGACGGAAACATGCCAAGGTCTTAGGAAACAAGAGAAGATGAAAAAAATCTAATAAGGAAAAGCTTAGGCCATTAATTCTTTCCAGTTTAATTTTCCATTGAGCTGTTATTAAACTGAAAATTCACAGTTCTAGCAGCGGTCTCACATAACCCTGCTTAAGTTGGTCCTTGATGAATAATAACATATTTAAATGTATGATACTGTAAAGGAAGAACCTGCAAATATGATGAAGACAGATGCTTTTGAAAAAGCCAAATACCCCAGGGACAGTTAATTTAAGAAATCGTTTTTTAAAGCAGCATTTAAGTCAGTGCGTAAAAGGAACAATATAATGACTACTTCTGTTTTTACTTCTATTTCCTTTTTTCATAGGCAGCATGATTGATACAATAAAAAAAATACAAAATGTGGCCTTCATTGCAGCTTTATAACTTCATTTTCTCAAGAAAAATGAAGATACATTTTGAAAAGTGATGCTAATAGAATTGATGAACTCAAAAATTATTAGGGCTTAAATGGTAAGCTATAGTTTTAATTAATTATTATATCTTTTATTTCACAGGAAAATCACTACTTAAAAAATGCTGTTTTGGGGGAAGAGCTTGATGATGGATAGAGTAGAGGTGCAATGAAGAGCTCCATCAGCAATACCACAGAATACCAGGCAAAGTGGGTTCAGGGGAGAGCTCCAAAATTCTGAACTACATCTGTAGGAATATTTAAAATGTTTGAAGGCTTATAGATAACAGAAGTAAGAAATCTCATGCTTTAGAATCTGCTGGGCTCAGTGGTCCGGAGCTGACAACTTGGGCGAGATCAAATGGCAAGACCAAGAAGAGGAACAAACCAACCCACCATGAACTAACACCCATATGAACCTTGGAGCAAAGGTGACGATATCATTTGTTTGCTCTGATTTTTTTTTTTCTTTTTCCTTTTTTTTTTTTTTTTTTTGGCATTTGATCATTGGCCTCTAGCTGTCTGCACTCCTTCATTCTGGTGACTAGAGTGGGTGCCTGAGCAAGTGGACACCCCTCACCCCCACCACTGGAGAGTTCTTCCACCACGCATGTATACAGATCCTCTCAGCATTTAAAGGGACTTGCTTGCTTGTTTGTTAAGTGCCGTGGAGTTGGTTCTGACTCATAGCAACCATGTACATGGTTTCTGAGGCTGTGGATCTCTGCGGGAACGGAAAGCCTTGTCTATCTCCCACGGAACAGCTAGTGGTTTCAAACTGCCAACCTTGATTCATAACCACTACACTACCAGCATCAGCTCAAAATGGCCACAGCCGGCCCTAAACTGTTTATAAATAGGGAAAAGGCCAGAACAGGGGCTGTGGAGAGGGAAAGTGTGAAAACATAACAGGTTAAAAATTAAATCCTGAGGTACAGAATAACAACCAACAGTGACATCTTGAAATTTCTCAGATGGCTTTGAAGGCAAGAAGCAGAAAGAGGACATTAAAGTCATATTCATACTAGGCTACAGATTTTTTTCTTCTCTTCTCTCTTTCCTTTCCTTTTTCTGTGATTATAGCCTACAGTACCCAATCTGTATTTTGGTTCTTTTGCCTTGCATTTTTTGCTGTTGCTGTTTTGGTTTTGTTCCCCCTTTTACCATAGGGGCTCTTTCTCTCCCTATATTACCCAAGAAGAAGCATCAATTACTTCCACATGGTCAAGATACAATCACACCCTGCAAAGCCCCACAATCCAGGCAAGAACAAATAACAAGTACCATACACCAGGAAGGCAGACAACACATATGAAAATTACTCTGAGTTAAGCAATAAGAAGAGTGAAAAGGGAAGCCTATCTCCTGATTACATCTACCTGGAGGCAATCAGAAATCATAAAAAATACCAAAACACAAACTCAATTAACTATTAATATTAAGACCACAGCTAAATACTGAACATGTCTATGAAGCAAAAAGAGATGATCATATCAGCACACATCCAGAAACAAGATAAATTGTCTGAGACAAATAACCTAGAGGTAGACCTGGAATCCATTCTGGAAGGAAGGCAGGCCTTGGAAATGCCTGAAAAGGAATTCAGAAAAATGGAGTTGAGCAAAATAAGTAAGAAATCAGGAGTTGAGCAAAATAAGGAAGAAAGGAAAGTGCTACAGGAACAATCGAATATGATAGATACAGCATTGGAAGCAATTCAAAACCTACATAAAGATGTTCAAATGATTAATAATAGAATATCAGAAATAAAAAATACACTGAAAGGGCAGAGCTGAAATACACTGAAAATACACATAGTAGAAGTGAAGCGATGGAATGTGGAACTAGTGATCTGGAGGATAAATCTCTCAATACCACTGAGATAGAAGAACAAGCAGAAAAATGGATAAAAAAAATCTGAAGAAGGTCTAAGATACATGTTGGACAACATAAAAAAGAATAAATTAAAAAGGTAAACCTATAGGAACAGAGATCCAGATGGTGAGAAGGTGAGATAGATTACAGAATAAAATAGACTACTCTAAATGGAGGGAAAAGTTAATGGAATATAAGGTAACCTCAAAGAAAATTAACACTTCACAACATACCAAGAAAATGAAAAACCAAGAAGATCAAGGAAACATTAAATCTATGAGGAAACTTACAAGAAAAACCATAAAAACCATTAACTCAACACAGGAAGACACACAGAACAAAGAAAGCAGTAACACACACACACACACACACACACAAAACAACAACATAATGACAGTAATTAATCCATACCTATTGATAATTACACTGAATGTAAACGGATTAAATGCACCATTTAAGAGACGGAGGGTGGCAGAATGGATAAGAAAACAAGATCCTTCGATATGCTGTCTGAGAGAGGCGTATCTCACACACAGAGACAAAAACAGATTAAAAGTCAAAGGATGGAAAAAAATATATACCAAATTAATTGTAATAAAAACGAAAAGGGCTGGCAGTACTAATCTCTGATAAAATAATCTTTGAGGCAAAAATGAGCATAATAGATATAGACGGACATTATCTCATGATTAAAGGGACAATTAAACAAGATGACATAACCATAATAAATATCAATGCTCTTAATGAAAGAGCTCCAAAATATATAAAGCAAACTCGAATAGATTTGAAGAAAGAAATAGATGAATCAACAATAATCATGGGTGATTTTAATACACTGCTTTCAAAAATGGATAGAACAACCAGTAAGAAACTTGGCAAAGACACAAAGGAACTAAACAACACAATCAGCAACTGGACCTCATAGATGTGTGCAGAGCATTCAACCCAACAACTGCACAATACACATTATT
>NW_006408771.1:1435291-1442215 GCF_000296735.1 Chrysochloris asiatica | reverse complement strand
AAAATAGTCCAACCTCTCTGGAAGCAATATGGTGCTTCCTCAGAAGGTTGGAAATAATGCCTTATGATCCAGCAATTCCTCTACTTGGTGTTTACCCACCAGCAATATGAGCCATAACATGAGTAGACATATGCACACCAATGTTCATAGCAGCACTATTTACAATAGCAAAAATAGAGACAGCCTAAGTGTCCATCACCTGAAGAATGGATAAACAAACTGTGGTACATACACACAATGCAATATTATGTTACCTTGAAGAACAACAAGGAGGAAGGTAGAATCTCCACTGAGTAAGTAGACAATCTGTCTGGGCAGGGCTGACGAAAGCAGATGGGGATAGCATCCTTTCTTCCATGCCCTCTGGATCTAGGTTCCCTCTTGAAAGCTTGTAAGCCAGTCACTTCTTGCCTTTGTAGCCCCTCATTTTGGGTAGCCAATGTCCAAGTTGCTCATCCCTGTCTACCCTCTGTATGGAGGGGGTGGGAATGGTCTTCACTGTGAAGATTTGTTCCCTCTTGAATAATTGCTTTCAGAATTGACTGTGAGGGTTGGAAATTTAAAGGTCGACATTTTGTAGCAAAAGGAGGGGAGTGGTTGACTTTGCAGTTCAGGAGTGGAGGTCCCTGGGACCATTAGGGAGAACAGCAGAGTGTGGGACCCTACCCAGAGAAACAGTGATGCCAGAGATGGAAGCAGAGACAATGATGTGAAGAGATGGAGTGGCTGAGAACTCTAGACCCAGAGAGGGAGAGGGGCTGTGTGCTGAAGAACAGGGAGCAAGCTTGCAGGGTATATGGTTGATGCTGCATGGAGGGGATTGTAACCATGGCAACGAAAGCATATAGGATAAGATGAATATAAAGCTAATGTTCTCCCATGTAAACTATCACATAATTCACAATAAAACCTTTTTAAAAGGCTGTTTTAAATTATAGGAAATTATTTAAAAGCCCTATGCAGCATTTCTGTGCACATGGTAGGACTTAAAAAGAGAGTGCTTGTTGTAAAAATTTCCATCTAGTAAATTTACAACAAGCACTCTCTTTTTAAGTCCTACCATGTGCACAGAAATCTTCCTGGGTTATTCATCTCATTTTTTCCTGAAAGCATTAATATGATGTTGGCATACTATCAGCAATTAAAGATAAGAATTCTTCACTCATTCAAAAATACTTATAATCTCTAAAAGTGTATGGGCCTGTCTAACCACTCCACAAGCTGATATTTTGAGCTCAAATTTAACCTTTTGGGCTGGAAAGCATACACCCTTAAATCACATTTTTCTCACAAGAATATAGAATATGCATGCAGTTCACATATCTATAGATATTCAGAATAGTTCTCATTTTTCACATTAACATTCCCAATTTTTATCCTTTGTATATTCATTGTAGAAAGTTTAAAAAGTAAAGAAAAAGAAGTGAAACAGTAATATTAAATATAATCCTAACACCTAAGGCAACTTTATTTATATCCTTTCAGATTTTTTTTTCTGTGAGTTTACATAAGAAATATCTAATCTTTAGCCTGATGTACTTGCAATGTCAAGTCTTGCAATGCAAAATTCAGAATAATCTCCAGGGTACCTAACAACAATACAAAGCTGGTGGTGCTCGTGTGCCTTCAAGTACATTCTGAATCATAGCAACCCTATTTACTGCAAAATGAAACATTGCCTAGTCCTGTGCCCTCCTCACAATGGTTGCTATGTTTGAGTCCATTGCTGTTGCATGTCAATCCATTTCATTGTATTCTTTTTTGCTGACCCACCAGCTTGCCAAGCATGATTCCCTTCTTCAGGGACTGGTCCCTCCTGACAACATATCCAAAAAATAAGAACTAGTCTCATCATGCTAACTTTAAAGGAGCATTCTAGCTGCACTTCTTCCAAGACTGATTTGCTTGTTCTTTTGTTACTTTTCAATTTTTTGTTAATACCATAAACATAAGTGCAGGGATTCTTCTTCAGTCCTCCTTACTCATTGTCTGATTTTTACATGCATATGAGATGACTGAAAATAGTATGGCTTGGGTCAGATACCTATTTGTTCTCAAACTGATGTATTGGCTTTTTAACACATTAAAGAGGTGTTTTGCAGCAGATTTGCCTAATGCAATACATCATTTGAATTATTGACTGCTTCTTCCATGAGTGTTGATTGTGGATTCAAGCAAAATTAAGCATTTGACAACTTCAGTATTTTCTCCATATTTCATGATGTTTATTGATTCAGTTATGAGGATTTGTGTTTTCTTCAAATTAAGGTTCAATTCATACTAAATACTGTAGCCTTTGATCTTCATCAATAAGTATTTTATTTCCACTTTCAGAAAGCAAGGTTGTGCCATCTGCATATCAGAGATTGTAAACGAGTATTTCTCATATCTGGATTTCATGCTCTTCTTCATATAACCCAGTTTCCCAGAATAATTATCAGCATTTGTTGTTGTTAGAAGCTATTGAGCTAGTACTGACTCATAGCAATCCTATGCACAACAGAACGCAATACTGCCCAGTCCTGTGTCAACTTCACAAGCATTTCTATATTTGAGCCCATTGCTGCTGCAACTGTGCCAATCCAACTCATTGGGGTCTTTCTCATTTTCTCTAACCTTTCATTTTACCTAACATGAATCTTCTCCAGGGACTTTTCCCTTCAGATAATATGTCCGAAGAATGAGAGACAAAGTCTGGCCATCCTAGATTCCAAGGAGTATTCTGGCTGTATTTCTTCCAACATATACTAGATTGTTTTTTGGCATCCATGATAATTTCAATATTCTCCTCCAACACCACAACTCAAATGCACCAGTTCTTCTATGGTCTTCCTTATTCACTGTCCAACTTTCACATGCATATGAGGTTATTGAAAATACCATGGATTGGGTCAGGTGCACCTTAGTCCTCAACTGACATCTTTGCTTTTCCACGCTTTAAAAAGGTTTTGCAGCAGATTTTCCTAATGCAATACATCATTATGTCGTTTGATATCTTGGCTGCTGCTTCCATGAATGTTGATGGTTGATTTAAGCAAAATGAAGTCTTTGACAGCTTCAATATTTTCTCCATTTATATGGATGTCGAATATTGATCCAGTGGTGAGTATTTTTGTTTTCTTTACATTGAGATGCAAGATGGCCAAACTCTGTCTCTCAGACATTGGATATATTGTCAGGAGGGACCAGTCGCTGGAGGATACCATGTTTGGTAAGGTGGAGGGTCAGAGGAAAAAGGAAGATTCCCCCCCCCACCCCCCAACGAGATGGAATGGCCAAGTGGCAGCATCGATGGACTCAAGCATGGCAACAGTAGAGAGGTTGGTGCAGGATCGGGCAGTGTTTCATTCTGCTGTGCATAAGGTTTCTATGAGTCGGTACCAACTCGATGGCACCTAACAACAATATTTTCTCTGTTTCCAACTTTCACATTCCAATCACCAGTAGCTATCAGTGCATTTTGCTTGTATATTTGATCAATTTAAAACTGAAGTAGTTAGTAGAGTTGTTCAATTTCATCATAATTGACTTTTGAGGTTGAAGTGTAAATTTGAATAAAAGTCATATTAACTGGCCTTCGTTATAGGCATATGGATATTTTCATAGCATGGACAACATTGTGCTTCAAGATAGATTCTGAGCCATTGCCATGCTGCACTGAGTTTCGATGACAGGTAAGACTGAGGAATTCACACTGACCACCTAAGACAGGCAGCGTCCCTTAAACAAACAATAAATAAGGGAGAATCTGATGCAGACCGTGCAGACCCGGTCAGGAGTTCAAGACCCTGTGGGCCCAAGCGTTGCAGACCGTCCAAACCATAGGCTCTGAGGATCAGACTTTAGCTACCTAGCAGACATAGCAAACTGTCCCTCATCTGATTATTCAGTTATGGTTGTTAGTAATCTCATACATGAGCCCTGGATATCCACAGATAAATGTAAAAACCTTCCCTAAAAACCGAGACTGTAAATTCCAAAAAGCCAAATTTTTCCAAAAAAAAAGCTAAAGAGGATAGAGAGAAACACTGTTAACTGATGTTATATGGAGGGGAGTATAATCAATGTAATGAAACAAGTTATATGAATGGTTGAATGTGAAACTGATGATGTGCCCTGAAAACTTTCACTCAATCCAAAATAAAAACCTTTATAAAAAAAAAAAAAAGATAGATTCTGAAATGCTTTTCTTTGAAAATGAACATGACCCAATTCTTTCTGAATTTGTCCTCCCTGGCAGAGTAACCCTTATGATTACCCAGTTCTAAGTAACCAATACCAATCCATTTCAGCTCACTAATGCCTAGTATATCAACCTTTATGCTTTTCATTTTATTGTTGACAACTTCCCATTTTCCTAGATTCATACTTTGTACACCCACATTCCATTTATTAATGTACATTTGAAGCTGTTTCTTCTGATTTTGACCTGTGTCCCATCAGTAAATCAAAGTACTGAAAGCTTTGTTCCATGCATGTCACTAATGTCAAATCCCCTTTGAGGAGGTAACTTTTCTTCAGCTGTAATTTGAGTGCCTTCCAACCTGAGGGACTTGTCTTCCACATCTTCAATCACTATATTAGACAATGCTCTGATGATATTCATATTTTCAATGACTAACCATTCTGAAGTGGTCCTACCACTCCTTATTCCTAATCTGTCTTAATTTGGAAGCTCTGACAAAACCTGTCTATCAAGGGTTGCCCTACTGTTGTTGTTGGTAAGTGCAATAGAGTTGGTTCCAACCCATAGTGACCCTGTATAGGGTTTCCAAAGAGTGGCTAGTGAGCTTGAACTGCCAACCTTGCAGTTCAAAAGGCTTTGCAGTCTGGCATATTAACTCACAGCACCACACCAGAGTTGCCCTATTGGTAGTTAAAATACTGGTTGCAGAGTTTCTAGTATCCCAACTGCACACAAGCCACTACAGTACAACAGACTGACATACAAGTGGCAACCTGCCCTATATAGGCAAACATTTAAACAATTAAATGTCATCAATTCATTTAAAAATCATATGACCAAATGCATACATATATTTGTATTTTCTAGGATAAACAATAATATACTATACACCTTTTACTACATTTTCCCTTTTCATTTAAAAATATCTCAAAAATCATTTCATCATTATGTATAACAAGATACCTCATTCTTTCCAGAGCTTCATATTCTGTCATTTATCACCGCTATCAGTTTCTTTAGTAATCTTCTCTTATCGATGACCATTTGAGTTGATTCCAGAGTACTATTACAAATAGTTCATCTGTCTTTTTCCTTTTTAGCCAGTATATTTTAGGAATGAACTCTTAGAAGTTTAATCACTGAATCAAAGGATAAATGTGTAGGTAATTTTGCTAAATATTGACAAATTTTCCTCCAAGGGTTTGTTCCATTTTGCATTCCTGACATCAATTAAGAGACAGACTGTTTTCCCAGAGCCTCTTGTCAGATTCTTGAATATTTGCCTATATAATAAGTGAAAAATATGTCACTACACTTTTACTTTGTATTCCTCTTAGGTGTCGGGGTGAGCATTATCTCATGTCATTTATTTTTTATTTCTATGATCTTTTTCTCCATATTTCTAGTTTATTTCTAATGGGTTGCAATTATTTTTCTTGTTTTTCATTAGGTTTTTTTATATAAGGAATATTAAACATTCAATCTGATATAAATTAAAACTCTGTTCCCAAATGTAATTTACTTATGTTTTTCCTTATTTTTACTTGATTCAGAATCATCATTAGAAAAGATTTGTTTGTCTTTATAAAGGGGTTCACCAATTATTCTCCTAATACTGTGTAGTATGATTTGTTAAAGACAAATCTCAGTTTCCTAGGTGATTAAATGGCAGACAACAACTGACCAATACTCCTGCAAAATGCCAAGGTCCTGAAATACAAAAACAGAAAAGAATTGTTCCACATTTAAGGAGACAGAGAAGAAATGCAATAAGTGTTTCGGAATTGAATTTTTCAAGAGGAAAAAAGACACTAGCTGAAGGAATGGTAACATTTGAGGATGCTCTACAGACTAGATAATAGCACCATATCTATGTTAATTCCAGATTGCATTCACTATGCTTTATTTGTTAAGATGTTAGTATTTGGAGAATCTACTTGAATATAATACATGAATTATTTGCACTATTTTTAAATTTTATAGTCCTGAAATTATTTAAAGATAAAATTATAATGTTTTTAAATCACTGGAAAATACTATTCTTATTTTTGCCTCCAAACTATATATCTATGAACATTTTATTTCACATGAATTTATCAAGTCAGAATTTTATAACAATGCTATTTAAAATTGATGAAATTCACAATACTTAAAGAGCCAACCAGGTAAGTTTTATTAATTAGCTTATTACCTAGTCATTCAATTACATAATATCTGCTTTAATTTAAAATACTACTGTTTTTGCTATTATTTGGCTTGGATATACTACAATAATATGTCTTTAACTGAAAATTTTAGCTTACTAATAATATAGTTAATATTTTGTAATAAACTCTCACACTGTTACAATTGTATTGTGGGCAAATGCAGACAGGATCAACTATGCATTTGCAAGGCCCTGTGCAAAATGAGAATGAGAGTTTCATGGTTCAAAAATCATTTAGAAACCTAAGATAGCAATAGCCAATGATTCAAATAAGCTCAATGCTTTCTGAATGTACATTTAACATAACCATACTGCTAACCCTGAGTGCAAGATTTGGAGTTCAGACTTGATGATGGTCTCCGACTGAATCCTGGCAACTCTAATTACCAGCTAGGTGACTTTGCAATTTTAGTTAATCCTACTAATCTCTAATTTTTTCACATGAATATTGGGGAAAGGGCAACACTGAGAAATAATAAAAATGCTCAGGCTTATAGGGTGCTGGAATGATTGCTTGTAAAATGCTTAGAAA
>NW_006408771.1:1431530-1433721 GCF_000296735.1 Chrysochloris asiatica | reverse complement strand
AATGAGTCTTCCTCCAATACTGATGCCATGTTTTATTCATGTAACCCATCTTCTCAGATTATTTGCTCAGCATACAGGTTCAATAAGTATGGTGAAAGATTATAACCCTATTGCACACGTTTCTTAATTTTAAACCATTCAGTGTTCCCATGTTCTGTTCAAACAACTGAATCTTGGTCCAGGTACAGATTCTTCATGAGCACAATTAAGTATTCCAGAATACTCACAATGCTGTCCAAAGCCTGTCATGATACACACAATCAAAATCCTTTGCACAGTTAATAAAGCACAGGTAAACATCTTTTTTATATTCTCTGCTTTTAGCCAAGACCCTTCGGACATCAGCAATTATATCCCTTATTCCATGGCCTCTTCTGAATATGGCTTGAACCTCTGGAAGTTCTCTGTCAATTTATGCTTGTAGCTGTTTCTGTATTACCTTTAGTAAAACTTTACTTGCATGGGATGTCAAAAACATTGTCTGATGATTTCTGCATTCCATTGGGTCACCTGTCTTTGGAATGGGCACAAATACGGATCTTTTCCAGAGAGTTGTCTTCCAAATTTCTTGGCATAGATGAATGAATGCCTCCTATACTGCCTCACTTTTGTGAAAGATTTCAATTTGTATTCCATCAATTCCTGGTGCCTTTTTTTTTTCTCTTTTCCTTTTGCCAATTCCTAAAATGCACCTTGGACTCCTTTAGTATCATTGGCTTTGTTCATATGCTAACTCTTGAAACTATTTCCTTTTGGTACAGTATATTCCTTCCAACTTCTTTTGATGCTTTCTGCATCATTCAATAATTTGCCCAGAGGATCCAGAAACAGATAGATTATGAAAGACTTCCAAATTAATTTTTTTATATGACTAGAATTTTTTCACTGTTGCAAACACATATACAAAACATTAGCCAATTCAACATCGTTCAGGAGTACAATTTTGTGACATCAATTGAATTAATCATATTGTATAACAGTCTCACATAGTCTTACCCAAATTTCCCATCATCATAAACAGAAACTTAGCACTTTCTAAACAATGCCTTCTTCTACTGCCTTTCTCCAACCCCTGGTAATCATTAATAAACTTTGGGATCTACATTTGCCTATTCTTATTACTTCATTTAAGAGCTCTCATACAATATTTATCCTTTGTGAGTGACTTATTTTAGTCAGCATAAGGTTTTTTAAGGTTCATCCAAGTTTTAGCATGTTTTAGGATTTCATTTTGCTTTCTTTCTGAATAGGTGTAGTTCATTGTATATACCAGTATATACCATACATTGTTTATTCATTCATCCTTGATGGGATCCTATGTTGTTTCCATAATTGTGAAGTTTCTTAAACATGAAATGCAATTTAGAGATAATGGACATCTTCATAAATCAAAAGCTACATGTGTTCTGTTCATCATATTAATATTAGCTCATGCAGGAAAGCATGGTAAACTTCATATCAGTTCTACATAATATACATTTTACACAATGTCAATTTTATTTTTATGATCATAACTCCAGTGTTTTATTTGCCATATTCTCTTATTGGTTATCATTGGTTTTAAGGAGAAGTGTTGATTAAATACATTAATTTCGTGACTGTGTATTAGTTTGTCCTCTCATAGTTGTATTATTTGTTTTTACCTGATTATCCCAAGTTTTCCAAGCTAGCTAATATACTCTTGTACAGTGTCTTAGTTTTCCAGTGCAACCATGGTGCTGTAAGATAAACACTCAACCTCAAGGTTGGTTTGAACCACAAGGTCGGTTTGTGTTCAAACTCACCACCTGCTCCTCAGAAATCCTATACAGGGTTGCTATGAGTTAGAACCAACTTGACAGCACTTAACAACAACCACAACAATTGTAACAGAAAGGAGCCCTAGTAGTATAGTGTATTATGAACTGGTTTGCTAACTAGAGAGTCAGGATTTGAAATCTACCAGTCACTCTGTTGGAGAAAGATAAGGCTTTCTATTCCTCTAAAGACATAGCCTCATAAATCCTATACAGGGTTACTCTAAGTCAGAACAGATTTGGTAGCACAGAGCCACCACCTTTATAAAAGAAACACCACAAGTGGGTGGTTTTTTAAAAGCACAAATTAATGTTATCACAGTTCAGGAGGACAGCGGTCTAAACTAAGGGTGTGGCTACAGGAGTCAGTCCTTCTTGGTCTATTTCAGCTTCTA
>NW_006408771.1:1429838-1430468 GCF_000296735.1 Chrysochloris asiatica | reverse complement strand
AATTTTTATTCTTTTCCTTCTTTTTCTTCTCTCCCTCCTCTCCCTTTTATGTGATTAAAGACTGCAAATACTCAGCCTTTTTTTTTGTTGTTGTTGCTTTTTAGTTTAGTTTTGATTTTTGGTGGTGTTGTTTTGCTGTTATATGCCCCCACCCCTTCTGCCTTTGGAGGACTCTTTGTTTCTTTACACAAGAAGAGTCAGCAACTGCTGCCATATAGCCAAGCTACAATCACATTCTATAAAACACCAAAACCCAGGCAAGAACCAATATCAATTGCCATATACCAGGGAAACAGACAACACTTGTGAAAGTTACTCTGAATTAAGCAATAAGAAGAGTGAAAAGAGAAGCCCACATCCTGATCACATCTTCCTGGAAGCAATCAGAAAGCAAAAAAAAAAAAATTGCCAAAACACATACTCAATTAAGTATTAAGGCTACAGATAAACATTAAACATGTCCAAGAAGCAAAAGAAGATGAGCATATCAGCACATGTCCAGAAACAAGATAAAATGTCTGAGACAAATGACCTAAAGTAGACCTGGACTCCATTCTGGAAGGAGGGCAGGCCTTGGAAATGACAGAAAAATAATTCAGAAAAATGATTATAAAATGTTTCAAAACACTT
>NW_006408771.1:1418045-1418841 GCF_000296735.1 Chrysochloris asiatica | reverse complement strand
GGTCGGGTCCCCTCAGTGCAAACCCCCTTCTAAGACTAAGACTCAATGGCAATACATGCTCTGATTGGTGACCACGCTCTTCACCGATAAGGGGAAGTGAGGGACAAACAGCAATGAAGTGGTGAGCTAAGCCCTACAATGTTCATTAGACTTCTGTGAACCCAGGTCAAGACCTGATTGGCCAGCAGAGTGACAAGACCTGGGGACTCTTGGGCCCAGAGTCAGTGACATAGCCACACAGTACTAGAGTGGAGAGTGAAGCGTTCAGCTGATTAAAAGAGAGGGAATATGCACAAGAACACCCACACTCACAGATAATACCCATTTGACCTGGCTTCAATGACTGGAGGATCAGAACTCAACTGGAAGAAGAAAGAAGAGGGAAAAAAAAAGAGCAATCTGATACAATTTGATGAACTTGACCTACACCTATGGATGCAGTAGTTCAAAAGAGGGAACAAATCCTTACAGTAAGAATCATTCCCACCCCCTCCACACAGAGTAGACAGGGATGGAAAACTTGGATATTGTCTACCCAAAATGGGGTGGGGGTGGGGGCTACAAAGGCAAGAAGTGACTGGCTTACAGGCTTTCAAGAGGGAACCTAGAGCCATAGGGCCAGGAGGAAGGCAGAACCTCTAGTGAGTAGTATTCAATCTGTCTAGGCAGGGCTGATGGAATGAAATGCAGATGGATCTCTAGTGATACATAGTGAATAATTGTTATCAGGACTGATTGTGAGGGTTGGAAATGTAAAGGCAGACGTTTTATAACAAGGAAGGGAGTGATTAACTTT
>NW_006408771.1:1417489-1417945 GCF_000296735.1 Chrysochloris asiatica | reverse complement strand
CTGAGATGGAGGCAGAGAAGATGACATGGAGTGATGCAGCAGCTGGGGACTTTAGATCCAAAGAGGGAGAGTGACTGTGTGCTGAAGTCTGGGGAAGGAGAGTGGGGGGCAGGCTTGCAGGGTATACCCTTTGGTTGGTTGATGATGCATGGAGGGGATTGTAACCATGGCAATGAAACAGAATGAATGTAAAACTAATGTTCTTCCATGTAAACTATCACATAACTCACAATAAAACATTAAAAACAAAACAAAACAACAACAACAAAAATCCTGTTGCCATTGGGTCAATTTCAACTCAGGATAATCCATTAGCATAGGTTAGAAGTGTGCCATAGGATTTCCAAGGGTATAATCTTTACCAAGAGTGTAATCCAAGCGTATAATCTTGCCAAAAGAACAAACCAATCTATGTTGGACAAAGTACAGTCAGAGTGTTCCTTGGATGCCAGGATG
>NW_006408771.1:1414526-1415895 GCF_000296735.1 Chrysochloris asiatica | reverse complement strand
TTAGTCTTATAAATCTCTAAATAATTAATTTCTCATCTAATCCACTCCTTAATTTTAGTTTATTTGGACCCATCTCTTTCTAAATCCTTGCATTCATTTTCTGTTGTTGTTTTTAAGTGACTGAATATCTATTGTTCTAAGAATAGCTTACGTGTTTAGGACATAATGTTCTTGTTATTGTTAACCTCTGGTAGTATAGTGCTTACGAGTGAGTCTGGCTGCTAATCAAGGTCAGCATTTCGAAACTTCCATCAGTTCCATGGGAGAAAGATGAGGCTTTCTGCTCCCTAAAGATTTACAGCCTCAGAAACCCTATGTAGGGTCGCTATGTGTCAGAGCTGACTCCCAAAACTGCCACCACCATTGCTAACCTCAAAGTTTCAGCACTTGCAGTTCTGAATTCTCTTTTTGAAAAATGTTACTTAAAAAGAGGTGTCTTTTTTTACCCAATTAACTAAATCAAATGTTTTATCTTCATTCTTTTATCCTGAAAATTTTGCATCTTTGAAATGTTTGTCAGTTTATAAGTGTCCTGCTTTCTGCTGCTAGCAACAATTATGGTGAAGCTTTAGGACCAGGCAGTGCTTTGTTCTGTTGTACACAAAACTATTATGAGTCAGAACTAACTCAATGTCACATAACCACATAACAATTTCATAGTGAACAACTTTCCTTATAACCTGTTGTCAATCAGTGTTTGGGCCCTTGTTCTATTAGGCATTTGAAATGAACCCTACACCAGGGTGCAAAAGAAACAGAAAAGAATGTAATTGTCTGGAAGGATAAGGAGCAACATACAGAGAAACATGAGGTCTTATGACCAAAATACTCCCTGCAATAAGGGCATCTGGATACCCTTAGATTTCTGGGATTCTTTACACTTAATCTGCCTCTGTCCATAAATGGAGTTTCACCTGTCCAGTCATGCTTTCCCAGATATTCTCTAGATACAGTCCTCACTTCTAAAGTGGGCCCAGGGAGGGTGGTGAATCAGATAATGGATTCCTGGAGATTTTCTGGTCTGAAGTCAGTTGAAAGACAAATGCGTGGACTAAGCATGCTCTTGGTTCAAGCTGGAAGGAGCCTATGATTACTCTTTACAGAAGGGTCTTGGGATGGAATACTAACAGCCTGCCAGTCTTGTTGGCAATCTAAAAGAATTAGATAATGTAAGAATGGGTAACAGAGCAACATTGTTGTGGTTGTTAGTAGGTGCCATTGCGTCGGCACCGACTCATAGTGACCTTATGCACAGCAGAACAAAACAATGTCCAATTCTGGGCCAACCTCACTACTGTTGCCACACTTGAGTCCATCGATGCTGCCACCTGGTCAGTCCATCTTGTTGGGGGTCTTCCTCTTTTTTTTT
>NW_006408771.1:1405796-1411501 GCF_000296735.1 Chrysochloris asiatica | reverse complement strand
AAAAAAGTTTTCAATCCTGCTTTGAAAAGGCAGGCTTCTAGGAATAGGGGGTGAGTCCAGCTCATTTGTGGAAGGTTTTTTATTTTACCTTCTTTGTTTTTCTGAATAGAGTTTGTGCTCTGGGACCCTGTTCAATGCAGTGATGCAATGAATGATTCCAGCATTGTTGTTCAGTTTGTTCAAACCATAGCCTGTTTTTGAGGGTACAACCTTTTCCAATCTGCATGTTATGACAGCCCACTCTCCCTAGTTCTCAGCCCTTCATTGACTGAAATTTGGAGTCACTTCATGAACATAAATATCTTTGATTGTGAATGAAGGACAAGGGAAATAATAATCTCCCCAATTTACAAAGCAACACCTAATAACTCAAACACAGATAGGACTTCAACTTTCTGATGTTGTAGGTTCTAATGATTACTGAAAACAACATCATGATTTTTGTGTATATAATCTCTATTTCAAGTAATGAAGACAGGTAGTAGCCAGACTACTGAATGGGCTCAATTCATAATCTTGCTTGTAATTAGCAGCACTTACATCATCTGTGAGTGTTTTTGTTCAAAGTTTTTTCGTGGTGTCTTCTTTCCCTATCAATCTGGATGATCCAGTATAATTTGGGCTAACATTTCACTGGGGATCCCTGGACAGATAGAATTACAAAACAGAAATCAGCAATTGTCTTTGAGGTACAGGCAGTGGCTGTGGTATTATTCTAGGAAGACTTTATTCAATTAAGCAAATTAAGTGAATTGTTTTGGACAGTTAACATGACCTTAATTAAACTATATGCTAATAAGTACTCTTATGAACTAATCTTAGTTCATTCTTGGCTTTTTGAAAACTAGAGTAAAACTTCTACATTTGAACTTTGGATTTGATGTCTGTGGTTAAAATTTTTTTAAACTTAAAAATGATTATAGCAATCTTCAATGTTCTTGAGTGTAAATTTCACTTATTTGTGGCTCAGTAACTCTGGTTTCAGTTTTCTACCCAAAGCTACAAAATCACTTTGAAGAGCACCATGCAAGTAAATTAAGTCATCAAGTCATCACACTGGGAATGTCACACTCAGAAGGGTACTTTAACGCTTATAGCAGCTACTTTGGGACTCCAACAAAAATTTCCCAAAGCTGAAAGCATTCTTAGGCTAGCAAACTTCATGGAACATAAACCTTTACTTCAAAACTTAACTTTGTATTTTGAAAACAAACCATTTATTGTTTGTATAAAAGGTCCTTGGGTTTTGTTGGGAAACAATTTAATGACTCCTTTATAAAAATACTATGGGACGATGATTACAAATATAACCTTTACTTTAAAAGAGCAGAAGCAATTACGTTCCTAAGTTTTCACATTGCATGGGTTGGGTGACTGCACAGAGCACCCAGTTGGACACAAAATCATTTCCAGAACTCTAATTTTATATTTGTATGCTTTTTCATGGATTTTTATTTCTTACTCAATTGCTCTTTCTCTCAGAAATGGAGAATGAATTATAAAATATGTGTATATGCTCAAAGAGACCTCCTGAAGTATTGTGAACTTTAAAACTTGAGTGACTTTATTTATAGCTATTTGATGCCGTGGTCTGCCAAAAGTACCAATAGATTTGTTTTTGAGAAGTGCAGCCAGAGTACTCCTTAGAGGCCACGATGGCCAAACATTATCTCTCATACTTCAGACAGGGACCAGTTGCTGGAGAAGGACATCATGTTTGGTAAGGTGGAGGGTCAGAGAAAAAGAGGATGACCCCCAGTGAGATGGATTGGCCAAGTGGCAGCATCGATGAACTCAAGCATGGCAACAGTAGTGAGGCTGGCCCAGGATTGGGCAGTGCTTTGTTCTGCTGTGCATAAGATCATTATGGGTTGGTATCAACTCAATGGCACCTAACAACAACAACAATTATAGAATAAACTTAAAAATATTATTTATATGTATTACATATAACCCATTGTCACATTTTACAATGAACATGTCATATTCAATATTAAAAATAAAACTTAAATTTTGTATGACCTTTAATAAGAAGAAACAATTTTGCTTTAAATAATTGTTATAAATGTTGTTATAGTTTAAATGTAGTATTTTAAGACTGTGTGGCCTGTATGAAAACTTTCCATAAGGCATAAAGCATATAGGTACTGTGCTGTTGTTGTTATTAAGTGCCATCAAGTCAGTTCTGACTCATAGCAAACCTGTATAGGGTTTCTGAGGAGCAGCTGGTGGATTTGAACTGTCAAGTTTGTGGTTCATCGTGCAGTGCTGATCCCACAGTGCCATACCAGTAGTCTACAGGTATTGTAAAGGAGCCCAAATAACTTAGTGTTTGGCATTAGGAGTGGCTTCTGTCAAACATTCAGCTAGACTTCTTTTTTTCTATTTATTGCTTACTCTTAAAAAGTCTGCTATCCAGCATATGCCAAAAGCAAGCAAATTCCTCTCCTAGTTCCTCTCATAGCAAGCTCCCTAGAAGCATTCACTCAGGCTGACCCCCAGAATACTTTTGGTTGAAGTTGTTAAATGACTCTAACTTTATGATTAGCAAAATAGTATTTCAGGGATCTTTGCCATTGACTTGTGTCTGTTAAAGTATGATATTGTAAAAGTCAAACAACCAGAATTTTTTTTCTTGTAAGTTACTGAATCTTCTGTGAAAAAGTCCTTTCCTTGCAAAACTTTCTGGAATACTCACAAAGTGTTGCCTGATTCTGGATCATTTTGCTGCTTCAATAAACACTTTAATTTTAACAGAAGTTCTAGTTTGTTCATTGGCAATCCTGATGTTCTGAGTTTATGATAACTTTGCATGTTATTCTCCTTCCTAAGGTTTGAGAGAACATTTTAAAGGTATGTTTCCAGCTACTGGTAGTTTTATTTTCCAAAGCATAGTTGTTTCTATTGTTGTTGGGTCTGTTCCAACTTATAGTGACCCTATATAAGGTTTCTGAGGAGCAACTGGTGGGTTTGAATAGTTGACCTTGTGGTTAGCAGTCCAGTGTTTTATACAACAGTGCCATACCTCAATATAATCATTTGCTGAAGATGAAGCAGGAAAGGATAAAAGGTGGAATGATGGTTTCCAGTCTAGTGCTTATCCTACAGCACCACACCAGGACCCCATTGCTGTTGTTGTTGTTAAGTGCCATAGGGTTGATTCTGACTCATAGCAACTCTATATAGAATTCCATTGTTGTTTATAAGTGCTGTGGAATTAGTTTCTACTCATAGCAATCCTGTATTAGGTTCCTGAGGAGCAACTGGTGGATTAGAATTTCTGACCTTGTGATTCAAATTGACATTGCAGTCAAGTGCTTATCCAATAGCTCCACACCAGGACACCATAGGATTCCATTAGTGATATGTAAATTGTTATAAATAAATAACAATCAAATAATAAAGTATCTAATTTAAGACAGAAATGTTGGTTTCTATTTACTCTATTTAGTGATTAAGCATTGCTGGACATCGACTTACTAAGGAACTTTATAATACAATGCATAACTAGTTACTGTTGAGTTAACACAGATTAATGGCAACCCCATATGTGTCACAGCAGGACTTTCTATGGCAGAATTAGATCACGAGACATTTCTTCTGTGATACCTCTGATCAGACTCTAACCACTAATATTTTGGTTAGCAGGAGAGCACATTAAATATTTGTCCAACACAGAAGCTATTATTTAGATAGATTATATATGCATGCTGTTGTTATTGCTAAGTGTAGTCAAGTTGATTCAGACTCACAGCAACCCTATAGGTTTCCAAGAAATGACTGGTGGGTTTGAATTGTCAACCTTATGGTCAGAAATAAAGTGCTTATCCAACAGTGCTATACTTCAATATGATCAATTCCTGAAGATGAAGCCAGAAAGGACAGAAGACAGAATGATGGCAGAAGGGTATAGACCAGGAAGTTAACACTTTCTTTCTAAAGAAGCTCTGAATACTGATCTTGAAAAACTCATGATTTGTTTCTTTACAGTTAATGAAAAGTTACTAATCAGAAGTCAAATCATAAGTCAAAATAATATGCTAGAAGAAAAGAGAATATAGAATTATACAAGTTGAATAGCTAAAATCAAAGGGGAAAAAAAAGGAGAACTAAACAACAAAGAACAGAATCAATAAATAGAAAACATCATAAATATGGTAGTTATTAATTAAAGTATATAAGTAATCACTGAAAATCTGAATGGTCTTAAATACCAATTGAAAAATAGAAAATAATATAAATTTTTTTTTTTAATTACTGAATTTTATGTAGCCTACAAGAAACTCACTTTAAATATGAAGAAACAGATAGATTAAAAGTAATTAAGAAAGATAATACAGAAACTGGATATCTATATTAATATCTGGCAAAGTAGTTTTCAGGGGAAAATATGGTCAGGTATAAGGAGGGAAACTATAACAATAGAGGAATTAAATCTCCAAGAAGACACAATGATCCTTAACGTGTATACGTATAACAACAGATCATCAAGATATGTGAGGTAAAAATGAACAGAACTTCAAGGAGAAATAGACAAATCTACAATTATAGTTACTTACTTCAACAGACTTCTATCAGAAAGTGACAGATCCAGCAGACAGAAAATCAGGAAGGATCAAGGTGAACTGAACAGCAGCATCCATCAATTGGATCTAACTGAAGTCTGTAGAAGATTTTATATGACAAGGGCAGACTTATGCTCATATCTGAATGTCTTACTTACTTCTGAGTTTGTTTTTCTGTATATCTTAAAAATCTTATATTCATTGTAAACATGTAATAATCAGTAAATTAAAAAGATAGAGCAGATCCCATAGTACTGTAGGAGAAGCACAAAACCACAAGTTTGGCAGTTCAAACCCAACATAGGTTCCTCAGAATCCCTGTACAGGTTTGCTGTGACTTGGAACTGACATGATGGCCCTTAACAACAACAATATTATGGCAAATGTTTAAATTTCAAATATACGTATTAAAATGTATACATAGAGTGTTCATAATTTGATTCTTCATAGATCAATATCTATTATGAAAAATAATGATCAAGATCAGGACTATAACAGATAAATTTACAAATCACAAGGATAAAATGAAGTTATTTTGCCTTAGTATTTAAAAAATGAAATTGTAATAATAATAAATATGATAGCTCTGGAATTCTTCAATTTGTGACCATTCTGCTAATGAAATGGCTGAATGTTAAGGAAAACACATTGTTTCTTGCACTTCCTTTCTAATTCTAGGAGCCACCTTGAAAATTGGTGGGATACTGGGGAAGACTGATAAATTTACATCGTTAACATAAAGTGTTACATAGCAAATTAAAATGTTAATTTCTATACAAACAACTATTTATGCGAATCCATTCCCAGACCAATCACAGATCACAAAATGTGAATAAAGTCACGGTCTTTTGTTGGTGTTAGATATATATGTAATAATTACATTGACTAATTTATTGTGAATTGAGTGAAGGATTACAGAAAAGACCATCAGTTTTACATTCAACAAATACTATACTTTATTTCATCTTAATGATTACAATCCCTCCATGGGACACCAATGATAACACTTCCTCCTGTGGTTCCTATTTCCATTTCACCCACCTACTTATCTCTTGTCAACTTTGCCCTTAGGTACATGTTGCCCTTTTGATTTTGAATGATTGGCCATTCCATCATTCATAGAGAGCATACCTTTTCTAG
>NW_006408771.1:1391851-1402321 GCF_000296735.1 Chrysochloris asiatica | reverse complement strand
CGGAAGTAGTTTGTCACTCTTTCTTCCTAGTCTGTCTTTGTTTGGAAGCTCATCTGAAACCTGTCCACCATGGGTGACCCTGCTGGTTATTTAATATACCGGTGGCATAGTCCTCAGAATCACAGCAATTCAAACCACCACAGCACGACAGACAGATGAGTGGTGGTTGTGTGGATGCTGTTTAACACTAATCTCCTTGCACTACGGCCCTTAAGTCCGGCTCAAAGGTGGGATTTCTGTCCTCGGATGTCTTGTCAGTCAAGAGGCAGAAGCACAGCAGGGGCGACAGTGTTGTAATGAGACACTTTGGGCTGTGCTTGTGGGTCTCTAAGTTGGTTGAGTCCGCCTCAAAGCCACAATCTAAGGGCTAGGCCGGGACAGCACCCTCGCGTCCAGGTTAAGTAGGACAGCCTGGCTGGCCGCTGCAGTCTCTTTCTGCTAGGCAGCATCTCCCCATCGACCTGGTCTCCAGACACCTCTCACCCCACCCCTCCGTGGTCTGGGTTTCATTTTTTTCATTTGGTAATGATGTACTATGGCTTTGATATATTGGTGAATTCCATTGGTTAAGATTTTGCTGAGAATTTTTGTATCTAGTTCATGAGGGATACTGGTCTATACTTTTCTCTTTTAGTGAGGTCCTTGTCAGATTTTGGTATGAGGAGTCATAAAATTATCCAGGAGTTTTCCATCCTTTTCAATATTCTGGAATTGCTGTAGTTGCCAATTGTTGTCGAGTTGGTTCCAACTCATTGCTACCACATATAGAGTTTCTGAGGAGTGGCTGGTGAGTTTGAACCACCGAACTTTAGGTTCAAAGCAACCTTATGGTCAAGTGCTTATCATAGGGTGTTATACCATGACTCCTATCCTGGAATAGTTTGAGTCCAGTTGGTGTCAGCTCTTTTTTAATGTTTGGTAAAATTCACCAGTAAAGCCATCTGGGTCTGGACTTTTTTGTTTATTGGGTGTTTTTTAATGTCTTGATTAATTTCTTCTTTTGTTATTAATCTATTCAAGTTTTCTACATCTATCTGTTTTAGTACAGGAAGGTCATGTCTTTGTAAAAATTTATCCATATCTTTTAGATTTTCAAATCTGTTGGAGTACAACTCTTATTATCCTCTTTAACTACATTGACTGTGCTGTGAATTCACCCTTATAATGTCTTATGCATTTTTTTGTGTGTCTTCTTCCTTTTTTCTTTTGTTAAATTAGCAAGTGGTTTGTCGATTTTATTAATCTCTTGAAAGAATCAACTTTTTGTCTTGTTTTCCTGTTTTCTAATTCATTTCTTTCTGCACTAATCTTTAGTATTTCTTTTTTTCTGGTGCCTGTAGGCTTACTTTGCTGGTCTTTTACTAATTGTTGGAGATGTTGTGTTACTGTGCTTATTTGGGTTCGTTCTTCTTTTTGGATGTGTGTGTTTATGGCTATAAAGTTCCTTTCAGCAATGCTTTTGATGTGTCCCAAAAGTTTTGGTATGCTGTATTTTTATTTTCATTTGTTGCAAGGAATTTTTTATTTTGTTTTTATTTTTCTGGTTTTGCTAGTTAAAGTAGAAGTTCAACAACAACAAAAAAGAAGACCCCTTTCAGATGGATTGGTACAGTGGCAGCAGTAATGGGTTTAGGCTTAACAAAGAATGTGAGGATGGTGAAGGGCTGAGCAGTGTATTATTCTGTTGTGCATAAGGTTGCAATGAGTCAAAATTGACTCTACGGCACTTAACAAATCTAAATTATGGACAACAGTGTATATGAAACTTACAAACTTTATACTTGCTATTGAATTGACCATAAAGAAACCAATATTTCATATTACCTCACCTATGAATACCAAAGAGTACAACATATAGATCTTACTGACATTTTATAAACCAGAGGTTACTTACTACACTTGTACTAACCAACAGAAATTTACTTTGGTTAGTATTATGAGAACCAGTTGAATTCCTAACAGCAAGGTCGGTCAGTAGTTGAAATTTACCTTAGTACCTCTGTGGGAGAAAGATGAGGCTTTCTGTTCTGTAAAGATTTACAGTCTCAGAAACCCTATGCAGGATCTCTAATGAATCTGGATTGACTCAGTGACACATAACAACCACCAGTAAAATCAGAAATTAGGTTATGTTTCTTGGAAGTATATTGGTAGCGCTTCAGAATGGCAGAATAGAGTCAGATTCACATTTCAGAAAGAGTGGACCCAAGACCCTGGAAGCCAACACTAGAACCACCAACAATGTTTAGATGGTCTTTTTTTTTTTTTTTTTTTTTTTGAGTGATTTCTCCACATTAAGATACAGGGAAAGAGGACGTGTCAGTGATCCCAGTCTTTTGTTGTTCTCTTGTTGCCAGCTGCTGCAGAGAAGAACAGTCTGGTCTATTTCAAAATCACAGTGGGATAGAGCAATTCCATAAGAATGTCTAAATTATGTTTTGTACACATAGAGAAAGAGACATCACTAGGGGTGGAAGTATGAGGGGTGGAAGTGTGACGGCAACTGCACCCTCTTCAGTTATCAGAGAGGGTGACATCAAAATAACCCCAGGGGGTAATCCCACAGCAGCCAAGACAGAGACATCACCAGGGTTGGTGTTACAATAACTCAGTGCAGTTCCTCATCACCACCACCATCCAATGTCATACTGTGTGGTACTGTCACGTGCTCCACACTAGTCAGGTTAAAAGTGGTAAAAGTTGCCTAACATCAGTAAAATAGGAATGTCTCTGGATTGGCCAGTGGGAAAGGAAAGGAGGGCAGGACCAAGAGGGGCAGGGCTGCACTGCATGTTGTGACTTTCATCCCTGCACTAGGGCAGGTATGCACGGACACTTCACCCACCAGAGGAGTTGGATGTTTTGCTGGATGGTTATCTGCCCATAGATGAGTAACACCATGTGCTCTATACTGGGTAACACCAATGATAGTGATGCCACTGCATATATTTTTCCTTCAAACAGACTACATTAGTGTGATTAGCCAATCAAAGGATTCAACGAAAACTTGAAAACAGAGTATAATTTATTCAACATCTCTCCTATACCAATAGCTGTACTTTCAAATTTGACAATTATTACCTCATAGATCAAGATATTTTATACTATTCAATTTCATAATATCTTATATAATCTTCATATTTATTGCATAGCTACCATACTCATGAGAAAGACAGAAAAAATGTGTGTGTATTTTATATCATCAACTTCCATATAACTTATTCACAAAACGTCAGTGTGGTTGTTAGGTGCCCTGGATTCACAGCACAACAGAACAAAGTGCTGCCTGAGGGATATTGGTATGTAGTTTTCTTTCTTTCTTAGTGATGCCCTTCCCTGGTTTTGGTATGAGGGTTATGCTTACTTCATAAAAAGTTTCAAGACATTTTCCATCCTCTTCCATATTCTGGAATAATTTGAATAGAATTGGTGACAGCTTTTCCCTGCATGTTTGGTATTACTCACCAGTGAAGCCATTTGGGCCTGGACTTCTTTTGGTTGGGAGTTTTTTGATGACCTGATCAATTTCTTCTTTTGTTATGGGTCTGTTCAGGTTTTCTACTTCACTCTGTGTAATTTTTGTAGGTCATGTTTTTCTAAAAATGCATCCATCTCTTCTAAGTTTTTGAGTTTGTTGAAGTACAACTCTTCATAGTGTTCTGTTATTATTCTTTTGATTTCGTTTGGTTTTGCTGTGACATCGCCCATGTGGTTTCTAATGTGAGTTATTGGTGTCTTCTCCCTCTTTTCTTTTGTTAAGTTTGCCAATGGTTTGTCAATTTTATTAATCCTTTCAAAGAACCAGCTTCTTGTCCTGTTGATTCTTTCTATAGTTTTTCTGTTTTCCATTTCATTTATTTCTACTATTATCTTTATTATTTCTTTTCTTTGGGTGACTGTTGGTTCCCTCTGTTTGTCAGTTTCTAATTGTTGGAGATGTTGCGTTAATGTGTTAATTTTGGTTCTTTCTTCTTTTTGGATGTGTACGTTTATCCCAATAAATTGTTCTCTCAGCACTGCTTTCTCTGTGTCCCTTTTGGTATGTTATGTTTTCATTTTCATTTGTTTCTAGGAACTTTATGAATTCACATTTAATTTCTTCTTTTACCCAGTCACTTTTCAGCAGGGTGCTTTTCAGTTTCCATGTATTCAACTTTATTTCCTTGTTCTTGTTGTTGTTGATTTCTAGTTTTATAGCACTGTGGTCTGAAAAAAATGCTTTGTAGTATTTTGATGTTTGTAAATTTATGGAGGCTTGCTTTGTGATGTAACACATGGTCAATTCTGGAGAATGTTCCCTGTGCACTCAAAAAGAAGGTATATTGTGCTGTTTTGGGGTTGAATGCTCTGTACACATCTATGAAGTCAAGTTGGTTGATTGTGTTGTTTAGGTCCTCTATAACTTTGTCTAGTCTTTCTGGTTAATATGCCTTTTTGAAAGTGGCATATTAAAATCTCCCACTAAAACTGTAGATCTATCTATATTTTTCTTCAATTCTAGTAAGGTTTGTATCATATATCTTGCTGCTTTTTCATTAGGAGCATAGATATTTATTATAGTTATTCATCTTCCTCAACTGACACTTTGATTATGAGATAGTGTGTTTCTTTATCTCTTATGCTCGTCTTTGTCTTAAAGTTTACTTTATGAGACATTAGAATTACCACTCCTGCTTGTTTATCATTGCAGTTAGCTTGGTATATTTTTTCCATCCTTTAACTTTAATTTGTTTTTTGTCTTTGTGTGTAAGGTGTGTCTCTTGCAGGTAGCATATTGAAGGGTCTTGTTTTCTTATCAAGTCTGCCACTCTCTGTCTTTTCACTGGTGCATTCATTCCATTGACATTCAATGTAATTATCGATAGGTATGAATTAATTGCTGCCATTATATTAATTTTTTTGGTAGTGTTGTCATTCCTTTGTTCTGCATGCCTTCTTGTGCTGAGTTTGTGTTTTTTGTGCTATTCCTTGTAAGTTTCTTCTTAGTTTTAATGTTTGCTTGTTCTGCTTGGAAGTTCATTTTCATGTTAAGCTGTGAAGTATTAACTGTCTTTGGGGTTATTTTATAGTCTATTAACTTTTCTATCTATTTAAGAAAATCTATTTTATCCTGTAATCTACCTGACAACCTCACCACCTGGATCTCTGTTCCTACATTTATCCCTTCTTTGATATTGTTATTCATTTGTTCTTTGGTTGATCTCCCAGCTCCTTTGAATTCACTGCTATAGTTTTGTTCTGTTCTGAACTTTGCTATCTGTTGACTGAGTTCCAGCTGATGTTGCCATGCCTTTAAGTCTCTGATTGTTGTCTGTTCTTGTTGGTTTTCAGTCCAAATAACTCCCTTTAGGATGTTTTGAAGTGCTCTATTAGTTTTTACAAAATCTCCTAGATTCTGTTTATCCTGGACTGTTTTGATTGTACAATCGTATTTGATTGACAGTTTTGCTGGATAGACGATTCTTGGTTGGCAGTTTTTTTTTTCTTTTAGTGTTTTGCATATGTCTCCCCATTGCCTTCTTGCTTGCATGGTTTCTGCTAAGAAGTCAGAACTTAATCTGATTTGCTTGCCTTTGTAGGTGACACTTCTCTTTTCCCCAGATGCTTTTAGTATTCTCTCCTTTTCTTTGATTTTGGAGTGCTTGATTATTATATGTCTTGGTGATTTCCTTTTGGGGGGTCTATCCTTCATGGGGTATGTTTGGCTTCTTGAATGTTTAGCTTCTCATCTTTCAAGATGTTAGGGAAATTGCAGCACTTTCCTGATTTCTTCCTTGCTTTTCTCCACCCCTTTTCGGACCATTTGAATTTGTTCCCATATCATTCTTCTGAATTCCTTCTCAGGCATATCTAAAACCTGCTCTTCCTCTTCTGGGAGCCTTTGTCTGTCTCCAGATCATGTGTCTCAGTTACTCTTTTCTGTTGTCAGACATGTTTTGAGATCTTTTGTTGTGTTTTGTTTGACATTTCCAGTAGCTATGTGGGTTTTTTAATGCTTGAATGGATGTTTGTTGTTGAATTATTAAGCTTACTGGGTGTCTATGATCAGGAGATAGGCTTCACTTTTCGTATGTAATGCTTAGCATCTGTTATTGGCTTTTGTCTCAATGGTGGGATATTATGGGGTATGCTTGTAGCTTGGCTATATGGCCATGAATGCTGTCTTTTCTTGGGTAATGTAGGGAGAGAAAGCTCCCACTTACAGGAAACATGTGTCATCAAAAGGACCCAAAGCAGAAGCCATATAAAAGCAGAGACAAAAACCGCCACTTTGAAACAAAAATAAAACTGGCCGACTGTCCAGTTGCCTTGCTACACAGGCAGTGTGTGTGTACCATAGAACCTTCCAGCAATGGGTGGAGGTGTCCACTCACTCAGGCCCCTCCTTTGGTCACCACCACAATGGTATGCAGATGGATACTGAGAAGTTAATGGGAGAAAATTTGTCTACTATTTCTGTCTCTGAAGGTCAGTTAGGTATCTGCGTGTGCACAGCATAATTCTCGAGATAGCTGGGTCCTTTTATGTTGGGGTTTTACAGTTTGTTCATATGGTTTGTCTGTTAGACCTAACTGGCCTGTTTTTTTCTTGCTAGATTGGCCAGAGTAAAGGGTCCTGCACCAGTTAATTTTAGGACTGCGTACCCGAGACTGAAGTCATAAGTAGCCACCAAGCTCTTTCTCTCTGTGCTGTGGGAAAACTGTGGGCTCAGCACTGTACTTTTTTTGAGGGGAGTGCACCCACCTGCCTGAAGGTGTCTGGCCTGGGCAAAGAAGGCATGATAAGGAAGAAAGGGAAAGAATGTGGAGAAACTCCCACACCTCCTTTTGCAAATGTCACTGTACTGCTTTTAGCAACAGTTCTCTGTGATGGTCTAGCTGTAGCCAAAACCTCTGAACTCTGCCTGGGTGGGGTAGCTGCAGAGGGAGTACCATCTTGAGCAATTCCTAACTCGTAGTATTTTCCTTCATATCATGATTTTTCCACTTGTGCATGTTGAAAACTGATGCCCTGCACCTTATGCTAGATCCAGAGCTCTGGTGTTATTCTGTGAGCACAGCTTCTCTGGGTTTTCAATCCCTCCCCCATGGAGCCTTTCCTACCTGGCTGTCTCTGCTGCTGCCAAAACTGGAACTGTATTTGCTGTTTTTGACCATCAAACATCTACTAACAATACTAACAGGATGGAGTTCTTCCAAACTTATTGTCATCAGTTAGAAATAATTATTTCTTTATCCAAAAATGTGGAATATGCTTTAGATTGTACTAGGGTTGTGAGTAGATTTGAGGAAAATCAATATGCTAACATATACTTTCTCAGTCTCAGCTTTTATGTGCATGAGAGGCAAGTAAAAATACAATGGCTTGGGTCAGACACACCATAGTCTTCAGAATAACATTTTTTTTTTTTAACACTTTAAAGTGGTCTTTTATAGAAGATTTACTTTATAAAGTACATAATTTCCTTTCTTAACAGCTGCTTCCATGGGCAATGATTGTGCATTCAATAAAGTAAAATTCTTGACAATTTCATTTAGCATGATGTTTTTTGTTGGTCCATTTTGAGTTTTGTTTACTTTATATTTATTGATAAATAAATAGACAATCCTCACAACTGCACAAATAGCATCAGAAGTTGGTCAGGACAATCTCTTCTCTGCTGTGACCCATCTGTAGTTTCCTTATGGTCTGGAGCTGTATCTTGGTAATGAATGCATACCTACTTCCCAGCACAAATGCCTGAAACATGTTGTTGTTGCTGTTAAGTGTCAATGAATCAGTTCTGATTCATAAACACCCTGTATAGTGTTTCTGAGGTGGGTTTGAATCACTGACCTTGCAGTTCAAATCGACCTTGTGGTGCAGTGCATACCCTATAGAAACATACCAGAATTCCTTGCTACACAGGAAGACTGCATTCAAAAACAAATCAGTAAGAATGTTGAATGAAAAAAAAAAAAAAAAAAAAAATACGCTGATCAATTCCTGCTGGAGAATGAGTAAGAAATAAGCCAATTCAAATATGAAAGTGAAAACATTTTTAAAATGAAATTTGGCATAAGAGGACTGTGAAATTGAAGCAAGAATAGGATAATAAATCTTACTCTAACGGGATCAAATCAGTAGCGTTCCCACTTTTCAGCAGCCAAAATGCAAAGGAGCAGCCACAGTTACCTTTCTCTAAAATTCAAATCTAACAGCAGTTTATATTGCTGATTGTTAATAACTGGGGGGTGGGGGTGGGTATCAGCAAGCTATATTTATTAGGTTAAAACAATTAATAATATGCTTGAGCTAGACAACTGCATTAAAGATATCCTTTAGTAGAGTCATTCTGGTAATAAGGTGCTCAAATCCTTGGCTAACAGGATGTGATATGAGAAGTTTGTGTGGGAGAGGAAGTACTATAAGGAATCACAACAATACCTAACCTAACCTTTCAAGATAATACAGTTTTGACAATATTTAATCACATGATCCAGATAAGTCATCTTTCTTATCTTTAATTTGGGAATAATAATCACTCTTCTATTAATTGTGTATAATATTGTGAGAATCAAATGCTAGAACGAAGCAGAGATTTCTTGATAAAGTTCACTGTGTGCCATGCACATGATGATTTGGTTTCTAATGTTTAAAGAATTTGCTGTAAAAAGATTTTCTATGAGAATGAAAAAAGAGAAGACAAACAAACAAACAAAAAAACAACCCAAAACCAAATCAAAACAATTGCCAAGGATTTCATTTTGATACATGGGACTCCATGTACATAAGAATACAACTATGACTCATAATGTTTTCATGGCTGAATTCTCAGAAGTAGATCACAGACCTTTTTTCTGAGGTGATTTTTGGTGGCAACTGATGTATACATTCCTCAAGGACTGAATTTTCCTGTGCAGTAAAGGTCAAACTAGTGGCTATTAGTGGGAATGTAGCATTGTAGAAACCTGTGTATCATTTTTAGTTGATGATGATGAGGGGAATCACTTACATGTATAGCCATCAATTAGACGAACCACTTTCCAACGTGCATAACAATCTTGTGTAATGAAACAAATCCAGCCAATGGCAAAACTTTAAAATATCCCACCATATACTGAAGTAAACAATATGCTTATATTTATCAGAAGCTAAACCATATGCATATGGTTGTCCACTGTACTCTGGATTAACTATGGCATTGGCCAATGTCAAGCCAAGCTGTACAATGTAAGTAAGGACTGTACCCATCAGAAAGAAAAAAAATGTCTTTTCATAGCCACAGAGGACTAGAGTGGAGAATGCAGCATCTAGTTGATAAGAAGAGAGGGCATATGCACAAGAACACACACACTTGCAGATAATACCCACTTGACCTGGCTTCAATGGCTAGATGATCAGAGCTCACCTAGAAGAAGAAAGAAGAGGAACAAAAGAGTAATCTGATACAATGTGATGAACTTGACCTACACTTTTGGAAGCAGTAGCTCAAAAGAGGGAACAAATCTTTACAGCGAGGATCATCCCCACCCCCTCAATACACAGGGTAGACAGGGATAGGCAACTTGGACATTGGCTACCCATAATGGGGTGGGGGGGGAGCTACAAAGTCTTACAAGCTTTCAAGAGGGAGCCATGATCCAGAGGGCTCAGAAGAAGGTAGAATCTCCACTGAGTAGTATCCAATCTGTCTGGGTGGGACTGATGAAAGGAGATGGGGATAGCACTCATGTGGTAAAATAGTGAATAGTTACTATCAGGACTGACTGCGAGGGTTGGAAATGTAAAGGTGGATGTTTTGTAGCAAAAGGAGTGGAGTGGTTGACTTTGCAGTCCTGGAGTGGAGGGCCCTGGAATCAGTAAAGGAGAAGAGCGGAAAACAGGACCCTACTCAAAGAAACAGTGATGCCAGCGATGGAGGCAGAGATGATAGCATGGAGAGATGGAGCAGCTGGGAACTGTAGACCCAGAAGGAGAGGGGTTGTGTGCTGATGACTAGGGGGCAGGCTTGTGGGGTATACCCTTTAGTTGGTTGATGCATGTAGGGGATTTTAACCATGGCAATGTAATGATATATGATAGGATGAATGTAAAGCTAATGTTCTCCCATGTAAACTATAACACAATTCACAATAAAACAGTTTTTTAAAAAGTGGTGTCTTTTTAAATAATTTACTAAAATATGCAAACAAATTATAAATCATTTATGTAGTAATTAAGATTATTTACATTGTTTTAATAGACATCATTTTTTCAGGAAAAAAGCTCCTGTGTGAATCTAAATAATCTTTGTTTTTAAGAAATCTTAATAAGATATTTTTAAGCCTTTCATAAAGTCATATTGCAATGATGATACTTATGTTGGTATTTGAAATACCAGCACTATTTCTCTCGGTCTTTCTCTGAGGGAGTAGAAATTTTCATTTTTCTCCCAAGGAACCACTAGTGGTTTGCAGTCCAGTGTTTATTCTATAGAGCCACATGCTC
>NW_006408771.1:1389401-1391751 GCF_000296735.1 Chrysochloris asiatica | reverse complement strand
GAGTTGGTTCTGACTCATAGACACCCTGTACAGGGTTTCCAAGGAGCAGCTGGTGAGTTTGAACCACTGACCTTGTAATTAAATTAACCTTAGGATTCATTGCTTATCCTACAGCAACAAATATATATATATTTACCAAATATATATATGGCACCAAATACACACACATACACACACACACACACATATATATATATGGTGCTGTAGGATCTGGATCAGCACTGGTCTAAAAGTCACAAGGTCACTTAACAACATCAATATATGTAAGGGTGAGTCAAAAATCATCCTTACTGTGGCTGCAGAATTTATTTTAATAACCCTTTAGAAAAGACAAATATATCACTTTTTGGCATAATCTTGTTTTTCAATACACTGTCCCTCTGTCAACAAGCTTTCATATTCCATTATTTAAAAAATGATTTAAGCTGAGCTTCGAATCAAGAATACACCATTGTCTTCACTTCTTCTTCAGAGGTGAATCTTTGTTCTCAAAGTGCTGCTGTCAGAGGACCAGACAGGCGAGTGTGAAGGAACAAGATCTGGACTATAGAGAAGATGCTTTAATACCTCAAAGTTTTTGCAGAGTATCAACAGTGTGGGCAGAGATGTGTGGATGTGCTCTGTCATGCAAGATCACAGCATTTAATCCAAAGTTTAGGCTTTAGCTCTTCAGTGAACAGCTCATTGTAATGAGCACTGTTGATTGTTGAGCCTTTTTCTTGATAATGTTCACTTACTGACCCTTGAGGGTCCCAGAAAACGGTAAGCATCAATTATCCAGCTGAGACTTTTGAATATTTCTTGGTCAGTGATTGAAGTTGTTTCCAATGCATACTCTCCTGTCTGCTCTCAGGCTGTACTGATGAATCATAATGATGAATTCCATTTCTCATCACCAGTAATGGTGTTTTTAAGAAAGGTTTACCTTCCTTGGAGTATTGGTCCAAATTTTGTTTACACATGTCTAAATACTTCTGTTTATACAATTCTGTGTGTTGTGTCAGTACTCATCTTGCACAAGCTTTTTGGAACCCAAGTCTGTCATGGATTATTTCATAGGCAGAGCCATGGTTGATTTGCAAATGATTTGTTACATAATCAACTGTCATGCATCTATTTGACAGAATCATGTCACGTGCACATAGTCATCAGCTATGGACCTGGATGGATACTTTAATATAACCAGAGTGCATAAAATTTTTGACTCACCCTCATATGTGTGTGTGTGTATTATGCAATGCTATATGTGAAAGGATAATATCCATATGCCTATAAGGAAGACCAGTTAATACTATTATTTTTCAAATTTTCACCTACCAGTAAAGCCAGTGATGTCGAAATGGAAGAATTCAATCAACTTCTACAGTCTGAAATTGGTCCAACATGCAATGAAGATGTGTTTATAATTACCTGTTACTGGAATGCAGCTATTATAAACACAGAGGAAGGGGTAGTGGTTGGAAAATATGCCCTTTGTAATAGAAATGATGCTAGAGATCACATGATAGAGTTTTGAAAGACCAATGACTTATTCATTTAAAATATCTTTTTAAAACATAATCAACCTTCATGGATGCAGCAGCAGTAAAGAAATCAAATGACATATTGCAATAAGCAAATCTGCTGTACAAGGCCCTTTTAAAGTGTTCAAGAGCAAAGATACCAGTCTGAGAACTAAGGTGTGCCTAACCCAAGCCATGATACTTACAATTGCTTCATATGTGTATGAAAGTTGGACAGTGAATAAAAAAGACTGTGGAAGAATATATGCATTTTAATCATTTTGTTAGAAAATAATATTGAAAGTACTATGGACTGCCTAAGAACAAACACATCTGTGGTGGAAGAAGTACAGCTAGAATGCTTCTGAGTAGCCATGATGGCTACACTTCATCTCTCATTCTTTGGACATGCTGTCAGAAGGCACCAATCCCTGGAGAAAGACATCATGCTTGGTAAAATGTAGGGTCAGTGACAAAGAGGAAGACTCCCAACAAGATGGACTGGCACAGTGGTAGCAACAATTGTGAGGATGGCACAGGACTAGGCAGTATTTGGTTCTGTTATTCATGTGGTTGCTGTGAATTGGAACTGACTCAATAGCACCTAACAACAACAATACACACACACACACACACACACACACACACATACATATATATATATATATATGCAGCAGCAGTATATGTATGTTGTTATTGTTAAATGTCATCAAGTTTGTTCCAACACATAGCAACCCCATATAGGGTTTCTAAGGAGCAGTTGATGAGCTTGAATCACCGACTTTGTGGTTCAAATCGATTTTGCAGTCCAGTGCATTAACCCACAGTGTTACAACAATAATTATATA
>NW_006408771.1:1372466-1389301 GCF_000296735.1 Chrysochloris asiatica | reverse complement strand
ATATATATATATATATATATATATATATATATATATATATAATTCATATCGATAAAGAGTTGGATTATATGTCAAATGGACTAAGAAATACACACAAACTTACACAATAAAAAATGTTTTGCATTATATTGTTTAGTAACAGCTTTTATACATCTATCCTTTATATGTGAATGAAAAGATCTCATACCTTCATCAGAAGTCATTCTCTGAGTAATGGGGGAGGAGTGTATTTGTGTATGTGATGTATTACTACATGGAAACTAGCATGCTGGTATTGGATGTCATGAAGTCAATTTTGACTCATAGTTAGCCCATTAGACATAGCAGGACTTCCACATTATAGGCTGTAATCTTTATGGAAGATCACTATGTCTTTCTTCCCCACAGTTTATGTGTGGATTAGAACTTCCAAATTTTCAGTCAGCAGCAAATTATTTAAACTTTACATCATCATGGCTTCTTGAACATACTAAAAACTAAACAAAACTAAACAAAAACAAATAGAAAAATAGGTATAAAGAATTCCCACCAAAATTGTGGCTTAGTCAGACACATCACACTGTGTCTCCATAGCAAGACTCACAAAACTAAGTGAAACAGATACAAAAGACAACTCTGAATGCAAGAATCAAATGCAAGTATAAAGGACTGGATTTGTTAGGCAACAAAGCATGCATTAATAAAGTCAATACATCAAAAAATCTATTAAAATAGAATTCAATAACAGGAAGAATAAGGAGAAATCAAATATATGGAAATTTAATAACACACTGTTTAAAAAACACTGGGCAATAGATGAAATATGAAAAAAGGCTAAAAAAAATAGCCTTAGAATCAAGGTAATGAAAAGAACAATATACTAAAACATATAGGATACAGTAAAAGCAATGCTCAAAGATGAATTTATGGTAATAAATTACACACATCAAAAAAGGAAAAGAAAGCAAAAGCCAACACATTAATGTTGCAACTTTAACAAATACAAAACAAACAGCAAAAAGTTGTTCATCAGAAAAAAGAAAATTATAACAAAATAATTATCATTTATGTTAAGTACCGTGAAGTTGCTTCTGACTCACAGCAACCTCGTATCATGTTTCTGAGACTCTAACTCTTTGCAGGAGCAGAAAGCCTCATCTTTCTCCCATGGAGATGCTGGCAGGCAGCAACCATGAACCCTGTGATTCGCAGTCTAGTGATTATTATATGGGGCCATTGAGCTGAAATAATGATTAGAGCAGAAACAAATGAAAGAAAAGCAATGGTAAGAATCAATAGGACTAGAATTTAGATCTACAAAAATATTTTTATAATTGGCAAACCACTGACCAAATTAACAAAGGAAAAAAGGCATAAGATGCAAATAACACAATATGAAATAAAATGGGTGATGTAATAACTGAGCCAACTGAAATAAAAAGGATAACAGAATACCATGAAGACCTGTAAAACAGGAAATTCGAAAAGCTAGAAGAGATGGACAAATTTCTAGAAACACACTGTCTACCTAAACTAACACATATTAAGATAGAAAATTTGAATACACAGTAACAAAACCAAAAAAATAAAAAATAAAAATTGAAGAAGTCATAAAACACTCAGATTACTTTATTGGAGGATTCTACTAAAACTTGAGAAAGAAAACAAATAATAGTCAAATTATTTCAGAACATAGAAAGGGGTAGAATATTCTCAATTTATTCTATAACAAAAGCATAATTCTGATTCTAAAGCCAGGCAAAGACAGTACTGAAAAAGAAAATTATAAACTAATATCCCTCATGAATATGGATGAAAAATCTGAACAAAATTCTAGTTTATAGAAGCAAACACCATATCAGAAGATAAAATAACACATCATGACCAAATGGGATTCATACCAGAACTGCAAGGGTGGTTCAATATCAGAAAATCAAGCTGTGTACTCCCACACTTAATAAAATAAAAGCAACATGTGATCATATAAATCAATTCAGAAAATCCAACATCCTTTCCTGGTAAAACTCACAAGATAGTAATAGAAGGGAAATTCCTCAATATAATTAAAGGCGTAAATACAAAACCTGCTATATCGCCAGAATAGTCAAAGCAGGTTAGTACTTGTACAGCAATAGACACATAGACAAATGGAATAGAATTGATAATGCAGAGGTAAATTGATTAACTATTGAAAGCTGATAGTTGACAAAGGGATGCAGTACATAAATAGGAAAGAGTCTCTTTAATCAATGGTGCTGGCAACATTGAATATCAGTTTAAAGAATAATGAAATAAGTTCATACTTCATACCATATATAAAAACTAATCCAAGATCGATCCATCACCAAAAGATAGAATCTAAAACAATGCAAATAATCAAAGAAAATTTAGAGCAAAACTTGGGGCCTTAATTTATGGTAACCATGGCCTGTGAAACAACTAAATATTCACAAACAGCACAAGATTAACTAGACAATTGAAACCTCCTAAAAATTAAGCATTTATGTACATCAAAATATTTCTCCATAATAGTAAAAAGAGAACATATATTTGGGAAAATAGTTTTGGAAATGACATACCTGATGAGTGAGTAATATCCAAAATTTATAGAAAAATTCAATACCTCAACATCAAAAAGACAAACAATCCAATTAAAAAATGGACAAAGGACATTAACAGACACTTTACGAAAGAAGGCATTCAGGTGGTCAATAAATGTATGAGGAGATGTTTGCAATCACTAGGCATTGTTGTTGTTAAGTGCCATCGAGTTGCTTCTGACATAGTGACCCTGTAGAAGGTTTCTGTGGAGAAGTTGGTGAGCTTGAACTTCCAACCCTGTGGTTCAAACCAACTTTGCAGTCCAGCGCATTAACCCACAGTGCCACACCAGAACTTACACATTGGAGAGATTCAAATCAAAACAATTATATATCATCTTACCCAACAATAAAAACTACAATTAAAAAAACAGTAACAACAAACATACAGAAGACAATAAATTCTGGTGAGGTTGCTGGGAGAGTAGAACTCTCATAATACTGCAAGTGGCCCAACAATAAAAACTACAATAAAAACAAACAATACAGAAAACAATCAATTCTGGTGAGGTTGCTGGGAGATGGTTGTTGTTGTGAAGTGCCATAGAGTCGGTTCCAACTCATAGCGACCCTGTATAGGGTTTCTGATGAGCAGCTGATGAGCTTGAACTGCAGACCTTGCAATTCAAATGGCTTTGCAATCTGACGCATTAACCCACAGCACCACACCAGGGCTCTGATAATAGTGCAAGGGCAAAAATGGTATGGTTCACCTTTAAAATTTAGAAATGCAAATACAATGTTGTTCTTGGTAATGGTGTGCCACGGAGTAGGTTCCGAAGCATAGTGACCCTGTATAGGGTTTTTGAAGCTGTAAATCTTTACGGGAGCAGAAAGCCTCATCTTTCTGCCATGGAACCACTGGTAGTTTCGAACTAGCTGACCTTGAGGTTAGCAGCCCAACTTGTAACCACTACACTACTCAAGTTGTCTATGACTCAAAGTGACAATATATACAATAGAACAAAACAATTCCCAGTCTTGCCCCGTCTTCACAATTGTTTTTATGTTTGAGTCCAGTGTTTCAGCCACTATGTCAACCCATCTCTTATTTAGTGTCTTCCTCTTTTTCACCGTATCTACATTTTATGAAGCATGATGTCCTCCATGGATTGGTCCCTGCTGACAGCATGTCCAAAGTAGGTGAGATGAAGTCTTGCAATCATGACCTTTAGCTTCACTTCTTCTAAGACAGATTTGTTTGTTCTCCTGGCAATCCAAGGTTGTTTAAATAGTCTTCCCTAACACTATAATTCAAATGTATGGATTTTTCTTTGATCTTCCTTATTAATTGTCCAACTTTCAAATTCACATGAAGTGATTGAAACTACCCTGGCTAAGGCCCAGCACAACATCATACTCAAAGTGACATCTTTATTTTTAACACATTGAAGAGGTCTCTCGCAGCAGATTTGCTCAATGCAATACATCAACTGATCCCTTCACTGCTGCTTCCATGATTATTGTGTATCTAAGCAATTAAAGTCCCCGACAACTTCAGTTCTTTCTCAGTTTATCATGATATTGTGCAATGATACAGATGTGAAGATTTTCATTATCTTTATATTGAGGTTCATTCTATAATAACAGCTATAGCCTTTGATATCCATCAGTAAGTATTTCAAATCTTCTTTGCTTCCAACAAGCAAGGTGTGTCATCCACCTATTACAGGTTGTTAATGACTCTTCCACCAATTCTGATGTTATGTTCTTCTTCATACAGTCCAGCTTCTCAGATTATTTGTTCAGCATCCAGATTGAATAAGTATGGTGAAAGGACACAACTTGATGCATATTTTTCATGATTTTAAAACATTTAAAAATCTATGTACAGGTTCCTTTTGTACACAACTTATTGTTCTGAGATTTTCATCCTTCAGAATATCATCTATAGTTTACTGTAAGCTACACAGTCAAATTATTTTGCATAATCCATAAAGCACAATTACACATCTTTCTGACATTTTCTGCTGTTGGCTAAGACTCATGTGATGTCAGCAATGATATCACTAGTTCCACCTCTTCTTCTGAATCCAGCTTGAATTTCTGACAGTTCCCTGTTTATGTACTGCTGCAAGAGCAGTAGTTTTTAACTATCTTCCAAAAAACGGACACAAATATGAATGTTTTCCAATCAGTTGTTCAGGTAGCTGTCTTATAACTGTCTTAGTATAGACTAGTGAGTGCCTGCTGGGCTGCATTAGTTTGTTGAAACATTTCAATTTTTTCCCATCTATTTCTGAAGCATTGTTTTTTGCCAGTGCCTTCACTATAGCTTGGACTTCTTCCGTCATTCCGATGGGTTCTTGATCATAAGCTACCTCTTGCAATGTTTGAACATTGACCAATTATTTTTCATATAATAACTGTGTATTTATTTCATCTTCTTTTTGATATTTCATAAATCATTCAATATTTTGCCCTTGTTACTGTTGTTGCAATTTGGTTCCTACTCATGGTGGTTCCTACTCATAGGGTTTCCAAAGAGCAACTAGTGAACTTGAACTGTCAACCTTGTGCTTAGCAGTCAATGTGTATCTTATAACACCACACCAGTACTCCATTTTGCCCTTGTTGTTGTTGTTAAATACTGTTGAGTTGATTCCAATTCATAGTGACCCTGTATAGGGTTTCTGAAGAACAGTTGGTGAATTTGAACCACTGATCTTGCAGTTCAAATTGGCCTTGCAGTATAGTGCATTAATCCACAGTGCCACACCAGGACTCCTTAGAACTTTCAATACTGTAAGTCGAGCCTTGAAGTTTTTCTTCAGTTCTTTCAGCTTGAGAAATGCTAAGTATGTTTTTCCTTCTTTGTTATCTGGCTCTAGTTTTTTTGTACATATTTTTTATAATACTTGACTGTTTTCTCGAGTTCACTTTGAAATTTTCTGTTCTGTTCTTTTACTTCATAATTTCTTCCAGGGTGTGGGAGCTTTCTCTCCCTTTGAGACAGCAATTGTGGCCATATAGCCAAACTACAAGCATACCCCATAATATTCCACCATCTAGACATAAGCCAATACCAGCTGCTAGACATTACACAGATAGCCAACACTTGCTAAAATAGCCTGCAGTTGAGTAATAAGAGACATGAAAAGGGAAGCCTATAGACAGATCACATCTACCAGGAGACACTCAGTATGCTTAACAAAAAAAGCACTACATTCATTTAATCATTCAAAACACATTTAATGATTGAAAATGTTCAAGAAAAGACAACAAAAGATCTCAGAACATGTATAAAAGCAGAAAAGAATAACTGAGACAAACAACCTGGAGGCAAACATAGACTTCCCAATAGAAGAAGAGGAGGCTTTGGATCTGCCTGAGAAGGAATTCAGAAGAATGCTATGGAGATAAATCCAAGTGCTCCACAGAGGGGTGAAGGAAAATAAGGAAGAAGTCAGGGAAGTGCTACAGTAACAATCAAACAAGATAGATATAGCATTGCAAACAATTCAAAACCTGAAAAAGGGGTCCAGCTGATTAATAATAAAATACCAGAAATGGACAATACACTGAAAGGCAAAGGAATAGAATCGAAGAGATGGAAGCCAGAACCAGTAAGCTGGAAAACAAATATTTTACTATGCCTAAGACAGAACAGCAAGCAGAAAAAAGGATAAAAAATCTGAAGAGAGTCTAAGATTCGTGTTGGATAACATGAAGAGGAATAACATAAGAATTTTTGGCATTCTGGAACAGGAAGAATCACAGAAGGCCACAGAGGAGGTAGTTGAGGATATTCTGGAAGAAAATTTCTCTAACATCGTAAAGGATGAGAAGAAAAACATCCAAGAAGCTGAATGAACACCAGAAAGGATAGACACCCTCCAAAAATCACCAAGACATATCATAATCAAGCTCTCCAAAATCAAAGACAAGGAGAGAATCCTAAAAGCAGCCAGGGAAAAGAGAAGTGTTACTTATGAAGGCAAGCAAATCCAATTAAGCTCTGACCTCTCAGCAGAAACCATGCAGGCAAGAAGGCAATGGGGAGACATATGTAAAACCCTAAAAGAAAAAAACTGCCAACCTAGAATCATCTATCCAGAAAAACTGTCAATCAAATATGATGGTGCAATCAAAATATTCCAGGATAAACAGAAGCTAAAAGACTTTGTCAAAGCCAATCCAGTGCTTCAAAACATCCTAAAGGGAGTTCTTTGGACTGAAAACCAATAACGACAGACAACTAGAGATTGACAGACATGGCAACACCACCTGGAACTCAATCAACGGACGGCAAAGTTCAGAACAGAATAAAATTACAACAACGAATTCAGAGGACCTGTAGGTCAATCAAAGATCAACATAATAACAATGTCAAAAAAGGGAAAAATATAGGAACAGAGATCCAGGGGTTGAGAAGGCCAGGTAGATTGCAGGATACAATAGGCTGTCTTAAATAGAGGGAATAGTTAGTAGACCATAGGGTAACCTCAAAGAATGTTAATATTTCACAACTCACCATGAAAATGAAGATCCAAGTAGAGCAAGGAAGCAATAAAACTAAGAAGAAACTGACTAGAAAATAGCACAAAAAATGTGAACTCAGCACAAGAAGGCATAAAGAACAAAGGAATGAAGAGCACCACACACACAAAAAAATAACATAATGCAGCAATTAATTCATACTTATCGATAACTACACTAAACATCAATGGATTCAACACACCAGTGAAGAGTCAGAGAGTGGCAGAATGGATAAGAAAACAAGAACCTTCAATATGCTGCATGCAAGAGACACACCTTACACACAAAGATATAATTTCTTCCAGCCTCTTTAGCTACTCTATGCTCAAGAGCAATTTGCAAAGGCTCTTCTGACATCCATTTTGGTCTTTGCTATCTTTTTAATGACCTTTTGTTTTCCTGATGTATGATGTTCTTGATATAATTCTACAACTCCTCTGGTTTTCAATCATTAGTATCTGATGCATTAGATCTATTCTTGAGATGTTCTCTAAATTCATGGATATACTCAAGGTCATATTTTGAGTTTTATGGAATTGTTTTCATTTTCTTCAACTTCAACCTAAACTTGCATATGAGCAATTGATGGTTTGTGCCACAGTCCACATATGACCTTGCTATGGATGACGATACTGAGTTTCTACATCAACTTTTTCACAGGTTCAAGCCAGATTCAGAAGAGGACATGGGTGGGGGATACCATTGCTGATGTCCAAAGGATCTTGGCTGAAAGCAGAGAATACCAGAAATGTTTACCTGTGCTTTATTGACTATGCAAAAGGCTTTCAATTATGTGAATCATGACAAGTTATGGACAACATTGTGAACACTTAACTGTGCTTATGAGGAATCTGTACAAAAGGCAGTTGTTTGAACAAAACATGGGAACACTGAATGGTTAAAAATTAAGGAAGGTGTGAGACAAGGTTGTATTCTTTCACCGTACTTATTCAACCTGTATGCTGAGCAAATATTATGAGAAGCTGGATTATATGAAGAAAAACATGGCATCAGGATTTGAGGAAGACTCAAACCTGTGATATAACACATGATGACAACCTGCTTACTGAAAGTAAAGAGGACTTAAAACACTTACTGATGAAGATAAAAGAGCACAGCCTTTGGTATGGATTGCATCTCAATGTAAAGAAAACAAAATCCTCACCACTGGACCAATAAACAACATTCTTATCAACAGAGAAAAGATGGAAGTTGTCAGACTTCATTCTTCTTGGATCAACCATCAACACTCATGGAAGCAGCAGTCAAGAAATCAAACGATGTATTGCATTAGGCAAATATACTTCACAAGACCTTTTTAAAGCATTGAAGAGCAAAGATGTCAGCTTGAGAACTAATGTGAGCCTGACCCAAGCCATAGTATTTTCAATAACACCATATACATGTGAAAGCTGGACAATGAATAAGGAAAACTTAGCAGAGTTGATGCATTTGAGTTACGGTGTTGGAGAAAAATATTGAAAGTACTATGGACTGCCATAAGAACCAACAGATCTGTGTTGTAAGACACGCAGCCAGAGTGCTCCTTGGAGGCCAGGATGGCCAAACTTTGTCTCTCATACTTCAGACATATTATCAAGAGAGATTAATCGCTGAAGAAGGATATCATGTTTGGTAAGGTGGAGGGCAGAGAAGGAGAGGAAGACCCTCAAAGAGATGTACTGGCAAAGTGGCAGCATCAATGGGCTCAAGCTTGGCAACAACTGTGAGGCTGGCCCAGGATGCGGCAGTTTTCTTTCTATTGTGCATAGAGTTGCTTTGAGTCGGTACTGACTTGATGGAACATAACAACAACAACATCAGCTCTTTCCACAGATGTAGTCAATTTCATTTGTAATGCATCTGGTGAGGTTCACACTTATAGTCATCTTTCATGTTGTTGATAAAAGGTATTTGCAGTCTGCGTCGGGTCACGGATCACCTTCAGGTCATGTGAATATTGGGTACAGCATAGTGAAGACTTTTAAATCCAAGGTCATGACAACACATCTGAAATTCATTGCCAGGACTGTGATGATACAAGAAGGGAATGTAGAAGTGCTTAATGGCGATAAAGAGAAGGCTTAATGTCAATGAGAAACCTTGCAGCAAAACAGCGGGAAATCTATGAAACCTGCCAAGGATCTACAACATGGAAATAGCTTGCAAAATCAACTTATTGATGCGAAAGAACCGGGCAGATCCGTGGCAGGGCTGTTGAGGCACTTTGTGTCTCTCTTTTCTTTCTAGAACCTATTTTCGCTCTCGCTAGAATAAATTCAATCACATATAGGCAAGAAGGGCTACATATATGAGTAATCCCACTAGTCGTCAATGGACCCTTTCTTTTATTAAGTGAAAAAGAAACGGAGTAAAAAAGTAGTCTAGTAGTGCTGAGGAAATACTCCAACATTAGAATATAGCTACTATTTCTTACCCAAATTTTATGAACCCCAAAGTAACACCTAACTGCTGGAAAAGACCCTGTTACTCTTAACTTACTAAAGCACCCTCCCGTCCACTCATTTATCCCTTTGCTTCTTTCCCCTCACAGCTTTAAGTTAAAGAGAAGAGGAGGCATATTTGTATTGGGAATAAATTCTGTTTCTGAATTTAAAAAAATTTTTAAACATTATTTGCAATGAAGAAGTTGGTCTTGCAAAATTCTATCATGAGTTCTCCAGCAACATCTTTAACGCCAAGGATATTTTACAACTACCAGTCTTTCCTCTTTGTTTTCAACGTTCACATTCCAATCACTACTAGTTATCAATGCATCTTAATTGTATGCTGATCGATTTCAGACTGAAGAAGTTGGTATACTTCTTCATTTTCCTCATCATTAGCTTTAGTGGTTGATGTGTAAATTTGAATAATAGTCATATTAGTTGTTCTTCCTTGTAGGTGTAGGTATAGTACTCTATTACAGATAGCATTGTATTCAAGATAGATTTTTAAATGCTGTTTTTAATGATGAATATGTTGGTATTACTCTTTGTTGTTCCTGTCATAGCAAAACATATGACTGTCTGATTCAAAATTACTAATACCAGTATATTTCAGCTCATTAATGCCTGGGTATGGCACTGTATGATAAGCGTTCAATTGCTAACTACAAGACTGGAGGTTCAAACCCACCAGCTGCTCCTTAGAAACCCTATGCAGGGTCACTATGAATCAGAACTAACTCCATGTCACTTAACAACTACAACAACAATGCTGAAGATATCAATCTTAATGCATTGCATTACATTTTTTTATCACTTCCAACTTTCCTAGAGTCATGTGTCATACATTCCATGTGCTAATTATTAATGGATATTTACAGTTGTTTCTTTTGACTTTAAGTTATTCTCCATCGGCAAATGAAGGTCCCCAAAGCTTTGTTACACCCATGTCATTAAGGTCAACTCTACTTTGAGGAAGCAGGTCTTTCTCAGTCATATTTTGAGTACCTTCTAACCTGAAGGGGCTCATCTTCTGACACTATATCAGACAGTGTTTGCCTACTATTCATAAGGTTTTCAATGGCTAACGCTTCAAAATGATCTGCCTTTCCATTTTCCTAGTCTGTCTTAGTCTGGAAGCTCCACATAAACCTTTCTACCATGACTGACCCTGCTGTAACTTAAAATATGGTGGCATAGTTTCCAATCTCACAGTAACATGCAAGCCACCACATTACAACAAACTGATAAACATATGGTTGAAACTGTGACATAGCATTATGAAAAAGTTTGAATTATTGTGAGAATTACAAAAATATGACACAGAGAGAGACCTGTAGTTAGTACACGCTATTGGAAAAATGTAAATGTTAGACTTGCACAATGTACATTTGTCAGAAACCTTTGATATGTAAAACATACAATATTCATATCTGGTAAACATAATTAAAAGAGGTATGCCTATACAGGAATTTTGAAAGGAGAAGTAAGAGGATTTTTTAAAAATATTTTTTTCTCTTTTGTTTTGTCTTGAAAGAGGAACCAGGGAAATCATTAAAAAAGGAAGTAATGGTGTGGAATTGTAATAGATTCTTTTCCTAACCTCCAAGATGTACAAAAGAAACTGCTTTCATAGAATACTGGATAACTATGAACTACTAAGTCTATGGTATAATCAGGAATTAGAGGGACTGTAATACTCAACAGAAAACCTGGCATATGCTGAGGATTATTATATGTGAATTTAAATCTGGTGGCAGAAAATAAAGCAAGAATCTTAGGGACTGAGACAAAAACTAGTGCCTGGACAATGGTGATAAGCACTATGGCTTCCTATTTGGAAGGATTTGGATTCTTCAAAGTTTCCATTGTGAACAGGAGACTTAATTTTTTTTTTAGTGTTTTTATTCATTTTACTTTTTCTGGTTAGGCAAAACTTTTTCTCTAGGAAAAATTCTAGGAAAAATGAATCCAAATAATGAAATTTAGTTTTAAAAATATTTTCCTTGTTATGATGCAAAATATTATTATGTCATACACTGTAACAATGCACTTTGGTTCCCTTTGTGAGTTTAATTTTTCCTATGTGAGTATCCATATTCTGCCACAAAGTAGGAAAATCCATTCCCCTAACGTCTTGTTAAAGTCTTCGGGTTAGGGTTGAGCTATCATTAGATTACATGGGTCATAGTTTTCAGGACTTAGAAATAAGGTTCACTATCCCTGTTCATTTTATTATACCCAACAGAACAACATGCAGTTTGCAAGTGCATTGAACTTGAGATTTTACACACAGAAAAATTTAGCAGCTATGAGTGCTGGAATATGCTGCCTTAAAAGCTATAGCGTGGCTATAATTATGGTTTAAGTTATCTATGGCTGCAAATTTAAGGAGAAATCCTTGAGGTCACACCTATTATTTTTAGTAGCTTTTTCTCCTCCATAGGCATACAAAGAAAATTTCATAATTAGGTGCTACTATTTTTGACACAGGGCATATCAAAAGGAGATGGAAGTGATATAAAAATCACTTTATCAGAAATAATTGGTCAATGTTCAATCATTTTAGGAAGAAACATGTCATGAAGAACATATGGTACTGAACAAAAAAATGCACAGTACACTAAGGGCATATGGGAAAAACAAGGCTCCAGGAGTTCATGGAATATGAATTCAGATGTTTCAATAAAAGGATATGGTGTTAGAAGTACATACTTGTCAATGCAAAAAATTGTGGAAGACAATCTACTGGTCAATTGAGTAGAAGAGCTATATATTTGGACTCATTTTCAAGCAAAGTGATCCTCCAAAATGTGGAAAATTTCTAATGGCATCATTAATATCACACATGGTTTAAAAAATTGAAGAAAATACAAAAACTATTGCAGCATTATATCCACAGGAAGTGGCCAGCAATTCAAACCAGATTAAGAACAAGACTTAGAATGAGGGATATCATTGCTAACATCAGACAAACCATGACTGAGAGTAGAGAATACTAAAAAGATGTTTGACTATGCAAAAGCATTTCACTTTGTGGATCATAACAAACTATGGATAATATTGATAAGAATTTTTTGTTGTTGTTGTTAGGTTCCATCAAGTTGGTACTGACTCATAGCAACCTTATGCACAACAGAATGAAACACTGCTCGGTCCTGCAGCAACATTGTATTGGTTGTACACTTGAGCCCATTGTTGCTGCCATTGTGCCGATCTATCTAATTGGGGGTCTTCCTCTCTCACTGACCCTCCACTTAAGCAAGCATGATGTCCTTCTCCAGGGCCTGGTCCCACTGGGCAATATATCCAAATATGAGTTTGAAGTCTGGCTAGCCTGCCTTCTAAGGAGCACTCTGTTTGTACTTCCTCCAACACAGATTTGTTTGTTCTTTTGGCATTCCATGATACTTTTGATACTCTGCTCCAACACCATAACTCAAATGCATCAATGCATCCAGGGTCTTTATTAATTGTCCAACTTTCCTATGCATATAAGGCAATTGAAATTACCATGACAAAGGTGTCAAATGCACCTTAGTCCTCAAACTGACATCTTTGCTCTTGAACTCTTTAAAAAGGTCTTGTGCAACACACTTGCCCAACACAATATATCATTTGATTTCTTGACATTGCTTCCATGAGTGTTAATGGTTGATCCAAGCAAAATGAATCCTATGACTACTTCAATTTTTTCTCCATTTATCTTGATGTTATTTATTGGTCCAGTAGTGAGGAATTTTGTTTTATTTACATTGAAGGGCAACCCATACTGAAAGCTGTGGTCTTTGGTCTTCATCAGCAAATGTTTTAAATCCTCTTCGCTTTCAGCAAGTAAGTTTGTATCATCTGCTTATCACAAATCATTAATGAGTCTTCCTCCAATCCTGCAATTTCTTGGCATACGTGAGTGAGTGCCTCCAGTACTGTACCAGTTTGTTGAAAAATTTTAATTTTTATTCCATCAATTCTTGGAGCCCTGTTTTTTGCCAAAGTCTTCAGTGCACTTTGGACTACTTCCTTCAATATCATTGGCTTGATCATATACTACCTCTTGAAATGGTTGAACATTGACTATATTTTTTTGGTACAGTGACTCTTTGTATTCCTTCCAACTTTTTTTGATGCTTTATGTATCATTCAATATTTTGCTCTTTGTAATTGTTGTTAAGCAATATCAAGTTGATTCCAACTTATAGTGACACTGTATAGGGTTTCCGGTAGCAGCTGCTGAGTTGTCTTCTTAATGACCTTTTACTTTCTTCCTGTATGATGTTCTTGATGCCATTCCACAACTCTTATGTTCTTCGGTAATTAGTGTCTAATTCATCAAATCTATTCTTGAGGTGATCTCTAAATTCAGGTAGGATATGTTCAAGGTCATAGTTTGACTCTTGTGGACTTCTTTTAATTTTCTTCAGCTTCAGACTGAATTTGCATAGTAGTAATTGGTGGTCTTTTCCACCACAGTCTGCCTCTGGCCTTGTTTGGGCTGATAATATGGAGCTTTTCCACCATCTATTTCCACAGATGTAGCCAATTTGATTTCTGTGTGTCATCTGGTGAGGTCATGTGTCTGGTCATGTATGTTATTTTAAAAAGGTAAAATGTGTCCAGCATGGATGACCTTGTTGGTGTTTGAAGTAGTGGCACAGCAGCAAAGCAACATGCAAGTCACCACAGTATGAAAAACTGACAGATGAGTAGTGGCAAAAGCTACAGCAACATTTTTGGGGGGATTCCAAAGGAGCCATCTTGAAAGGTTTTCTAGAAGGATACTGGGTTATCACAGGGGCTTATTTTATTAGTAGTAATTTTTAAGTAAATGGAAAATTGCATTGGCGAGTAAAGGGCTAGGAAAATGGTACCAAGGATTTTTGCCCCCATCATAGCAATTTACCTTCTCCTTATTTAAGGCTAGCAAGGGTTGTCCTATCAGAGTTTCATTGGGAAAACTTATTACATTTACCCTATAGCCCTGATCCTTCTGTCCCTTTAGCCTTCTTTTTGCTATGCAAACACAAAATCATTTAAAAAGCAATGCAATATGTATCCTTGGAGATTACTTACACTGACATTTTTACACAGTATAAAAGGAAAGAGCACAGAATTATTTGTCAAGGGATTGTTGTTGTTGTTAAGTGCCGTCGAGTCAATTCTGACCCATAGCAACCCTGTATAGGGTTTCCGAGGAGCACCTGGTGAACTTGAACCACTGGCCTTGCAGTTCAAATGGCTTTGCAGTCTGGTGCATTAACCCACAGTGCCACACTGACACCACTTTCAGAATTATATAGACTTAGATGAAGCACTGTAGGATATGCACTGGTTTGCTAACTACAAAGTCAGCAGTTCAAACCCACCAGTCACTTCATGGGAGAAAGATGAGACTTTCTGCTCCCATAAATATTTAAACCTCAGAAACCCTATACAGGATTACTATGAGTCCACGTCACTTAACAATAACAGGAATAAAAATAGATAGAGGAGATGCCCAGAAACAATAGCTTCACACTTTGATAGTTTTGTTTAATAAAGGTTTCATATTTTGTAGCAATACTTTTGACTTGTCTTCCATTAACCTTCTGTATATGTGTATGTGAATGTATTTATATATACACATATTTACATCTATTTGAGAATATTTCATTTTATTTTTCATCTATATTTATGAGAGATTAATACTGACTTCAGTGTGTATTTGGCTTCATCTTTACCATTTTTCTTGCAAAAATCCACTTTCAGTTTGCCTGAATAAACAATCTCTTTCACTAAGAGCCTGAACAGATCTAATTCTCCCCTGCCTTAAAATATGCATTCCTTAAATGCAGCTTGTATAATTATCTTCTGATAGCTCCAAATGGATTTTATATAATCCTTCTTGGATTTTCTAGTTCTAATAAGTATACTTACAGTATAGAGAGCTGTATTTCAATTCAAAATAGTGACATTGACCTTATTTATTTTCATCTGTGTTATCAGTTTTCATGTTGACTCTTGCCCAAACTTTAGCCCAATTTGGCAAACATCTAGAAATATATTTGGTCGCCTAATTCATTCTCTATATTCTGATAAATTCTATTTAGATAACTTTTTTTCCTACAAGGGATGAGCTAAAGCAATTCTGAGCACTAGAAAAAGCAAAAATAGATTGAGACATCATAGTTACCAACAAAAATGATGAGACAGTATACGGCTCTGAGCGGTGTTGTGTGACCTTGGACCAGAAAGCAAGCTTCTAGACTTGCAGATTGTGGGGATGGATGGATCCTATGAAATGCTAAGGCATAGTGTAATCATAAAGATGTCAGCTTGAGGACTAAGGTGCGCCTGACCCAAGCCATGGTATTTCCAATAACTTCATGTGGATGCGAAAGTTGGACAGTGAATAAGGAAGATAGTAGAAGAATTGATGCCTTTGAATTGTGGTGTTGGAGGAGAATACTAAAAGTGCCATAGGCTGCAAAAAAAACCCAATAGATCTGTTTTGGAAGAAGTGCAGCCAGAGTCCTCCTTAAAAGCCAAGATGACTAAACTTCATCTCTCATACTTTGGACATATTGTTAGGAATGAACAGTCACTGAAGAAGGATGTCATGCTTGGCAAGATGGAGGGTCAGAGAAAAAGAGGAAGACCCCCAACGAGATGGATTGGTCAGGTGGCAGCATTGATGGACTCAAGTGTGGCAGCGGTAGTGAGGTTGGCCTGGGATCGGACATTGTTTTGTTCTGCTGTGCATGGGGTCGCTATGAGTCAGTTCCAACTCGATGGCACCTAACAACAACAACAACAGTGTAATCGGACAGTTCAGGAAGATGGACTTGAAATAAATTAAGTAGTCCTCTGGGATCGAAGAATTTTTTGTTAGATTGTAATAAACAGATTTGAGAAATAAAGAGTGTTCAGTGAGATAGAAAACAATTGCAGTAAATGTGAAGGAAGAGAAGAAAATGCAGCCATTTTATTAGAAATATTCCTACTGAGTAGATCCAAGATTTTCTGAGATAAAGTGAAAATAGAATGATGATGAGAAAGAACAAAGAAGTCAAGATGTTACTAACTTTTCAACCTGAATAGTAATTGAGGCCAAGGTGAGCTGATCACCAATGTGCATCCAAGGATGATATCATTAAAATGGAGAGGAAAACATGAAGGTATAGATTATGGTTATTGATTACATTGTTGATGTCACCAGTTAGAATAAACAAAAACAGATTTGGGTTTGAAAAAAGGAAGGAATTTTGAGTAACAGTCATAGGTTAGTGATCTGAATTGTTACTTCATTTAACAATCAGGTTCTGCCTTTATTCCAATGACTGAGGGGCAGGGG
>NW_006408771.1:1308259-1372366 GCF_000296735.1 Chrysochloris asiatica | reverse complement strand
ATATATATTAGGTATTTCTAAGGGAGAGAAAATCTATTTTTAGGATGTTTGGGTTCACTTAATATACAGAAATATGTCCTAGCTTTTTACTCAGTTTTTAGATCTAACTGATTCTCAAATCTTTGTTAAATTAAAGAATTGCTTATATATTCTAAGAAGCTCTGGTGGCACTTTGGGATAGATATTGGGCTCCTAACTACAAGGTATGTGGCTCAAAACCACAAGATTTATAATGTCAGAAATCCTCTACAGTGTCACTATGAGTCAGAATTGACTCCATGGCAGTGAGATTGTTTTAGGGGTTATATGTTCTAGAAGTGAGACTTTCTCCATACTAAATGTCTCTAAGTCACTGTCTTCCACTATGACATTTTTATTTTCATCAATAGGAAATATTTAGAACACTAAGAATTAGAGTTTAGACTTTATACAATGAGATTCAACTGTACTGGTTCTCACCATTTTGCTGGTAATTCATTTCATCCTCACATAGATCCTAGTGTTAGTGAGGTTATCCTCTTTAAATATTAGCAGGTCAGGTATCATCTTTCTCATGAGACTAAATATCTCATAGGGTTTAACAAGTGTTACTGTTCTTAACGCTAAAGCTAGGTCTTTGTCCTTTTTGCCTTATGATTGTTATTGTATATATACTGGTATGTTGTTGTTGTTGTGAAGTGCCCATTGAGTTGGTTCCAACCCATAGCAACCCTGTATACAGTTTCCAAGAAGCAACTGCTGACCTTGAACTGCATATAGGTATTATATTTCCACTTAGACAAAACTATATTGAACAGTTGATGCTTTGTTCAGATCATTTCTTGTTGTGGGGGGCTGTCCTATGTGTTGCTGGATTTCAGCAGCATCAAGCCGCTACCAAACAAATATCATTAGCATCTTCCATATACATACTTTTACAATCCAAAATGTTTTCAGTCATTGATAAATGATTCATTGGAGGAAATATCACTGATTGAGACCAACTGAGGAAGATAATGATAGATTAAATCTTTTATAGTATGTTTCCCTATGCTACTTTAACTTAAAGAATTAGTAATTCACAACCATTTGTCAATTTTTTCCCCATTATATTTTCCATTCTTTAGCAGATCATAATTAAAACACATCAACAATGCAATAGTTCTTTATTTTAGGCCACCTTAGACTAACTTGGTGGAATTGAACAATTTACAATTTGGTCCATAAACTAATCTTAGGGAAAAAATACCAGTTTCTTAGAGAGCTTAATGAAAGTAAATTATTATTTCAAAATTATGTTTAATGAACACAAAAATGAAGTGTTTAAGGGTCCAGATAATTGATTTGAAATATCATGAGATAATGATTTTGGAATCATTAATTATTTTTTATAGAGGTATTATCTAAATGAATAATATAGGACGGGGCAGAAGGTAAAAAGAATTGGACTTTTGTTGTGTTTTTGAAAGCCTTATAAAGTCCATTGTTCTTGGTAAGATTTGTCAAGCCAAAGAACTCAGCTAATTTTCTGAGTGCGTTTAATATATATAATGTTGTTGTTAAGTACTATCAAGTCGGTTCTGATTCACAGTGACTCTGTATAGGGTTTTCTGACCCATGGGTTTGAACCACTGACTGCAGTTCAAATCAAGCTCGCAGTCCAGTATTTATCCTACAGCATTACACCAGGACTACCACACACACACACACACACACACACATTCACCTTTTCAGAAAATGTTTTTTAAGTTCATGGAAAAAGAGATTTGTAAAAAAGAATACTAGGAAAATAGTAAAATTAGTTATCTAAAGCAGAATTATAGGTATTACAATTGGCAAATCATATAGCCACAATTTCTCACTTTCCTCTTAATCAAAACAGGAATTAAAATATCAATTTCACACTAAAAACATTCAATGGCAAAAATATATAAAGGCAAATAGTACTTCTCTAAACTGATGGCTCATTTCGTATTGGTGAAGCTTAAATTAATCTGAAAAGCATCAACATTATGTGACCATGTTGAATATGGAGTCCTGATATGGTGCTGTAGAATCAGCACTGGACTGAAAACCATAAGGTTGATGATTCAAAACCTCTAGTAGCTATGCATCACAGTTGACTCAACGACACTAAACAACATATTACTCTGTAAAACCCAGCAAGAAAATATTTATAAAGTCCCTGTACAATTGAATAATTGACAATGAATACTGAGCTTAAAAATAGGAAAATAAACCACAGTTGGTTTTTTAAATGAATTTATAGATTTTAAGTACTGTTCATAATATTCTAGTTGGATTAGTAAAAACAAAAGATTGACATAAAGGTAGGATGGATCCTATAATTATCTGAAAAATTATATATAAACAGATAACAGTTTTCAATGATTAAGTTTGCAATATAAACCAAACCAAATCCACTGTCATTTAGTTGATCCCAACTCACAGGTACCTTATATAGGGTTTCAGAAACTGTGTATCTTTACAGAAGGAGTGGCTGGTGGGTATGAACTGCCAACCTTGATCTAAGCAATCCATTCCTTATCCTACAGTGCCACTAGACCTTCTTATAAAATAGAACTTTATTAATGTCCTGATAGCATAGTTGGTCACAAGTTGGGTTATGAAATATGAGGCTTTCTGCTAGTGTAAATATATTACCAGTTTCCACTGCACATAATCAATATTACTGGGAACTTTGTTGCTGTTGTTAAGTACGATCAAACCGGTTCCAACTCATTATGAGTTGGAGTTATTAATAAATCCTGTTTTTGTTTTGTTTTGTTTTCATCTTGAGAAAATGTATTTATCTTTTCTGTGCAATTTGACTATATTATATAAGTTAGGACTTGGCTGTTGTTTATTTTCAGTATCATTAAGTTTAAATACAGCCCTTGCAATTAGCATTCCAGTTCTTATCCTACAGCACCACAATAGGGACTTGGTACTTGGTACTGTGGAATTGGAACTACGGTATAAATTATACTTACAGAAGACCACATCCTATCTTCATTGTTGCTTAATTTTTAGTAAAAATATCCCTTAGAACTTCTTTTTTATTTTATTTTATTTATTGTATTGCTTTTTAAAAAAGTTTTTGCTGTGAATTGAGTGGGTGAAAGTTTACAGGGCAGCTTGTCAGTTTTACATTCAGCAGATCATTGCAGTGATTGCAATCCACTCCATGAATCTTCAAACAACAAAATTTATTTCTATTACCTTTTTTTCGTTATGTACACATACCACACTGAAAATATCTATTTATTTAAATGTCCAAAGGGCAAATTTTGCAAGCCAGCCTCCTGCCCACAGGCACACTGCCTTTCTCAGTCCATGCATCTATGGTCCTATGCTGCTCGGTCTCTCTATGTTATCGCCTCTGCCACCATTTCTGTTTTCGCTGCTTTTCTGGTTTGGATACCTCACTACTCTCCTGCTCTTTCCTCTTGATGGTCCTAGGGTTCTCTGTTCCTGAAGTGACAGATTAACTGCCTCCTCCCCTTTGATATACACCTCTTGTACATTTATAGTTGTGGCAATCACCATTAGACCTGGTAACAATTACTCACAATTGAATCATAAAATCCTGTGCCCCTCATCCCCAGATCCATCTGACAAGAGGGAAACTATTAAATCAGGTTTCTATTTTACTCTCTTTGTTCTGACACTAAACATCCTCATGAAAACCTGAAAGCCAGCCACTTCATTCCTTTATAACCTCCCAATTTTGATAGCCAAAGTCTGAATTGTCCATCTCTATCAACCCAGTGTACTGAAGAGGCACACTTGATCCTTAATACAAAGAATCCTTCCCTATTCTGTTGGAATTTTGAGCAGCTTCATCCATATGAAAAGGTCCAATTGATCAGATTATAACAATTTACATTTGCTCCTTGTATCTTACTTCTTTATCTTCATCTGGTCAAATTCTGGTCAGAAAGGCATCCAAGCTAGGTCAAATGGGTACTAGCTACAAGTTTGGGAGTTCTTGTGCACCTCCCTTCTCTCCAGACTAACTGGCCACTTCACTCTTAACTCTATCCCATGATGGCTAGGTCAGTGTCCTCAGGCTCAAGATTCACACATCTCTCTGAACTTGAAACTGGCCAGTCCATTCTCTTCTCCCTCCCATTTAAAGGTCACTGGATGTCTATGGAACATGGCCAGTATTGGCCAATGTCTTTTTTGTTGCTTTTTCCCCACTTCCACTCACAAGTTGACCAGGAAAATCACCAGTGAGCATTCAAAACTGTGTTTCCTTTGAGTTTCAGTCATAGAAAGGGGTTTATTCTGCTTGATAGACTGACTTCTTTAAAGTTTTTAAAAAAATAATTAAATAATTTTCAAAAATTTCAAGTTTACTTTGGTCAGAAGATAATGTCTTAGTCCTAAGCACTATACATATTTCAGATACTGTTGGGAATTGGAGAATTGTGGTCTGTTTCAATCCATTAGTGCACAATTATTGGACAGCTTAATGCATATGCCTTCTTAGATGAAATCTCAGAAGTAGGATTATTGACTGGAAGAATGTGGTATTTAGAATGAATAAAATAGTGTAAGAAAAAGTATAAGATATTCCACTATACATTTATTACCAAATATATTTTTATGTATTGTATAATTTATTGTATTTTAATCCATAAATTTTTATTCATGAGTAATAGGCTATACAACATAAAGTAAGTTGAACATTAGAAGTTCTGTTGGTTTAAAATGTTATAACTTTTCTCAATTTCTACATTAAAAATGAAAAAAAGAGAACTCTATAGCTCTAAAGTTTTAGGAAAACACATTCTATTATCATATAATGAGCATCACCACCACCAACAACAACATAATCATCATCAATTAACATTCATTGAGCACTGTTTAGCAAGTTTGAGCTAGATTTGTCTGAGCAAAGCAGCCTGAGCAGACAGAACTTAAATTAAATTCAAAAGTATCTATTCACAAGTGTCAAACGGGAAGTGATTACAATTGGTATTGTATATCATCACAACAGAGGTAACCTACAATCAGTGTGTTGTATTTCTTGAACACATGAAGGATCAGAAAACATTCAAAATGTTTTGTGTATGTATGTGTGCAACAAGCGCGATGAAAATATTAGGTTTATTCTCTCTTTTAGACCTTTTGTATAACTTGTATACATAAAGTTCATATAACCTAGCATTAGATTTTGCGAATCTCATCTGTTTACAAAAATCCATTTTTCTTCCTTCTATGCTATTATTTTAGCACTGTATGTAGCACATGTAGTTAGTCACTCTGTTAATATTGAGGTTGGCAATCCAAACCACTCCGAGGCTACTTAGAATAGTCTGGAGGTGTATTTCTAAAGGGTTTGCTGTTTTTGACTGCTGTTGAGTCAGTTCTGACTCATATCAACCCTGTTTAGGGTTTCCAAGGAGCCTCTGGTGGGTTTGAACCACCCACCATGTAGTTGGCAGTTCAGTGCATATCCTAAGTGCCACATCAGGACTCCTCCAAAAAGTTTGTAATTGTTGTTTCATGACATTAAGTTAGTTCCAACTCATAGTGATCCTGTACAGGACCCTGTATGGTTTGAACCACCGACCTTGAGGTTCAAACTGACCTTGCAGTCCATTGCTTATCCTAGAGTACCACACCAGGGCTCCTCAAAAGGTTTAGAGCCTTGTAAATTCTATAGGAGGTAGGTATACTCTGACACTCATGAAGTCGCCATGAGTCAACAGCAACTGAATTGGATTTTGTTTTTCTGGTTTGCAATTTTTTAGTGAAATGGTATACATACCTTCTCAAACTGAGACACATTCATAAATTTAATTTGTTGTATAATTTTAAATTATCTCCTTCCCCAAACTTTGAAATATGTTGAACATACAGATAACATGGTGGTCAATGATTTGTCATTAAAAAAAAATAAATTATTGTGGGATGGAACTTGGACAAGTGACCCTGGAAGTGTCTCCCTAATAAAATAATTTAAATTGGTCTAATATGTGTGCCATTGTGGGTTAACGTGCTAGACTGCAATATTGGCTAGAACTGCAAGGTCGGTGGTTCAAACTCATCAAGAACTGATGGTAGTTAAGGAAAAAGTCTAAGAAGCACTGAAGGCATTGGTGAAAAACTATACTCCAGGAATTTATGGAATACAAATACATCTTTCAACAAGCTGATGCAGCACTAGAGGTACCAATCATCTAGGCCAAAATGAAGACGACATCTGGTCAACTAATTGGTGGTGTTATTAAGTTCTGTCAAGTCAATTCTGACTCACAGCAATCCTGTAAAGGGTTTCCAAGGAGTAGCTGGTGAGTTTGAACCACTGACCTTGTGGTTCAAACTGACCTGTGGTCCAGTGCAATATCCTTCACTGCAACACCAGCACTTCATATATGGTAAATATTCATGTTTGTGCACATTCCAAATAAAGATTATGCAACAGACTGTGGAAATCATTGAACACTATCATTAATATTGCATGCAAGTAAAACTCTGCTGAAGATAATTGAAAAACTGTTGCAGTAGTACATCGGCAGGCAACTGCCATGAATTCAAGTCAGATTCCAAAGAGGAACTGGAACTAAGGATTTCATTGATGTAGTCAGATGGATCTTGGCTGAAAGAAGCAAATACCAAAAAGATGTCTACTTACATTTCATTGATTATGCAGAAGCTTTTGACTGGGTGGATCATGATGAGGTATGTATGATATTGCAAAGAATGGGTATTCCAGAATCTTTCATTCTGCTCTTGAATAACCTGGACATAGAAGACCAAGAGACAATAATTCCAACAAAACAGGGGGACTATGTTTTAAAATCAAGAAAGGTTTCCCCATATGTATTCAATCTGTATGTGGAACAAATAATGTAAGATTCTGAATGATATGGGAAAAAAAAAACATGACACCAGGGAAGAAGAAAGATTCTATTAACAACCTGTGTTATGCAGATGATACAATCTTGCTTTTAGGAAGTGAAGAGGACTTAAAATACTGATGAAAATCCAATACCACAGCCTTCATATGGATTACACTTCAATGTAAAGAAAACAAAAATCCTCACCACTGTCCTGACAAATAACATCATAAATAGAGAAAGGATTGAAGTTGTCAAAGACATCCTTTTGCTTGGTTCCACTATAAACCCTAATAGTCAAGGAATTGAATTACATATGGCATTAGGCAAATCTGTTGCACAAAATGCTTTTAAAATATTTTGTTTGAGGACTAATGTGTGTCTGACGCAAGCTATGGTATTTTCAATAGTCTCACATACATAGTAAAGTTGGACAATGAATAAGGAAGACTGTAGAAGAATTTATGCATTTGAGTTGTGATGTTGGAGAAGAATACTGAAAGTACTGCATACTTCCAGAAGAGCAAATAAATCTTTATTGGAAGACATACGGCCAGAATACTCTTTAAAATGATGATGGTGAGACTTTGCCTCTCATATTTTATACATGTTATATTTTATATTCTATATATGTCCAATACTAGGGCCCTTAGCATCATCCCTACTTTTACTTCCATGAATGTTATAGTTCTAGGTTTAAAATGTAGGTTTTTATTCCATTTTAAGTTACTTTCATGCATGGTATGAGGTGTGGATCCTGTTTCATTTTTCTGCAAACGGATATGCAGTTTTGCAAGCACCATTTGTCAAATTTTATAATGGATTTTTAATCTTGGTCTAAGATCAGTTATCCAAAGCTGAATGGATTTACGTCCGGATTTTCAATTCTGTTCCATCAGTCTGTGTTTCTTTTATACCAGATACTTTGACTTTCAAGGCTTTGTAGTAGGTGCTAAAGTCAGAAAGTGTGCTCTTCTTATTCAATAATGCTTTAGCTATCTAGGGCCTCTTTCCTTTCAATATGAAATTGGTGATAGTTTTTTTTTTTTTTCCATTCTATTAAAGAATATCATTTTAAATTGGATTGGGGTTGCATTACTTCTTTAAATTGCTTTGGGTATTATTGACATTTCTACAATGTTAAATCTTAGTATACATGAGCATGGTATGGTTTTCCAGCTATGTTAATCACCTCTCTCTGTCTCTGTCTCTCTCTCTCTTTTTTTTTTTTTTTTTTGCATTAGTGGTTTGTAGGTTTCTCTGTATCAGTCTTTCATATCCCTCATTAGATTTATTCCAAAGTATTTTATCTTTTTAGTGACTATTGTAACTGACATTATCTTTTTCTTTTCTTTTTGGAGTTCTCTTTATTAGTATAGAAAAATACAAATTATTTTTATCTATTGATTTTATACCCTACCACTTTGTTGCTGTCTTCTATTAGTTTCAGTAACTTTTTGTGGAGTCTCTTTGTATTTCTATGAAACATATGATTCTTTTTGCAAACAAGGATAATTTTACTGCTTCCATATTGGTTTGGATGTCCTATATTTTCCTTTATTGTCTTATTGCTCTACCTCGGACTTTCAGAACAATATTGAATACAAGTTGTCATTAAGGATATTCTTGTCTGGTTCCTGTTCAAAAGAAGAATGCTTTCAGTCTCTCACCATTGAGAATAATGCTAGCTATTGATTAGGTAATACAGTTTTTTGTTGTTGTTTTTGAAATTTTTATTGTGAATTGAGTGATAGTTTACATGGGAGAACATCAGTTTTACACTCATCATTTCATTGCAATGATTACAATCTCCTGTGTGCATCATCATTCCACAATATTTGCTTCCATTCACTCTGTTGTTTCATGGTTTGTTTTTTCGGGGGGAGTGTACACAAAAACACTCAGGAATGTATAATACTTTAAACAATCAGAGGGCACATTCTGTAAGCCTGCTTCCTGGACACAGCACTCAGTCCTTCTGTTTCCATGAGTCTAGAGTCCTCAGCTGCTCTCTCTCTTCATGTCCATATCTCTGCCTCCATCTCTAGCGTCACTGGCTTTCTAGATAGGGTGCCACATTCTGCTCATGCTTTTCTCCCTTGATGGTCCCAAGGTCCTCTGTTCCTGGACTGTAGGTAGATACAGTTTTAATTACACTGAGGACTTTCTTTCCACTCCAATTTGACTAAGGTTTTGTTTTGTTTTTTATCAGGAAAGAGTTTGAATTTAATCAGATGTCTTTTCTGTATTTACAGGTATACTCACATGATTCTTTTCCTTTGTTTTACTAATGGACTGCATTACACCGATTCCTTTTCTAATGTTCAATCATTTTTGCTTCCCTGTAAGAATCCCACTTGGTCACGATGTAATTTTAATTGAAAATAGAAATGATTTTTTTAATATGTTGTTGTATTATATTATGTAGAGCTTTGTTGAGAACTTTTTAGTGTCTACATTCAGAAGACACTCTGAAAATTACTTTAAAGCACAGGGATGCTAAGGCAAATGGAAGAAATGAGGAAGTAAAAGAGTTGAATAAAAAATTGCAAAGCTCAGCTAGAGAAGATACAGTCAAATATTTTAACGAAATGTGTGAAGATCTGGAGTTAGAAAACCAAGAACATATTGAGCATTTCTCAAGCTGAAAGAACTGAAGAAAAAAACTCAAGCCTCAGCTAACAATAGTACTAGTGTGATGCTGTGGGTGAATACCCTGGACTGCGAAGTCAGTTTAAACTACAAGATCTGAGGTTCAAACTCACCGGTTGCTCCTTGGAAACCCTATACACGGTCACTATGGTCCAGAACAGACTCAATGGCACTTGAAAGCAACAACAATAAGCAAAATATTAACTGATGCAGAAAGCATCAAAAAAAAAAAAAAAAAAGGAAAGAATACACAGTCACTGTACCCAAAACAAATGGTCAATGTTTAACTATTTCAACAGGTAGCATATCATCAAGATCCAATAATACGAAAGGAAGAATTCCATGGTGCATTGAAGGGGTTGACAAAGAGCAAGGCACTGGGAACTGATGGAATACAAATTGAAATCTTTCAACAAACTGATACAGCAGTGGAAGCACTCACTCATCTATGCCAAGAAATCTGGAAGACAGCTACTTGGGCAACTGACTGGAAGAGATTCATTTTTGTGCCCATTCCAAAGAGAGGTGACCCAAAGGGATATGAAAATCATTGGACAACATCATTAATATCACATGCAAGTGCAATTTTGCTAATAATTCAAAAGCGGCTACACTAGTGCATTGACAGAGAACTTCCAGAGATTCAAACTGGATTAAGAAAAGGATGTGGAATGAGGGATATTATTGCTGATGTTAGATGGATGTTGGCTGAAAACAGAATATCAGAAAAATGTTTACCTGTGCTTCATTGACTACACAAATGCTTTTCATTTTGTGGAACATGACAAGCTATAGACAACATTGCAGTGAAAGAGTATGCTGGAACACTTAGCTGTGCTCATGAAGAACTTGTGCATAGACCAAGAGGCAGTTTTTGTAACAGAACAAGGGAACGCTGAATGGTTTAAAAGTAGGAAACATGTGTGTCAGGGTTGTATTCTTTCACCATACTTACTCAATCTGTACTCTACACAAATAATCTGAGAAACACATTATATGAAGAAGAACATGGCATCAGACTTGGGGGAAGACTCATTAATTACCTGTGGTATGCATTCTGAAAGCAAAGTGGGCTTAAAATATTTATTGATGAAGATCAAAGATCACAGCCTTTGGTATGGGTTGCACCTCAATCTAAAGATTACAAAAATCCTCACAACTGGACTAATAAATAACATTCATGTAAATGGAGAAAAGATTGAAGTTGTCAAAGACTCATTTTGCTCGGATCAACCATCAACTCTAATGGAAGGGTTGATGCTGTTATGTACCATCAAGTTAGTTCCTTCCCATAGGGGCCCTTGAAATTGAACCACCAACCTTGCCATTCAAACCAACTTTGCATTCCAGTGCATTAACCCACAGTGCCACACCAAGACTCCTTATAGAAGTTGCAGTCTATAAACCAAATGATGTATTACATTAAGCAAATCTGCTACACAAGACCTCTTTAAAATGTTCAAGAGCAAAGGTTCTATTTTTGAAGACTCAAAGTATTCAGTTTGAGGACTGAGGTACATCTGACCCAAGCCATGGTATTTCTAATTGTTTCATAAACTTATGATGTTTAGACAGTGCATAAGGAAGACCGTAGATGAAATGATACATCTGAGTTACAATACTGGAGAAGAATATTTAAATTACCATGGACTTCCAGAAGAATAAACAAATCTGTGTCAGAAGAAGTATAGCCAGAATGCTCCTTGGAGACCAGAATGACAAGACTTGCCTCTCGAGTTTCAGCATGTTATAATGACCAGTCTCCCCTTATATATACATGCTTTGTAAATTTGGAGGGTCAGTGAAAAAGAGGAAAACTCCCAAAGAGATGTATTGGCACTGTGGCAGCAATAATGGGCTCAAAAATAACAAGAATTCTGAGGATTGCACAGGATCCAATAGCATTTAGTTCTGTTGTGCACTGAGTCACTATGAGTTGAAACCAACTCAACAGCACCTAACATGAAGACATACTGGTGTTGTTTTTGCTATTTGTCAATTAACTGGTTCTGACTTACAGTGACCCTGTATAGGGTTTCGGCATCTGTACAACTTTGCAGGAGCAGAAATTCTTATCCTTCTGCCCCAGATGTGGTGGTGGACTCCATTCTCTGGCCTTCTCATTTGCAGTTCATTGCTTATCCTACAAAACCATCGTGCTTCCAAAATTATGACTATGCACAATACGTGCTTATGATTGCTTTTGTTAGATGTCTTTGAGTGAGTCTCTAATTCATGGTGACCCCATCAAAAATGAGATGGAAATTCCATTTGTTTTCTTTTAACAGGTTTTAATGAGCTCTGGTAGCATACTGTTTACGAATCGGGCTGTGAACCTTAAGGTCAGCAGTTTGAAACTACCAGCTATTTATGGGATAAAGATGAGGCTTTCTGCTTCCGTAAAGATGTACAGCCTCGGAAATCCTGTACAGGGTTGCTATGAGTCGGAACCAACTCCATGGCACATAACAACAACAACAATGTAGCTAATTAAGGAGCTCTGGTAGCATAGTTGTTATGAGTTGGGCTGCTAACTTCAAGGTCAGCAGTTCAAAACTACCAGCTGTTCCATGGAAGAAAGATGAGGCTTTCTGTTACCATAAATATTTACAGCATGGGAAACCCTATGCAGGGTTGCTATGAGTCGGCACCGACTCCACGGCACACTGCCACCACCACCACCACCACCACCACCAATGTAGCTAATTAAAAATTTGAAATCCCATGCATGATTTACTGTACAGGTCTACCTCACATGAGATTTAAAGGAAGTTAGATTGAGTTCTTCTAAGGTTGCAGTTTTTTTATTAAACTACCTACCCAATCTCAATTTAAATTTGAAGAAATGGAATTTACCTGTCCCATCTCTAAGAATCTTGTTATCACCATTGAAATAGAATGTGTTAAGTTGAAAGTAACTTTAATTAAATATTGTCTAATCTGATTCTTGTACTTTTACATTTGAGGAATTTTAGACTGGAGCGTTGACTTTATCCTGTTTCAGGTAGATACATAATTAGATTTCTCAGCTAAATGCTGTTTCTATCCCATGTTTCTATCATGAAAAGGCATAATTTCTTTAGTTTTCCAGCAATAATTATAAGGTGTATATATTTTAGATAATAATAAAGTCCTTGCTAATCATTACCAGGCAGAACAACTTCTTATTTTACTGAAATCAATGCCAACTCATTGAGAGTACTGGAATTTTTGTTGTGTTTTTCAGCAACTTTATTTTTGAATATCATTCTTCTTTTTTTCCAGTTGTTCTGGCAAAAGATATCTAAAACCCAAAGAACAAAACAGTAAAACACTAAAAGAGAACATTGTGACTCTGGGCTATAAAACCCAAGATTTCCTAAGGGCAACACACTCAGCATATTGAAAAATGAAATGCACAGTCTTGAATTTGAAATTTTATTTTTCTTCCTAAACTTTAGATGATGCTTCCCAACTAGGAAATCTGAAATCTTTGTTTTCTTTTAGTATTTGTTGACTAATAAACCACTATGTAGGCCATGAAATACTGCTGAATATGGGCTTTTGATGTGGCACTGTAAGATTAGCATTGGACTATGAACAACAAGATTAACAGTTCAAATCCACCACCTGCTTTTTGGAAACCTTATACAGGGTCGCTGTGTGTTGGAACCAACTCAATGGCACTTAACAACAACAATTATCTGAGTAATAAAAAATGTAAAGTTTAACATAGTATTGCTTTTGAGATTCCAGTGTTGTAATATATGTTGCTGTTGTTAAGTTCCATTGAGTTGATTCCAACTCATAGCGACCCTGTATAGAGTTTTCAAGGAGGGGCCTGTGTGTGAACCATCAACCTTGTTGTTAGCAGTCCAATGTTTATTCTACAGCAATATACAAGACTGTGTTGTAGTAGATATAAGGAACTTAAACTGTATAATAGTAGGAATTCAGATTTGAAATCTGGACACTGGGTTAGAGTTCTTGTTGATGTTAGGTTTCATCAAGTCGGTTCTAACTAACAGTGACCCTATGTGGAATGGAACAAAATACTGCTTGGTCCTGCACCTTCCTCACAATTGTTGTGCCACTTGAGTCCATTGCTGCTGCCACTTTGCCATCCCACCTGATTAAAGGCCTTCTTTTTCACTTACCTTTCACTTTACCAAGTTGATGTCCTACTCTAGGAAGAAGTTGTCCCTTCTAACAACATGTCCAAAATGTAAGACACAAGTCTTGCCATCCAGGCTTCTAAGGAGAATTGCAGCTGTACTTCTCCAAAAAATATTTGTTTTTCTGGCAGTCCGTGGTACTTTCAATATTCTTCTCCAACACTGTAACTCAAATGCATCAATGGTTCTACAGACTTTCTTATTCGTTGTCCAACTTTCACTTGTGAATGAGGCTACTAAAAATGCCATGGCTTGGGTCAGGTGTACCTTAGTCCTCAAACTTATATCTTTGCTCTGTACACTCTAAATAGATCTTGTTTCAACATATTTGCCTAAAGCAATATGAGTCCTAGATGATCTTGTTACATAAGTTGATACAATGTTCGGATATCTCAGTTTTCTTTTTGGACAACTTGGGACAAAAATGCTATTTCCCATATAGGTGCATTATGAGGACAAATTGAGGGGATGTGTAAAATTAGGTAGCATACTAATTGACACAATATTGCTGCTGTACCGTGCTGTTGCGTCAGTTGCATCACATAGCAACCCTGTATAGGATTTCTAAGGAGAGGCTAATGGGTTTAAACCTTCAGCCTTGTGGCTACCAGACCAGAGTCTATTCGACAATGCCACACACTTATAGTGCCACACCAGGATGCAACGTAGACAATTAAAACATGAATTGGCTATGCATGCATATGCATGGATATTTGCCAGTTGTGTGAGCTTGGACAAATTATTAACAGTTGGTATTCATTTAAAAAGAGTCAAACTAAATGGCATTTTCATCATAATTGTATTTTTTGTTGGTATTAAGTGCCACTGAGTGAGCGCTGACTCACAGTGACCCTGTATAGGGTTTCTGAGGAGCAGCTGGTGAGTTTGAGCCATGGACCTTGTGGTTCACACTGGCCTTGCAATACAGCACATTAATCCACAGTGCTAAACCAGCACATACTTGTATAGTGACTGGATAGATATAATATACTTAAAAGAATGTTTAACAAAAAATTGTGCTTAAAACATAAAGTTTAATTTTTTTTAAATTTTCATCATAATATTGTTACTTTCTTTTATCTGTTAATTAGGGTCTATGCAAATAAATAATAGCATTTCTAGGTAAAAAATGCAATATGTGTTTTATTACGCTCATACTCATAAGAATGACTCACATTAAACTTGTGAAATTAATAATTTAATTATCCTTACATATATGGTGAAACAAAAGTTAGAAGAGAAATTAATTTGTTTCCAAAATTAGTAGGAAAAACTGTTTTGTCTTCTAATAAGGCAAACAATGGGAGGAAGGATGTCTCAAATTTAGTTGTAAGAGTGATAAGATCCTTGGAAACCCAGTGACTGGGTATTTCAATTTACTTGTCAATGAAGTTTTTGGTTATACTATTTTAGGTCTGTTATTCTTTATAGTCCTACTATTTCTATTTTTAAGCTCTTTTCTGCATCTTTAATTTATTCTCATCAAAAAATTGGCATCCCTCTTTAAGGCATCTTCTAAGCCGATATCACTGACTTCATTAGGATAAGCTTTTCCAAGGCCATTTTTAAAACCAAGAAAGAGATAGATTCATTATCTAATGGTACTTCTTCAAACCTGGGTTGTTAATAGGCTTTATCATTAACTGAAGCAACATCAATTTAAAAGATGTGTTATTTATGCAAAATGAATCTATGTGGAGAAGGTGAAACCAATGTTAACAATTTGATAAAATTAAACAGGAAAATTGCTCTTAACTGAAAATAAGTGAAAGGAAGGGGCATAGACATTACTTTGGCTTAATATGTAAATGGTATACATCTATTAACACAAATATTCCCCACATCACATCTTACAAAGTTTTGTGTTAGATAAAGGAAAACTTTAGATGTATTGCTTTTAAATAAAATTGGATTGCAAATAACTGATTTATAAATAAATTAGAAGTAATGAAATTGCTCTGTTTTAAATAATTAAACCACTTGGTCATATATTTTAATTTGCTTAAAACTAAATAACTCTTCAGACAGGAAGTAGCATATTTTTTCTAGCTGTTCAAGCCCATAACACTTTTCCCCTTACAGAAAATTGACTTTTTCTACTGCTAAAGTCTATACAAAAGATAAATTAATGCAGTACTCCCTGTTATATCATAATTTACCTATGTGTTAGAAGAACGCTAAAATAATGTGACAAAAAGCACCAGAATGATACCTTAGTAATTGCACTTACAGCAATAGAAAAGCTAGGCTTTGCCTGGGTGCAGAGTAGAAAGTCCATTCCAGAGGTAAAAAGATGCCTAAAAGTGAAGAGAGTGATAGTTATCTCATAAAGCTCTGGATTTTTATTTATTCATTCTATAAATTCATATTGCACCTTGTCTTCCAGATGCTGTCTATGCACTGGGAATATATCCAAGAAGAAGGCACTGTCCCTGCTTTTATGGAGCTCATAGACTGAATTGAGATCCAGACACTAAAGAAAAAAATATATATATTTAACTATAATTGTGACAACTCATCAAAGTCACAGACTGTGTTATAGAAGAGTATAATGAGAAAAGCTCATCTAGTCAGAATGCTTACAAAAACACTCTGAATATATGAGATTTACATTAAAATTTAACTTAGAAAATGGAAGTGAAAATGCAGATTTGATTTTGGTGTTTGCTAAGTATGAATACAATACAAGTATTAACAGCAAAAAGGAGAGTCTATGTGAAGATTCCAAGAGAGGGAAGAGCTATTTACAATAAATTAAATTAAGAATGAGACGGAAAGATACCAAAGAAGAAATTAACATATGGTTCTGGAGGCAAATCAATTAGTAGTCAGATCATCCAACCTCATCTGGCCATGGTAAGAATTTTTGTCTTTACCAAAAATGCAAAAAAAAAATCTAAATACAACATGATATGTTCTGTATTTTTGAGGTATCTCTCAGTTCAAGTAAGGAGAAGTTTTATATTGTAAATTGTGTGTGTAAAGAAGAAAGTTAGAGTATTACAGGTGAAAAATTATGCAGCCTTAAACTGGGGTTCTGATACTATACATGTGGAGAGTATGTCAGTATTTTTCTCACTCAGGAGGTAGAATAAAGAGAACTTTGGTATTCACTTGACAGGCAATGGATGGACAGTACCACTTTGGACATAAAAAATTGAAGGGACAACAAATACATTGTATCATTATACTGAGTAAACAAGATATTTTTGAGAGAAAAATTATGAAATTAATTTTAGCTACCTGTGAGTTGGGATTTATTGAAAGGCACAGGGTTGATTTCATTTTATGTAGCACTTGACATCATCTTGTTACATAAAACTCGGAGGTTCAGTATATAGTTGATATTGAACCCTCAAAATAACAATAGATGAAATCATTTAAAGTACACATTTTAGAGTTATGAACTTGACTGTAATAGTTACAAACATGGAGGGTAATGCAAGTACTTAAAAATGTGTCCATTTAGAGGACACGATGATCTAAGAAAGACCATTAGTATATTGGAATCTTGATGGAGTGGATGAAGGGTATGAAAACATGGACACTCAGAGTTGCGAAAGAAGCTCTAGTAAGAAAACCAGAGATGTGATATCACAGAAACCAAAACACAAAGCATTCCTTAAGAAGAGGAGAATGGACAATTGTATGAAATGTTGCTGTTGAATTTTGTGACATGGAAACTAATGTACTATGAAGTAAATTCACTGAGAAAACATTTGTGAAAGGACCACCTACGTTACTTCCCCTTAACTTTCAGATCTCTTAAGTCATTTAAGTAGGAATTTGGATTGAGGTAAAAGTTAGACATGTGTCAAGTCTTTTTTTCCCAGGCAAGTTTCAATAGTATTTTGATATCAAATACAGTCACAAGTATTTAGAATTGTTTCTTAAACATCTGAAAAGAAGACAACTACATGTTCTCAAGTTATATGTGTCAGAGTAGCACTGTGCTCTATAGAGTTTGCAGTGACTGATATTTCTGGATGAGGTTGCTAAGTCTTCTGAGGCACCTCTGTGTAGAGACTAAACTCTAACTTTTCAGTTAGCAACTGCCCCACCCAAGGACTCTGAAAATAAGACAAGGACTTAAGATATAAAAGTTTAATATTGAATATTCAATTCAGTACAATCAATTTTGCAATCGATTCTAAATTAATATGATTATTAGACTATTTTTTCTGTTGGGTCAAAATTATGATTATTTTTATAAAAGATTATAAGTTTTTTACAATTTTCTTTATATCTTACTTTCTGTTCATTTTTTACCTCGAGTTTTTATAAAGTATTTATGCCATTTTCCCTGACAAAAAGTCCCTATGCAGGGGTTCTTCAATATGGTTAATTTAGGATAAGCCAAACACTAAGTAGTAAAATAAGCAGCCGTATGAATTGGTTATTTAATTTTTTTTTTTTTTATTATAGACCCTCAGCCAGAATTTCATCTTAAATGGGGAACGATGTCAATGCTGAATGAAGATATTCCTGTTCCAGATAATTTCTTTATTTGTTCCTGTCCTTCTTGCCCAACTTTACCTTACTCTAGTCTCACTGTGGGCAGGTATAAGCTGCTAACTGCAAGGTCCGTGGTTCATACTCACCAGCCAATCCAGGAGAGAAACACAAGGTTGCATGCTGTCATAAATAATCAGTCTCTGAAACCCTAAGGAGCAATTCTACTCTGTCCTATAGGGTTTCTGTGTGTCAGAACTGACTGCTGGCAGTGAGCAACAGCAAGGCATTATAATTAAGCAGAGAAGACCTGAGCTTCTGTTCACTTAGCAATGCTGGAATGCTGAGTACTGTAAGTGGCCACCTATAGTGCCAGTCACATTCAGACCACTTGCAGAATATGTGAAGAAGAAATACAAAAGTTAATCAACTTCCTTACATCTATGCCTTAGAACTGGGTCACCAGTGAAATAATATTTCAATGATTAAAAGTTCCTCTCATAGTCTCCCAAACAGATCTACCTCATGCTATGTTACACCGTGTAATTCAATAGTTCCATTTCCAATATGAAGAATTACTATTAGAAAGTAGACATGAGAATCCCTTCTTATAGGAAAAAAAGTCTCTTTCTCTTTGCACTCAGAGAGACATTCCCCACCTACATTTAAAATTTACTGTGGTGATTATAGTCAGTTCTTTGCTTCATTTTGAAATTTGTTTTTTTTCTTTTGGGAAAGGAACACCTTCATATGCTTCATTTTCCTTATGCTGACTGCCCAATAGTCCCTTGATCATTCCCACCAAACTACACGTGGTATACACTGAGACCCTTAAAACAGAACTTGGGCTGCTAGGACTTGTTCTAGCACATTCCCGTATAAGGAGAGGTGTCAGAATAATGATTCATGGCCACTGTCAGCAGGATCAAGCCCAGCTGCACAAGGGACGTAGTCATTCAGTTGTTTCCCTCCCTGAATCCAAGTCACGCAACAAGGAGAGTAGAGCAACATCTGCTGTCTCAGTGTCTTCTCATTATCCTCATCGTTCATGCAGCCGTGCGGCAGCGTCAATGCACAGAAGCATGTCCCCAGTGTGCTCTTCAGTTTAACAGGGAAGGGTATAAAAAAAACCCTAGCAATGATGCCACTTCTCCCCCTGAGGTTTCTACTCAGCAGAGTGAGGGGGAAAGGAGCCTAGTAGTTCCAGTAGAGATGTGATGGTCAGATTATGAAAGCACACCTCACACTAGACCTTCCTGATTCCAGATCCTGCATTTCAGACTGTGTCATAGAGCAATTACAGCTTGTGGTTTTTGAATTGACTGTTGAGTTGGTTGAGTCAGTTCTGACTCCTAGCAACTCTACATAAGGTTTCCAATGAGCAGCCTGTGGGTTTGAAGTGCCTACGCTGTGGTTAGTTGTTGTTGTTGTCAGGTGCCATCGAGTCAGAACCGACTCATAGCGACCCCATGCACAGCAGAATGAAACAATGTCTGATCCTGGGCCAACCTCACTACTGCCGCCACACTCGATGCCATCAATAATGCCACATGGCCGATCCATCTCGTTGGGGGTCTTACTCTTTTTCTCTCACCCTCCATCTTACCCAGCATGACATCCTTTTCCAGTGACTGTTGCCTCCTGACAACATGTCCAAAGTATGAGAGACAAAGTTTAGCATCTTGGCCTCCAAGGAGCACTCTGGCTGCACTTCTTCCAAAACAGATCTATTGGTTCTTTTGGCACTTTCAGTATTCTCCTCCAACACCACAACTCAAAGGCATCAATTCTTCTATGATCTTCCTTATTCACTGTCCAGCGGTCACATCCATATGAGGTTATTGAAAATATCATGGCTTGGGTCAGGCGCACCTTAGTCCTCAAGCTGACATCTCTGCTCTTCAACACTTTAAAAAGTTCCCGTGCAGCAGATTTGCCCAATGCAATACGTCATCTGATCTCTGGACAACTGCTTCCACGAGTGTTGATAGTTGATCCAAGAAGAATGAAGTCCTTGACAACTTCATTCTTTTCTCCGTTGATCAGAATGTTGTTTATTGGTCCAGTGGTGAGAATTTTTGTTTTCTTGACATTGAGATGCAACCCATTCCGAAGGCTGTCCTCTTTGATCTTTATCAGTAAATGTTTCAAGTCCTCTTCACTTTCAGCAAGCAAGGTTGTATCATCTGCATATCGCAGGTTGTTAATGAGTCTTCCTCCAATCCTGACGCCACGTTTTTACTGTGGTTAGTAGCCCAGTGCTTATCCTTTTAATTATTAAAGAGAACAAAATGATTTCTTCCTTTCTGAACCTAAATGGTTTTATTAACACAGGGGCTCTTATTTTAAAAATGGACAATTAAGTAAAAGTTGTTGTGTTGTTAAGTGCTGTGGAGTTGATTCAGACTCAGACCAACTCTGTCTAGGGTTCTGAGGAAAAGCCAAAAGGTTTGAAATGCCGACCTTGTGATTCAAACTGGCCTTGTGGTCCAATGTATTATCCTGTAGTGCCACACCAGGACCCCATTTAAAAAGTTAGGGCTCATAAAATGAAAGAGGAATTCAATTATGCATCTTGATGACACCTTTTAATTGCAGAGCTACACATTTTAATCACTATAGAAGGTGTTCTGGTGTAAAGTTGTAGCATAAGTAAGGGACTGGTAACCACAAGGTATAGTTCAAATCCACTAGCCCCTGCTCTGAAAGCCTGTAAAGGGTCACTACAAGTCAGAACCAACTGGACAGCATTTAATAACAGCAACAATAGCTTAATAAATGTTAATATGCACCGTACATTGTATAAACCAGGTGACTTTATTTTATTGGTTTATCTTTTATCTATTATTGTTGTTGTAGACTGTTTAGTCATTTCCACTCCTAGTGACCCTGTATAGACTTTCAAAGACTGTCAATCTCTACAGTAGCAGAAAACTCTCATCTTGCTTCTTGGGCATGGCTGATATATTTAAGCCACTGCCCCTGCCATTAACAGCCCAATGCATACCCACTATGCCACCATGCTACCAGAGCTCCTTATATCTAGTGTTGTGTTTCATGCTGTTGAGTTGGTTCCAACTCACTGTGGCCTGGCATAGGGTTTGTGTGACTTTAAATCTTTGTGGGAACAGAAAGCCTTATCTTTCTCCCATGGAGCAGCTAGTGGACTTGACTAAATGACCTTGTGGTTCATAGTCCAGTTCTTATCCATTTCTTCGCCTGTGGAGTCATGACATTCCCTTTTATCTATTTGTTGTTGTTAAGTGCCATCGAGTAAATTCTGGCTCACAGGGATCCTGCATAGATAGGGCTTACGATTACCCGCTGATGAGTTTGAACCTCTGATCCTGCAGTTCAAACCGACCTTGTGGATCAGTGTTTTATCCTACAATACTACACTAGGACTCCACTTTTATATATTAGTGCCCATATTTAATTACCCTTATTACAGTTGAATGTAAGACATTTTATTTTTAAAGTATTTAAAAATTCAGAATATTTTTAATAGAGATTTGCATGGTCTAAATATTCAGATTTTCCTTATAACCTATTTTCCTTGGTTAAAGGAAACTCATTGAAGAATTATTCTTTATTGCATATGAAATAGATAATGTAGCAAATGTATTGCCAGCCAATTGTTACGATTTGTACTAAAAGAATGTCAAGAGTTTGTTTGTTTTCCCTTCCTGTTATACATAAGAAAGAATCAGATCTATCAAAACTGTTAAAAAATGTCAATTGCTAAATACAGCCTTGTGCACATGACCTATTGGTGAATTAGATGCTAATGACATGGGCATTGGGATAGATAATCTGTATGTGACTAACATATCTTTCCTATGGATTCATATTGTATATTTGTTTATCCAGAATGATACTGTGAACATAATTCCACACAAATATGCACCTATCAAATAAACACATATGGTTGCTTAATATTTTCCAAAATCTTTTTAGTATTTTGTTTTTATTTCCAAAACCCTCTAATGATGAACTATGCAGTCTCCTTTCCCTCGTCTCACATAATATATGCAACAGAAGTGCCAAATCATGACACCTGGAGTTTTATTGATTATCTATGCTCACAATTGGCTCAATCAAGAGCATGTAGAGGGTGAAAAATGATGAAAGGAATGATAAACAATCAAACAGTCACAAGCCATCATTAGCCCAATCTTTCCCTGTTGACTAAAGATCTTACTTTCGTTAACGAGGATATGGATTAATGATAAACAAACAGCTCATCCTTTGTCATTTTTCCAACTAAGATTGGTTGGGAAAAAGTCAATTCAATTATAAAAGCTGATGGAAATATACAGGCATTTAGCCAATTATTTTCAGGATCTTTGAAAATCTCAGTTATCAGAAGCCCAGAAAGTGGGTGATGGGATATCATTAACATATTACAAAACTTACTGAGCTGCCTCATTTTTATGCGGACCTGAAATATCTGGGCACCTCTGATCCACTTTATATGCACTGTGAGGAACAGGAAGCTGGAATCTGATTTGATATTTGGCATCTGGAGGAGTTTCTGGGTGGCATAAATGGTTAAGGCACTCAGCTGCTAGTCAAAAGTTGAAAGGTTTGAGTCCACTCTTAAGGGCTTGGAAAGAAAAGTCTAATGATTTACTTTAAAAAAAATAAAAGAAGAAGAAAAAAAGAAAGCCAAAAAAAAAAAAAAAAAAAGCCATTGAAAATTCTATGGAGTGCATTTCTACTCTGACATACATGGAGAATAACTCAGAATTAACACAATGGTACCTAGTTATGAACCCAGAGGTCAATAAAGCTGTAATACTTTGTGTTTTTGTAAGATTACAAACTTGTTAAATATACTGCTAAAAAAACTTCTCCGATGAACAATTTATAGGCTAAGCACTGGACTGCAAGGTCAGTTGGAACTGCAAAACTGGTAGTTCAAATCCACCAGCTGCTCCTCAGAAACCCTATAGAGGGTCGCTGTGAGTCAGAACTGAATTGATGGTACTAACTGACAACAATGTGTAAATTTTCCTTATTGGTAAATTACACTTTTCCTAATACTTTCTTAGTAGTTTTACTAATTATGTTCATGAAATAATAATAAAACTCTTCTTTTAATGGTACATTTTTTTCTGATAGTCTCAAAGTTCTTCTGAGAAAAATTTCTTTATACAAATGAAAAATCAAAAAACATATTATAATTTATTCACATATGTACCGTCTTTTGCAGGAATTTCTTATATAGCAAATAAAGCAAAAGTAAAAGAAAGAAACAGCGTATTCTCCCACCTGGCAGTGTTTTCTTAATGTTTGGTGAAGGAATCAAGACAAGAGTCAAAACACTTGCCAACATAGTTTCAGTGGCCTATGCCCAACCAGCAACACTTTTTCTATGTATCCCATCTTAATGGCACTCAACAGATTTTCTACTGTAGCCTGTTTCTGCCTGGTCTGTTTCCCCACAAGCTGACCTCTACAGTTTCCATCACCATGACCTCTGTTCTCTAGCTGGATACAATCAAAGACAAGTAACAAAAAGAAAACAGAAGGCAGGACAAGAGAATGGGTATTTACTTGCAATCTATTCCCTTCCTGTCCCGGCCAAGATCACGGTTTTGAAAGTACTGGGTTCTAGTTCTTCTACCTCAGGTGTTGTAGACATTCTTTCTCCCATGGTTGCTGAGTTACAATGATGTTGCTTCTTTGCTTATTTTTTTCAGCAACAGCCACCACCCTCATCTCACCTGCACCCTCACCCCAGTTTTCCGCTATCGCTAGTTCGTGGATGCTTCACACTCCTATTCTGTTTCTTCCACATTAGCTCCAAACCCACTGCTATCAGTTGATTTTGACTCATAGCAAACCTGTATGTTGTTTCTGAGGTTATAAAACTTTACAGGAGGAGAAACCCTCATCTTTCTCCCTTGGAACACCTGGTAGTTTCAAACTGCCAACCTTGAGGTTAGCAGCCCGATTCGTAACCATTATGCTATAAATCTTTACGGGAGCAGAAAGCCTCATCTTTCCCCCACAGATTCATGCTGGTGGGCTTGAACTTCCAGTATTACAAATAGCAGTCCGGTATTTATCCTACACTGCCAGGAGGGATTTTCCCAATTGAGCTCACATTTCTTTAAATAATCACTTCACGAAACTCTTTTCATTTAATTCTGTTTATATGCTCTGCTTTCTGCTAGGATTTTCACCCAGAGATTGCTTTGAAAAATTTAGTGCATATAGTCTTAGTCTTATAACCCTTTATTCATTCTTTTTATGGTATTTTTAGGACCTACTTTCATAATCTGTTTACACGTCTTTCTTCCCTATTATACATTCAGTTTCTAGATGTCAGGAATTATAATTTAATACCTCACAGAATACCTGAAAATAAATGTGTACTGAATGAATGAATACACGAATTTTGAACTACATTCCATGAGAGCCCATTCCAGTTAAAAAATAATTAAACCATATTAAAAGCATCTGTCATCAGAGACAGACGGTAACTTCCTTTAAAATATCTGATTATCACTGTAGAATACAAGTGACGGTCAATCTGTAGGAAAGCAGCTTGTTTCTTGCATCTATTCACTCTGTGACCCAGACATCCTGACCAACATTGAGAAATGCACAAAAAAGAAAGATTTATGCTAGTACATACTGAAATTTCAGAGGATCTACATGATACAGATCAGTTTATCCTGAGCTGCATTCCAGTAAATTTCCAAATAATTAACATTTATCTTCCACTTGCCATCTTTTTGGCAAGGCAATTTAAAAGTGATCTTCTGCAACACATGGGTTTGGTACTCCCTTAGACCTAAATGAAGGGTCCAACAGAAAATTTGGAATGACAGTCAATTTGCTACAACAGACAAAGGGGCAAGAAGTGATACCAACATAGTATCCTACCTTGAGTTTAGCTGAGAATGGTGTAAATTCTGTGATACCTCTTAGAGAGTGACCTATTTCTGGCTTCCCACTTCAGCTATGTTTCTATTATAATCCTCCAAGAATGTTCAGAACCTTCTTTGTCTTTAGTGATTAAGAATTGGGCTTCTAATCTCATGATTAGCAGTTCAAACTACGAGTGGTTCTGTGGAAGAAAGATGAGGCTTTCTGCTCCCGTAAGATGTACAGCCTCAGAAACCCTATGCAAGGTTTTTATGAATTGGAACCAAAGCCACAGCCCATAACCACCACGATCACCAAGGTTATGTGTGACTATTTTCAAAGGCCAAATTAATGCCATTGTGAGGTCCTCGTCAACTTAGAAAATATTGTGGATCAATATTGTTTGTGCACATCATATGTGTTTTGTATATAATATTCTTATTTATAAAATAGCAGCTTTCAGGAAATGTATTACCAAGCAGAAAGGCCTGGTGTTCAAAGAAGTAACATATAAAAAAGAAATAATAGATTTTAGGAAGGGCGAAATGCCTTTTCCCTTTACAGCGGCCAAACTCAGTTTGTGAGCCTCCTGCGTTTACTCTGTTCTATTATTCGTTCTGCCCTATAGAGGTTACGTGGATTACCTGATTGACATATTTAACACTGATAAAATACAGGTATTTGAATCATGTTTTCCTTCTTTCCTTTGGAGAGCAAGCTGACTGCAGAAGTACATTGTTGCTTTTGTTTTTCTAAATATGGTCACGCTGATTCTTTTAAGTGTTCTGATTTGGCCTGACATTGACTCTCCAAATACTTCCTTTCTTCCTGTTTGGAATACTGATATGAGAACATGTGATTTGGCTTGTAAGTCTATTTAATTTGGGGATTCAGCTAAGAGATCCAGTTGAATATTATATTAAATAATTTCCTCAAAACTAACTGTTCTCAGTAACACATAATGAACTTCTCTAATGTAAGGAGAAATACAGGTGCCACACTTCCGTCTTTACTTCTCTTAAAGAAATGGAGGCATCTCCCAGTCTAAGCATATCACTACATCTTCAATATCAATTAAAAATATTTGGAATATGAGCTGATCATTGCCTTTAAAGATTTGGTTTTTGCAGAATTATGGCTATAGAGTGGTATTATTTAAAAATCACATCTTTTTAACTCTCTTTAGCAATGAAAGATTAGATACCCAACAATTAAGGATTAAACTAATAAAAGTTTGAATGTTCTAAAGAAATTGAACTAGTAGAAGAAGAAGACTAATCAAGTGGAAGCTACAAAATTGACCTGGATTAAGACAAAATTCATCCATGTGAACATCAGTGTCCACATCCCTGAGACCACTATCACCTGCTCTGAATGGGGTCAAATTAGAAGGTCCTGAATAGAGAAGGAGAAAAAGGTAAAACAAAATTAAATATATATATATATAAAGATCAGACTTACTGGTTAGACAGAAACTGATAGAACCCTTAGTGACCTTCAGGTCTAGAACTTAATTTTCATCCAAACAATAGATAAGTATGTAAGGGAAATATAACACCAGTGAGTTACATACATCTTAGAATAAAAATCATTTTATATAAAAAGGACAACATTCACCCAAGGACAATGTTCAGAAGGATTAGGAGAGAAGGAGGAATGAAAATAGGAAACAGGGAGGAAGTCAGGTAAGTGTTACTTTGAGGGGATAGCAATGAATGCGATGAAACAAAATTTGTATAAATTGTTGAATGTGAAACTGATGCTCTGCTCTGTAATCCTTCACCCAATTCATGATGAAAAGTAAAAAAAAAAAAAAAAAAAAAAAGAGAGAGAGAGAGGCAAATTTCATAAATGATATGTTTTGAGAATCTGCTAGAAACAATAGAACAAATGGAATAGGAACTCTGTGTATCACTGAAGGCCATTTCTCCTTCTGTTGTATAGAGTATACATAGGGGTGAAAAAAGTATTTCAGCTTAGAGAAAACAGCTCTTAACAAACCACTACCACAGTGGACTCCATCTTGAAGAAATGCTGTGCACATACCCAATTAACATGGCCCCTGCTGAACTGGTCAATTTCAATAAATCTCTGCTTATTCCCTACAAATTCATCACTCGTCTGTCAGTTTGTTGGACTTTGGTGACTTGTATATTGCTATGAAGATGGAAGGTAGGCCACTGGTATTATAAATACTGGCACAATTACTCATGATCGACAGGTTTCAGCAAAGCTTCCAGACTAAGACAGAAAGGAAGGAGAGACAGACTACTTCTGAATGTTTAGTTGCTGAATACCTTATGAACAGGCACAGAACAAGATCAAATATGTGCCGGGCGATGAAAACATGAAAAGTAGAACATTGTTAGCTACAGTGACAGAAGATGAATACATCAGGCTTCAAAGCACTAAAAATACAACTGCTGCCTCCCTGAAGTAAAATTGACTAGAGTAATGTAAACGAAGGAAAGGTAAGGGGATTCTGTTTTTCTGATGGGGACCCTATTTTTCTGATGGGGCAGTACTCTAAATGAAGAAAAACATTAGTAATTGAAACATTTTTGTTGTTATGTGCTGTTGAGTAGGTTTGACCCATAGTGACCCTCCTAGGGTTTCCAAGGAGCAGCTGGTGGCCTTGAAATGCTGACCTTGCAGTTCCAACCGACTTTTCAGTCCAGCACATTAATCCATAGTATCAAACCACATACAAATTATAAATCTATTAAAATTTAAATCTGTTAAAATGAACAGAGATATTCTAGACTTTGTTGCTATTGGGTACTGTCCAGTTGGTTCGGATACATAGTGACCCTATGTACAACAGTATAAAACACTGCTTGGTCCTGTGCCATCCTCACAATCTCTGCTTGCTGCTATACTTGAGCCCATTACTACTGCCACTGTGCCAATCAATCTTATTGGGGGGGGGGGAGGGAATCTCCCTCCCATCCACTGACCCTTTACTAAAGGTGATGTCCTTGATGTCCTTCTCCAAGAACTGATCTCTCCTGATAATATATCTGAAGTATAAGAGATGAAGTCTGGTCATCTTGGCTTCTAAAGAGCATTCTGGTTGTACTTCTTCCAACAAAGATTTGTTTGTTCTTCTGGCAGTTCATGGGATCTTTCATATTCATCCCCAACACCATAACTAAAATTCATCAACTCTTTTATGATTTTCCTTATTCATTGTCCAACTTTCACATGCATATGAGGCTATTGGAAATACCATGGCTTGAGTCAGGAACATTTTATTCCTCAAACTGACATCTTATCTCTTGAAGATGTTAAAAAGGGTTTGTGCAGCAGATTTGCCTAATGCAATACATCATTTGATTTCTTGACGGCTGCTTCCACGAGTGTTAATAGTGGATCCAAGCAAAATGTATACTCTGAAAACTTACTAGGCATTATTTTTGTTGTTAAGTGCCATTGAGTTGGTTCTGACCCACATCAACTCTAAATAGGGTTTCCAAGGAGTGGCTGGTGAGTTTGAACCACCCATCTTGCAGTTTAAACTTACCTTGAAGTTCACTGCATTATCCAGCAGCGCCACATCAGGTCTCCTAGGCATTAGTTAGTTTAAATGAACTGGTTTGGGCTATTTTGAATTTTACAGTCATATAGTTGACTATGCCGACAAATTTAAGAGAAATGATGTCACACTGATTGTCAAAAGAACATTTCAAGATTAGTCGTGAAGTACAATGCTGCCTATGGTTTGATAATATCCATATACCTAAAGGAAGACCAGTTAATACCGTTATTATCCAAATGAATGCACCAACCACTAAAACCAGCGATCATGAAACTGAAGAATTCTACAAAATTATTCACTTTTGGTTGCCACCCAAGGAAGATGCCTAGATATTTATTGGTGATTATAAAGAGAAGGTTGGAAGCCAAAAGGAAGGATCAGGAGTTGGAAAATATGACCTTAGTGATAGAAAGGATGCTAGAAATTACATGATAAGATTTTGCAAGAACTATACTTATTCATTGTCAATAACTTTTTTCAACAATATTAGAGGTGATTATATGCATGAATATCAGCAGATGAAATACACAGGAATCAAATTTATTACATCTGTTGGCAGAAACAGTTCAATATCCTCAGCCAAACAAAGCTAGGGCAAACTGTGGCAATTGCTCATATGCAAGTTCAGCCTGAAGGTGAAGAAAATTTTAAAAACCTATGAGAGCCAAAATACGATCTTGAATATACCCAACCTGAATTTAGAGACCATCTGAACAACACATTTAATGCATTAGTCACAACTGACAGAGCATCAGATAAGTTGTGGGATGGATGATATCAAAAACATTATACAGAAAGAAAGTAGATGGTCATGAAAAAGACAGGAAAGAAAGAGAAAATCAAAATGCATGTCAGGTGAGACTGAAACTTTCTCCTGAGCATACAGTAGCTACAGTGAGTAAAAGAAATTAAGAAGTAAAAGACTTGAACAGAAAATTACAAAGGGCAATGTGAGAAGACAAAATAAGGCACTATAATGAAATGTGCAAAGAGCTGGCGTTAGAAAGCTAAAAGAGAAGAGCATACTTAGCATTTCTCAAGCTGAAGAACTGAAAAAAATTCAAACCTGGACTTTTAATATTGAAAGAGTCTATGTGCAAAATATTGAATGAAGCAGAAAGCATCAAAAGAAAATGGAAGGTATACACAGATTCACTGTACCCAAAATATGGTCAATGTTCAACCATTTCAAGAGGCATATCAAGAACCAATGGTGTTGAAGGGAGAATTCCAAGCTACACTGAAAGCTTTGTTGAAAAAAAAAACAACAAGGCTTCAGGAATTGACAGAATACACATTAAATTCTTTCAACAAACTGACACAGCATCGGAAGTACTCACTGCTAAGAAATTTGGAAGAAAACTACCTGGCCAACTGACTGGAACAGATCTATATTTGTGCCTATTCCAAAGAGAAGTGACCCAACAGAGTGAGGAAATACTTTAACAATATAATTAATTTTATATGTATTTAAAATTACTAAGAGAATTAAAAAGCAGTTCAATAGCACACTGACATGGAACTGACAGAAATTTAACCCAGATTCAGAATAGGACAGGGCATGAGGGACATCACTGCTGACTTCAGATAGATCTTGACTGAAAGGAGAGAATAGGAGACATTGTTTACTTGTGCTTTATTGACTATACAAAGTCTTTCAACTGTGTGAATCATGACAAACTATAGATAACATTGCAAATGTTCATTCCGGAACATTTAATTGTGCTCATGAGGGACGTGCACATAGAACAAGACACAGTCATTAGAACAGAACAAAGGGACACTAAATGGTTTAAAATTAGGAAATGGTGTATTCTTTCACAATACTGTTCAATCTGCATGCTGAGAAAATAATCCAAGAAGTCAGATTACATGAAGAAATGCATACTAACAGGATTGGAGAAAGTCTCATTAAAAACGTGTGATAATCATATGATACAACCTTGCACCTTTGGAAGGGAAGAGGACTTAAAATACTTACTGATGAAGACAAAACACTACAGTTGTCAATATAAATTGCACCTCAACCTTTGTAAAGAAAAAATAAATTCTCACAGCTGGACCAATAAATAAGATGATAAATGGAAAAAAGATTGATGTTTCCAAAGATTTCATTTTACTTGGATCTACAATCAACACTTATGGAAGAAGCAATCTAGATCTCAAAAGAAGGATTGCATTAAGTCAATCTTTTGTACACAGCTTCTTTAAAGTTTTCAAGAGCAAAGATACCAGAGGTCTAAAATGTGCCTAACTCAAACCATGGTATTTTCAATAGCCTCATAGGCCTTTGAAGTTAGGCACTGGATAAGGAAGCCAGTAGATTAACCAACATATTTGAATTATGATGTTGAAGAAAAATATTGTATCATAGACTGCCAGAAGAACAAGCAAATGCATACTGAAGGCTGTATAGCCAGAATGCCCCTTAGAAGTCAGGATGGCAAAACTCACTCTCTTATACTGTGAACATGTTGTCAGGAGGGATCAGTCCCTGCAGTAGGACATCATGATTGATAAAGTGGAGGGTCAGTGAAAAAGAAGAAGACCCTCAAGGTGATGGACGGACACAGTTTCAGCAGCAAGGGACTCAAACATAACAACAATTGTAATGATGGCTCTTGACCAGGAAGTGTTTTGTTCTGCTGTGGATAGGGTTTCTTGAGTCTGAACCAACTTGAAGGCACCTAAAAACAACAAACACCACATCGCTATTAAAAAACATGGTGCTTTTTTCCTACCCAAAATGTTTTAAACCCTCAGAAAGACTGTTCACGGAGACTGGGGTTAAGCATCGCATTAAGTCCTTGGTGTCTCAGCTTGCAACTCTCTTTCCTATAATTTTTTGCCCATGTGAAAAATCTGCCTCTCCTGTGTATTCTTAATCAGTAGCAGACAAGAGCTCTCTCTTGTAGGGTGAAGGTGTGATTAACACTCCTAGTGACAATTAGAGCATTTTTCATTTCTTCTTGTTTGGAATACTGATATAAATATGTCTGGATTAACAGCATCCATTTTGAACCATAAAGTGACCTTCACAAAGAGCCAGAGGCCAGGTTCAACAACAAAGGAAAATATACATGAAGAATCTTTGTCTTTGATGACAGTTGTTACTGTTGTTGCTATTAAATGCCATCAAGTTGGTTCCAACTCATAGTGACTCTCTATAAGGATTCTCAGGGGTGACTAGTGGTCTGAACTGTCAATCTTGCAATTCAAACTGACTTTGTGGTCCAGTGTTTATCCTACAGTACCACACCTTACCTATTTTGAGACTTCTTTTAAAGGACTCATAAATAAGAATGTTGTCTGTATGTCTGATTTTATCCTATTTAATACAGAAGAGAATGGGGAAAAACCTCAGTGATAGTGCCTAAGGATGCTCCAAAATCTGGGTAGTAGGCATGACGAAAATGGCTTTCTCCATTTCTGACTCCAACTCCATTTTGCTCTACATTCTGTTTCTGTTTCTGAGATGTTGAGCCATGAGACCATTAATGAATGAATAAGAGAGGTAAAGCTTTCTATCAGGAAGAATGTGGTTGAAAGTAAACTAACTTATATGCAGTATGGTGTTTATACAAGGAACTCCCCTAGATATATCTTTCCTACACAAAGAACTTGCCTAGGCATATCCCTAATAATTTATCAAAAATAATCTATCAGAAGAATTTATTTGCCTATCAGAAATATTTTGTTATAGTTAGTTCTTGATATTATTATTTTTAATCCCTGTGCAACCTATTATTGGTAACACATTTATAGCTGTCTGTTTGCTCTGTACCATCCCAATTTTTAAATAACTCTTAATAAACTTCTTTTGCTATTTCTTTAAGAAGAGTCTGATTTTTCTCTACAATATCCATTGGTTTCAGGAGTGGGGATCAAAGGTGCATTGCCTATAGCAACTTCCCAAGGTCTTGAGACTGGGCTTTGATGACAAGAAGATGTTTAAGCTCATTATCCCATGAATGTCTCAGGAGTCAACACAAGTAAATAACCTCTGAAATCTCAAGTGTAAAACTCTTCTGATTATTGAGGGATTCTAGTTTTGTCTTTTCCTTATCTGTTCCTTTTCTTTTCATTGTTTTTAATCCTGTTCTTGCATGGCTTTGCTTAGCTCCTCTAGTGGTACTGTGTGAGGTTCTGGCTCTGTGTTTTGTAAGGATTTGTTTGCCTCCTTTGTTGTCAATAGTGCAAGTTCCCACATATGGTACTGTCTTAGTAGTCCTGGTACGGTGCTGTATGATAATCTCTGGACTGCTAACCACGAGGTCGGCAGTTCAAACTTACCAGCCACTCCTCAGAAGCTGTATACAGCAATGTTATGAGTTAGAAACAACTCTACAGCTCTTAACAACAATGAGAAGTAGTTTTAACATTTGAGGAATCTCTTGATCTATAAGCCACCAAAACAAAGCATACAGGATGAACAGTAAAAGTCATTAGGGCATTGCCAACCACGAAATATGATTACAGACTCCTGGTTCAGGATAAGCCAGTTCAGCAGATGGGTCAGAAGTTCTAGGCTGCTCTCTTGCCACAAGATGGCTCTTAGGCACATGTTGTTTAAGCAATATACTGCTGAAGCCCTTAGTCATTCTCCAAAAGGAATTTACTTAATTTGAGACTCCTAAACTTTTAACATACTTGAATTTTGTGTAAAAATTAGAAATGCCATAACTCTGCAATGCAGAGTTCCTTTATGAGGCTCCTTCCCAAGGCATAGACAAACATTTTATCTCTGCGACTTACTTGTACTTAGTTACTCATGCTTCCGGTATGATACTTTAGCATAAATACTGTACTGTTAATCACAAGTTCAGTTGAAACCCACCAACTGCTCCTTGGAAACACTATTCAGGGTCTCTGTGAGTCAAAACTAACTCTAAAGTCATGTAACAACAACAAACCTGCTTGGTGTAGTCTTATTAAACACAGTCTAGGGGGAATTTTTTGACTTCTTTAGTGTTCTCTGTATAGTAAAGTAAAAAAAAAAAAAAAAAAAAGGCTCCTGAATTTAGAAACTTCTGAGAAACTTCATGAAAGGAGAAATGCTTTCCTGGGGATTACTATATCCAAATTCACAAAATAAAACAAAGAGATGCAATGTAAAAGCCCTGCTTCTGCATGCTACCTTTAAAATCCACCTTAGTAAGGAGACAGAGGGTAAGTTCCAAATAGGAAAAGGTTTAAAATAAGAGACTAAGGCTGTAGTTGAGCCCTGGTGTGGCATTATAGGATAAGCACTGGACTGCTAACTGAAAGGTAGGCAATTCAAACCCACCAGTCACTCTCAGAAACCCTATACAGGGTCACTGTGAGTTAGAACCCAGTCACCTGCACACAACAACAATGCTGCAGCTGACAGAATAAATTATGTTCAGAATGAAACCAGGTTTCTTATGGCTATTACAAAGAAATAACTCCTGGTTATTTTATTTGACTTTGGAAAACCAAAGTTTCAACGTAATTCTTAGTATCATGACAAATAAGCCTAGGTTTCTTCATACCTGAGCACTGACTCGAGGTTCATTCTTTAAACCGAATATGCCTGATTGTTTCTTAAGTGAAATAGAGTGGATTTTGACTCATAATAACCCTGTATAGGGTTTCTGAGGGGGTTGTTAGTGGGTTTGAACTGCCAATTTTGTTTATCCTATAGTGTCATACCATGACCCTAAACTGAATATACTTGAAATACTTTAGAATTTTAGTGACCACTTTAAAAAAACGAGTTACCATGCGCATCTTTTCTTTACCCTGGAAAGCTTTTGTTATATCTTGTGTTGTATGACATCATAGAGAACTAACTTTTAAGTCAGCTATATAGAACGGTGAGTATGTATAGTTACTCTGCTTTATTTTAGATATGAGGTTTTTTTTGAGCCTTGCGTTGTGTTTCTCCATCTGAGAAATCCTCAGACATTGCAGAATGCTTTTTTTTTTTCTGTTTGTTTGCCTATAATTCTTATCTTCAGGTATAGGTTAGAATGCCTTTGATAATCTTTTAAAGTAACAAGGGAAAAAAGCAGTTGGATTTATATGAAACATATTAAATTCTAGGATGCAACTCTTGCATGTATCTGTTTTAGCAGTTGGAGCACTTGATTGTATATTAAAGTTTATAAAATTTCAGAGAACTTAAACATACTTACAATTAGTGAAAGGAGCCCTGGTAGCAGTTAGAATCCACAAGGAGCTCTGGTAGTGTAGTGGTTACGAGTCGGGCTGCCAACCTCAAGGTCAGCAGTTTGAAACTACCAGCAGTTCCGCAGGAGAAAGATGAGGTGTTCTGCTCCCGTAAAGATTTACAGCCTCAGAAACCCTGTGCAGGGTCACTATGAGTTGGAACCAACTCCACGGTACTTAACAACAACAACAAATGGCTCTATGGAAGAAAGATGAGGTTTTCTACTTCCATAAAGATTTACACCCTAGGAAGTCTTATACAGAGTTGCTATGACTCGAAACAACTCGAGAGCATATAACCACCAACCACTATGTTAGGTCATCTAAAACAGTGAATGAGATTCTGCCTTAAAGACTTTGGTTTTAATATATAAAGAGAGACCATTCTATCTAGATTTCCTTTTTTCTCTTCCTTTGTGTACTGCTATGAGGCCTCTCTAAGTCTCAGCTCCCAATAAAATAGCTTCTTGGGTTTGTCTTATGAATTAGACATCCAATAACTACTCTTAGAAACTTTAATACAAGTTGGTTCGCTTGAAAGGTGAATTGAAAAACTAAATTGTTTATTTTGATTGGTACAATTAGGCCTTAACATGAAATAAATAATTATAAATTATTTTTGTAAGCATACCTATGAAGATGCAATACACAGAATTATTGAACTATGATAATAATTCTTACCTCCAGATGTTGCTGTTGTTGTTACGTGCCATCAAGTTGGTACCGATTCACAGCAACACTACGTCCAACAGAACAAAACACTGTCTGGTCCTGTGCCAACCTCAAATTGTTGTTATGCTTAAGCCCATTGCTGCAGCTGCTGCGCCAGTCCATCTGATAATCACTGACTATCCACTTTATCAAGCATGATGTCCTTCTCTAATAATATGTCCGAAGTATGAGAGACAAAGTCTGGCAATCTTGGTTTCTAAGGACCATTTCTGTTGTACTTGTAACACAGATTTGTTTGTTCTTTTGGTAGTCTGTGGTACTTTTAATATTCTCCTTCAACACCATCACTCAAATGCATCAACGCTTTTACAGTCTTCTTAATTCACTATCCAACTTTCACATGCATATGAGGTACTGAAAATACCATGCCTTGGGTCAAGATCACCTTAGTCTTCAAACTGACATCTTTGCTCTTCTACAGCTTAAACAGATCTTGTACGGGAGATTTGCCTATGGCTATATTGTTTGATTTTTTTGACCGCTGCTTCCATGAGTGTTGATGGTTGATCCGAGCAAAATGAAGTCTTTCATAACTTCAATCTTTTCTACATTTATATGGATGTTATTTATTGATCCAGTGGTGAGGATTTTTATTTTCTTTACATTGAGCTGCAATCCATACCAAAAGATGTGGTGTTTGATCTTTAATCAGTAAGTATTTTAATCATATTCACTTTCAGCACGCCAAGGCTGTATCATCTGCATATCGTAGATTGTTAATGAGTCTTTCTCTTAACCCACCACATTTTTCTTCATATAATCTAGCTTCTCAGATTATATGGCACACTAAGTAGTGATTATTTATTAAGTGCTTTAATTGGAGAGGTTAGGAAAGCAACTAATAATTTATTTGGTATGTTCACTGAAGTATGGAGTTGTGTACTGGCCTGCACTAAATCAAGTTGAAACATATGACCATCCTTTGTATATTGTATAAGAAATTACCTAACAGTGAAATTGAATGTTAGAGTATATTTATCAGAGTAGACCCATCGACCTACATGGATTTCCCAGAGGACATGTCTTTTAAGACAATTTTGAAGAACAAATTTGTGAAGGAAACCCCAACATTCTTGAAGAGTACTGTGATTCCTTTTTATGCAGCACATATTTGACAGTGGGAACTGCCCTAATGAATTAAGACAATTAACTACATTAGGACTGGTGGATCCTGTGATGGCAAGGGTCAAATGACAGTACTTAATTGGAAAAGACAAAGTGGGTATGGTTACCATAATAGACAGCAGAATCAAAGTAGTAATCAGAATAATCAGATGTACATAGACTTTCAACATTAGCTATTTAGTCACAAGGACCTCTGGTAGCGTACTAGTTATGGGTCAGGCTGCTAATCTCAAGGTCACCAGTTCGAAACTACCAGTGGTTCCACGGGAGAAAGACAAGGCCTTTTGGCTCCTGTAAAGATGTACAGCTTCGGAAATCATATACAGAGTCGCTATGATTTGGAAAAAACTCCATGGCAGATTAGTCATAGTGTTGCTAGGAAAGAAATAGATTGGAGCCTTACTAAATATTTACTTGTTCTGAGCAAATGGAAGAATTCTAGGTCAAGTAAATGGCAGTTTAAATTGAATCATCAGAAAAGTCATAGATCTTCAATTAATTCCCAGAATTGAGCCAGTTTAAAGATCATAGACCCTTGAGTGTAGATCAGGTCTTCTTGAGGAAAGATCCCACTAAACTGCTCAAAATTTATACTTTTAATCTTCTTCCCACCCTTTCCAAGGGGATTTGTGGCTTTTTACAGGAGTCACTATTTGTTGCAAAAATGAGGAATAAATTAGACTTTTCAGGAATTACATGATACTGGTTCTGAATTGACATGAATTCCAGGAAACTCAAAGTATCACTGTTGCTCACCAGAGTATGGAGTATACGGATGTCAATGTATAATCAGAATAGACATACTTCTTGTTATTAAGTGTCATTGAGTCAATTCTGACCCATAGCAATTCTTCATAGGTTTTCTGAGACTTTAAATATTTGCAGAAGCAAAAAGCCTCAACTTAACAACTGGCAAAACACTCACATTGGACCCCTGACATGTGAAGTAGAGCTACTATAGTGGAAAAAGCCAAGTGAAAGCCATTAGAACTGCCCTTACCTGGGAAAATAGTAAACTAAAAGAAATGTCATACTTTTTAAAAAAACAATACCATATTTTTTGAGGGATTTCAGAAATCAGTGTCAAAATTAAGGGCTTGAAGGATGTGCCTGGGTGATGATTCCCACTACATCACCATTTAACTCACCCAATTGTTCTGTGTAAAAAATAAATGGATCTTGGATAATGACTGAATTATAAATGTAACAGGTTGCATTTAAATTGCACTTGCTGTTATAGATGTGGTTTTAATGCTTCAGCAAATGAATACATTTCCCATACCTAATGAACTTAAATATATCCCACCTGAATTTAGATATCATCTGAAGAACAAATTTAATACATTAAACACTAAAGACAGAAGACCAGAAGAGTTGTGGGATGACATCAAGAACATCATACATGAAGAAAGCAAAAAGTCATTAAGACAAGAAAGAAGGAAAAGGTCAAAATGGATGTCAGAAGATACTTTGAAACTTGCTCCATAGTGTAGAAATGGTACAGCAAATGGAAGAAATGAGGCGGTCCAAGAGCTGAACAGAAAATTTCAAAGATCAGCTTGAAAAGATAAAGCCAAATATTACAAGATAATGTGCAAAGATCTGGAATCAGAAAACCAAAAAGGAAGAAGATGCTCAGCATTTCTCAAGCTGGGAGAACTGAAGAAACAATCCAAGCCTCAACTTTCATTATTGAAAGATTCTCTGGGTAAATTATTGAATGATGCATCAAGAGAAGATGGAAGGAACACACATTACCAAAAGGAAATGGTCAATGTTCAAAAGTTTCAAGAGGTAGCATATGATCAAGAGACAATGATACTGAAGGAGAAAATCCAAGGTGCATTAAAGGAACTGACAAAGCACGAGGCACCAGGAATGGGTGGAATAAAAATGGAAATCTTTCAAGAAAATGAGGCAGCACAGGAGGCACTTACTCATCTATGCTAAGAAATTTGGAAGACAACTATCTGGCCGACTAATTAGAAGAGATCCATATTTGTGCCCATTCCAAAGAGAGGTGATCCAACAGAATGTGAAAATCATCGGACAATCTCTTTGATATCCCATACAAGTAAAATTTTACTAAAGGTAATACAGAAATGGCTGCAAGCATACATTGACAGATAACTTTCAGAGGTTCAAGCAGGATCCAAAAGAGGTCATGGAATGAGGGATATTATTGCTGATGTTCGATGGATCTTGGCTGAAAGCAGAGAATATCAGAAAGATGTTTACCTGTGCTTTATTAACTACACAAAGGCTTTCAATTGTGTGGATCATGACAAGCTATGGACAACACTGCAAAGCATGAGTGTTCTGGAACACTTAATTGGGCTCATGAGGAATCTGTACCTGGACCAAGAGGCAGTTGTTTGAACAGAACATGGCAACAATGAATGGTTTAAAATTAAGAAAGATGTGCCACAAGGTTGTATTCTTTCACCATACTTATTCAGTCAGTATGCTGAGCAATTAATCCGAGAAGGTGAGTTACATGAAGAAAAACATGGAATCAGGATTGGAGGAAGACTCATTAACAACCTGTAATATGCAGATGATACAACCTTGCTTGCTGAAAGTGACGAAGACTCAAAACACATACTGATGAAGATCAAAGAGCACAGCCTTTGGTATGGATTACATCTCAATGTAAAGAAAACAAAAATCCTCACCACTGGACCAATAAACAACTTTCTTATCAACAGAGAAAAAATAGAAGTTGTCAAGGACTTCAATCTTCTTGGATCAGCTATCAACACATGGAAGCAGCAGTCCAGAAATCAAACGACATATTGCATTAGGCAAATCTGCTGCACAAGACCTTTTTAAAGTGTTGAAGAGTTGAAGAGCAAAGATGTCAGCTTGAGGACTAAGGTGCACCTGACCAAGCCATGATATTTCAATAACCTCATATGCAAGCAAAAGTTGGACAGTGAATAAGGAAGACCATAGAAGAATTGATGCTTTTGAGTTATGGTGTTGGGGGAGAATACTGAAAGTGCCGTGGGCTGCCAGAAGAGACAATAGATCCGTTTGGGAAGAAATGTAGCCACAGTCCTCCTTGGAGGCCAAGATGGCCAAACTTCGTCTCTCAAACTTTGGACAGGAGGGACTAGTCGCTGGAGAAGGATATCATGTTTGGTAAGGTGGAGAGTCAGAGAAAAACAGGAAGACCCCCAATGAGATGGATTGGCCAAGTGGCAGCATCGATGGACTCGTAGTGGGCAACAGTAATGAGGGTGGCCCAGGATCAGGCAGTGTTTCATTCTGCTGTGCATAAGGTCGCTATGAGTCGGTACCAACTCGACAGCACCTACCAACAACAACAAAACAACAACATTATGCATTTATTGATCTGGACGATGCCTTTTTTTGTCAATTCTGTTTTGAACAGATCACTGGAAGTAGTTTGCCTTCAACTGGCAAGGCTAGAAATACACCTTTACTATCCTACCTAAGGGGTATATATACTTTCCAGAAGTATATCACAATTTAGTCACAGGAGCCTTGATCATCTTTGCCATCCACAAAATTGTATACTGGTTCATTGGAGATTTTATAATGATTGTATCTAGGAAAGAAGTATCAATGACTCTAGAATTATTAGTAAGGCATTTGAATGTTGTTGTGAAGTCCTGTTGAGTCAGTTCCAACTATGGTGACCCTGTATACAGTTTCCAAAGAGCAACTGGTGAGTTTGAACTGTTGACATATGGTTAACAGTGCAGTGCTTATCCTACACACAAGGAATCCATTTGAATGCAAATGAGTAGAGAATTAACCCAACAGAAGTTCAGGTGAAATTTCTAGGGGGTCCAGTGGTATTGGTGTGGGGCATGTCAAGATATTCTTTTTAATGTTAATAATAAGTTATTGTATCTGGTCCCTTACACAACTAAAAACAAAGTAAAATATCTGATGGACCTCTTTGGAATTTGGAGACGACATAAACCTCATTTGAGTGTGCTAATCTGACCTATTTATCTAGTGACTTGAAAAGCTGCTACTTTTGAGTATTATTCAGTAGAGGAAAAAGGTTTGCAACACGATCAGGCTGCCACTTGAGCCATAGGATTGGCTATACAAAGGTACTTGAAGTGTCAATGGCAGGTAGAGATGCTGCTTGGAGTTTTTGGCAGGTCCCTAGTGGCGAAATCCAGAGAAGACCCTTGGGATTTTGGCACAAAGCCCTAACATCTGCAGATAATGACTGTTTTTGAGAAACAGTTTTTGGGTTGTTACTGGGCCTTAATAGAGAAACAGTGCCTAACCATGGGGTACCAGTAACCATGTGGCCTGAGTAGGCCATCATAAACCCTATGTTGTTTGACTCACAGAGTCTTAAAATTGGCCAATTACAATAGCACTCCGTCATTAAACGGAAGAGCTAGAAAACGGATTAGCTCAATATTTAAACCACACAATGTTTACCCCACAAAGGCATCTAACTAAAAAGCAGAGATGAGCATAACTGCATTTTGAGACAGGACAATAATCCATCATTTCCATCAGATTCCAGGGTCCCATGAACACCAAAATGTTAAGTGCCAGTGATCTAAAGTCACATTGTTTGCCTAGCTGGTCTCAATAGACCACCTACTAATTTCCTTACCTCAGACCCCTTCTCAGTTTCTATTTTCTCAAGTGTTGGTATCTAAACTCTACACTATCAGACACAGGCCCACATTCCTCTGTGTCACTAAAATGAGATTTAATCAGTTATTTCACTGAGGCCAGTACAAAATTTAATCTTTATCAATGTACAAAAAATCTCTTCATCCATTGAATCGGAGAAAACATTTAGTTGTAGTTATGTTTTCATTTACCAGCTGGCAGTAGGATCCATTTTAATGTTTTATTTCATATGGAAGAGATTTAAAGTTATCTCAGGAAACACACACACACACACACACACACACAATCCTACTTTAATAGACAGAATGCATGCTTTTTAAGTCCTCCTTTTTAAATTTTCCTATAACATAAAGTCTTTTTCTTGCGGTTTTCTACACAGTAAGAGTACCACATATATCTACTAAGTAAATGAGGAGTTTACAATGGTGAGTGTCTTGCTGTATGTATAATAAAGTAAACATTATAAACAGGACCCAATACAAGTGATTGATTCAAAACTTCACATTTTTGCAAAAGCCAAAAATTTTTGGTCAACCATCTTAGGTTGAAATTGCACTCTGTCATTTAGGTGGCACTAAATAAAATCCAACAAGCTATGTTCCTTCCTATGAAAGCCTATTGATCAAGAGGAAATTTAAATATGTAAAAAGATTCTAGGGTGGGGTGTGAGTCAGAAAGAAAGGGAGATGCCATTGTAACAATTATGCAAATGTATGGTATAAAATAATACTGTGAAGTTCATTTTGTTAAGATCCTGGATTTTGTTAATTCTGAAAACATATTACATTTTAATCAAACTACCTATATCGTACTCTTTCTTGAGACATTTGCATTCTGACTACATTTTGAGGGCAGTTAGGATCCAGCTAAGCTCTCAAATATAATAACTATCAGGAAATTGTCCTGAATTATTCATGTTAATTATGCTGAACCAAATATTGTAGGGAGGAAAAAATGTATTTCCCACTGAAATATGTTTGCCTTAGAGAGATTTTCTTAATTGATCATAGTCTCCTTTTCTTTTTAGTAGATCTAAGGGCCCTAGGATGGTCAGAAACATGTGTAATTAATTGAATTGCAGCCACCACCATGCTTCTTCTGCACAATCAGCATCATCTAAATCAATTCTGCATTTCTTATATAGTTTCATAAATAAGCATAACTAAGTTCTATTCAAAACAAATTATCAGTCACTGTAGCACACACCTATTTGTATTATACAGAGGGAAAATATTCTTTGATTTTACTCTATTCTTGTACATACTTTTTACCTAATATAATGAAATTTTTATTATATAAAAATACATGTAATTTGTTATTTTATTCACAAGTTATTTATTAAGTGATTAAAAAGTAATCACTGAGAACTTGATAGTTGTCAGGACTGTGCTCTGTGCATTTTCCCCTCTCTTCTGGTTACATTTTATGATTTTCTGTTTATTGTTTTTCCAGAGGAATCTAGAGACCACAAATTGTGTTAATCATAGTCATTGTTAGAAGACTCAATAACATAATTACTATCAACTTGTGTCATTCATCTACATCTAACATTCCATTTCTACCTTTCCTAATGTCCTTATCTAAGGAGCTCTGGTAGCGTAGTGGTTACGAATCGGGCTGCGAAACTTAAGGTCAGCGGTTCAAAACTACCAGCCGCTCCGCGGGAGAAAGATGAGGCTTTCTACTCCCGTAAAGATTTACACCCTCGGAAACCCTGTACAGGGTCGCTATGGGTTGGAACAGACTCGACTGCACTTAACAACAACAATAATGTCCTTATCTAGACTCACTCTCTTTGATTATATTTATGAATATGACTTGTTGTTACTAGGTGCCATCAAATCGATTCCAATTCATGGCAACTCTATGTAAAACCAAAGAAACACTCCCTGGTCCTGTACGATCCTTACAACTGTTGCTACGTTTGAGCCCATTATTGCTGCCACTGTATCAATTCTTTCTGGGGGTCTTCCTCTTTTTCACTGACCCTCCTCCACTTCTCCAAGCATTCTATCCTTCTCCAGGGACTGGTTCCTCCTGATAATATGCTCAAATATGAGAAACGAAGTCTTGCCATCTTCTCTTCTAAGAAACATCCTGGCTGTACTTTTTTAAAGACAGATTTGTTTGTTCTTCGGGCAGTCTTTGGTACTTTTAATATTTTTCTCCAACACCATAATTCAAATACATCAGTTCTTCAACTCTCTTGATTATTCATGGTCCAATTTTCACATTCATATGTATATGATGTTATTGTTGTTGTGTGGTGTTGAGTCAGTTACAACTCATAGCGTTCCTATATAGGGTTTCCCAGCAGTGACTCGTGGGTTTGAACTGCTGACCTTGTGGTTAGTAGTCTAGTGCTTATCCTACAGTGCCACACCAGGATTCCTAGTTTACATAAAATAAATACTGTAGTTAGCATTACTTCAGTTATACGAATATTTTAATGTAAATTTTTTTATTGCACTATGTGTCTCATTCTGCTTCTTACATTTTCACTCTGTAGGTCTTATGTGAAATTGGTCACTCTGACAGCTGTGTGATAATTGAAGATAGGCACATTCTACTTTATACATGATGAACAGCAAGGATGACTGCAATTCATTGTTAGAACAAAAAATCTGTGATGAACATCCTGTGTACGCTTCTGTATCTCTTACTTATCTAGTGCTGCTATAAGAGCACACAAGTGGATGATTTTAACAGAAATTCACTCTTTTATAGCTTAGGAAGATCATCAAAATTCAGACTGCAAGCTCTATGGGAAACCTTGCTCTTTGTAGACTCTGTGGTAAGGCCTATGGCTTCTTTGAGCATCTAGAGATGCAGGATTTCTTAGCAATCTCCATGTCTTGGTATCAATCTTCCTCCAGATTTATGAACTTCACAGTACAAGGACCACAGGGACACTTTCCACTCCCTGCTCTTTTTTCATGGTGGTAGTAGATTTCTCTGATATCTACTCACTACTCCAACCTTTTACCTCTTGTGGAGTCCTGGTGTGGTGCTGTGGACTAATGCGTCAGACTGCAAAGTTGTTTGAACTGCAAGGTCTGTGGTTCAAGCTCATCAGCTGCTTCTTGGAAACCTTACACAGGGTCACTATGGGTCGGAATCTACTAGATGGCACTACACAACAACAACAAATAAAAGGTGTTGCAGGCCACACCCCAGGGAAACTTCCATAACATTGAATCAGAACTAATCAGGGCTGAAATGGATTAAGAGTGTTGAATCTCACCCTTAATTTTCTTGTTAATTACATCAGATAACATCATGGGGAGTCACTACATAACTGCCACATTACATCATTGCATAATTGTGAAAACACTGAGAATCATGGTCCAGTCAAGCTGACACATAATTTGGGGAGACACAATTCCATCCATGGCACACATCTAGGATGGAATTGCAAATGCTGAATTTAATTGTTAAAGAGTCCTTTACAAATTTACTACACCTGTTATGATATGAGTGAAGCATTGTTTTCCCAAATGAATTGTGATTGGCTCAAACCCACCAATTACTATGAGAAAGAAAGATGAGGAACATTACTTCCCTTAAGATTTATACCCTGGAAAACCTATGGAGCAGTTCTATTGTGTTCCACAAGGTTATTATGAGACAAAATAAACTGGACAGCAAAAAATTTGGTTTCGGTTTTTATTAACAATAACACTAGCATTTCAAGAAAATTATCAGTTGTTTTTTTAAAAAACTTTCTGTGATAGTTAAGGTTTTGTGTCAACTTGACTGGGCCAGGGTTCTTAGTGGTCTGGCATATGAGATGTGCTTAGCCCCCTGGTGAGGTCTAATACAAGCACAGTTACCTCTATGATGATTGGCTACAAGCAGTCAATCAACTGAAAGGATGTTTTCTTGTGGGTGTGGCCTACTCCCAAAATAAGAACTCACACAAAACGCTCACTCTTATTTTGCTAGGGACCTGGGACTCTAAAATTGTGAGTCATTTCTTAAATATAAATTTCTCTTCATATATATATATATATATGTATATATAAACTTATACGTATATATGTATATCTATTTTTATATGTATACATTTCAAGATCCTCTCCCTCAGTAGTTTCATCCATTTAATTTTCCCCCAATTCAGAATCTTTAGTGGTATATGGATATTGTTGTTTTGTTTTTTTTTAAATCAATCTTTCTTAGATTACCAATGTAGTACAACATTTCCTTTTATTTTGATTTTAATTGATTTTATCCATTTTACTCTCCTTTTGGCTTAAGTATGCACTTTTAATCTTCACATTTTCAATAATTTTGTATATTTGTATATTTATTGCTCATGTCTCCAATTTTCTTGGTCATTTGTAGCTAATGCAAACATTGCTCTCAGTTTGTTTTATTATTTTCAAATGGGGGCGGGTATCCTGGCAGTTTGGTGATATCGATGGTATATGAACCCTTATTCAATGTTTCTATCTTTGTTTCTTTCTCTATGTCTTTGTTTGTTAATTCCTTCTTCTTCATTTATTTTTTTTGCAAAAATTTAAATAAAATAGCAATTGTTAAGTAAACATATTTCACAAATATGTATAATTCAATGAGAGCTGTTACATTAAATATTGTACAATTATCACCGAAACAACTATCTCCAAAACAACGTGGACTATTGAGCATCTCTACCACTACATCTGTTTACTGAAAAATGCCGATTTGTATTCCTTAAATTCTTGGATCCTTGTTTTTTGTCAGTGCCTTCAGGATAACTTGGACTTCTTTCTTTAATATCATTGTTACTTAATCATATGTTATCTCTTGAAATGATTGGACATTGACCAGTTATTTTTGTTACAGTGACTCTGTATATTCCTTATATCTTCTTTTGATACTTTCTGCACATTTAATATTTTGCCCATAGAATCCTTCAATATTTCAAGCCAAGACTTAAATATTTTCTTCAGTTCTTTCAGCTTGGGAAATGTTGACCATTTGATTTCCTTATTCCAGGTCTTTGCACATTTCATTTAACACTCTGCTTTATGTTCTAGAGCTGCCCTTTGAAGGTTTCTATTCATGTCTTTTACTTCATTGTTTCTTCCGATTGCTGTAGCTTCTCTATATTAAAGAGTAAGTTTCAGACTCTCCTGACATCCATTTTGGTTTTTGGACTTCTTTCTTTAATATCACTGGTACTTAATAAAAGAGCACTTGTTAGTCCATGTCAAGAAATTTGGAAGATAATTGTTAGTCCATGCTAAGAAATGGACTAAGCACTTGTTAGTCCATGTCAAGAAATCTGGAGGGAGATTGATACCAATAGTCCAGGTCAAGAAATTTGGAAGACAGTTGCTTAGCCATTGGAATGAAAGAGATTCATATATATGTCTCATATATATAAGTCTCTCCTGACATCCATTTGGACTTTCTTTTCTGTCTCTTAAATGACCTTTTGCTTTCTGTATGTATGATGTTCTTGATGGCATACCAAAATTACTCTAGTCTTTAGTCATAACTCTCTAATACATCAAATCTGTTCCTCAGATGGTCTCTAAATTCAGGTGGGATACGTTCAAGGTCATATTTTGTCTTTTGGCCTTTCGCTTGTTTGAATTTTCTTGAGCTTCAGCACTAAGTTGTGCAAGATAAATTGATAGTTTGTTGCACAGTTGTCCCCTTGACTTGTTTGACTAAGGATATTTAACTTCTCCACTGTCCTTCCCATAATTTTAGTCAATTTGATTCCTGTGTATTCCATCTCATGATGTATCATTACCATTTATATTGTTGAAAACATGAGTATTTGCAATTAGTATTTAATTGGTCTTGCAAAGTTCTAACAGGCTATCTCCTGCATTGTTTTTTATCACCAAGAACATATTTTCAAATTCTTGTTATTCCTTGATGATGTGAATGGAGTAAAGCTTTCTGGACCTTCATGTAATGATGGAATACAACTCAAAATGTGGATAAACAGTTGTAAACATCCATCAGTAATTATAATATGAAATGTATGAAATATGATATAAGAACGTTTCAAGATGTCAAAAATGAAATGGAATGGATAAATATCAATATCCTATGCTTCAGGGAGCTGAAATGAACTGGTATTGACCATTTTGAAACTGACAATCTCATGATTTACTATGCCAGGACTGAAAAATTGAAGCGGAATGGCATGGCATTTGTCATAAAACAGAATATCTCAAGATATATCTTGAGGTTTAACACTGACTGTGATAGGATAATATCCATATACCTACAAGGAAAATGAGTTAAAGCAAGTATTATTAAAATTTATGCACCAAATACTAAAGCCAGTGATGATGAAATTAAAGAATTCTACTAACTCCTTTAGTCTGAAATTGATCAAACATGCAATCAAGATATATTGATGATTACTGGCAATTTTAATGAAAAGATTGAAAGCAAAGAAAAACGATCAATCATTAGAAAATATGGCCTTGATGACAAAAACAATGCTGGAAATCACATAATAGAATTTTGCATGACCAATGAATTCTTCACTACAAAAATTTGTTTACATAGCAAATAAACTGATTATACACATGGATCTCACCAGATGGAATATAAGGAAATCAAATTGACTGTGTCTATAGAAAGAGATGGTGGAAAAGCTCCATATCATCAGCTAAAACAAGGCCAGAGGCAGACTGTGAAATAGACCATCAATTGATCATATGCAAGTATAGGCTGAAGTTGAAGAAAATTGAAACAAGTCCAAGAGACCCAAAATATGACCTTGAACATATCTCACCTGGATTTAGAAAACATCTGAAGAACATATTTGATGAACAAGACACTAATGATCCAACACAAGAAGTGTTATGGAGTGACATCATGAACATCATATAGGAAGAAAGCAAAATGTAATTAAGAAGACAAAAAAGAAGAAATATACCAAAATTGTTGTCAGAAAATCTCTGAAACTTGCTCTTCAGTGTAGAAAAATGGTAAAGCAATGGAAGAAATGAGAAGGTAAAAGAGATGAATAGGGATTTTCAAAATTCAGGTCAAGAAGAAAAAAGTCAAATATTTTAATGAAATGTACAAAGATCCAGTATTAGAAAACCAAAAGTGTAGAACATGCTCATCATTTCTCAAGTTGAGGGAAGTGAAGGAAAAATTTCATCCTCAACTTGCATTACTGCACGTTTCTATGGGCAAAATATTGAATGGTACAAAAAGCATTGAAACAAGATTAAAGTAATACACAGAATCACTTACAAAAAAGAAATAATCTAGAGTAATAACACAGAATACTGGATGAAGCAGGTTCAGGGGATGGTCCCAGAGCTTTGAACTTCATATAAAGGAATATTTAGAAGGACTGAAGGCTTACAGCTAGTGGGATTTGTAGCAGAATCAAGAAAGGTGGTACTTCCTGATCTGTGGTGGCCAGCAGGTCCCAGAATGATCATCTTGAGCAGGATGGAGAAGGTGAAGGATCAAGGGAGTGCTTCTATTGCAGGGGTCTGGTGAATCATAGGAGATAAAAATGAGAACTTTTTTTTTTTCTCTGTAAATTTGTCTCTGTCTGTGTACTTCCACTCTGCTGACTTTAGGTCGTGCCTTAGCAAGCGGACAAGCGCCCCCCACCCTGGAGAGTTCTATTACACACATACTCTAGTATGCTCAACAAAGATAACTGGGTGCAAAATCAAAGAAGAGGGATGAGTCAACAGGAACAGTTTAAAATAGGAGGGTTTTCCAAAACGACTCTGGCCAGCCCTGGGCTGTTTCTCAATAAGAGAAACACCTGAGTGGGCTTGAAGAGAGGTGAGACAAACAGACAAAAAGGAAAGGGTCCAAAATTAAATCTTGAGTTATGTTATAAGGAGCAATGGTAACATCTTGAAATTTCACAGGTGATCTTGAAGGCAAAAAGCCAAAAAGGGACGTTAAAGCCTTACTCATATTTTTCTATGTTTTTATTTTTCTGTGTGTGTGTGTGTGTGTGTGTGTGTGTTTATGTGTGTCCAATCTGTTTTTGTTTTCTGTTATTTTGCTTTGGTCCCCTTTTTAACTTGGGAGTGGGGCTCTTTTGCTGCCTACATTAACCAAGAAGAGACAGCCACTGTGATCATACAGCCAAGCTATAATCACACCGTATACAATCTCACCATGCAGTCAAGAGCTAATAACAGCTGCTTTACAGCAGATAGATAGCTAACAATTGTTAAAATTGCTCTGAGTTGAGTAGTAAGAGAAGAGAAAAAGGAAGCCCATGTCTGGATCACATTTATCAGAAAAGTTAATAATACGCCAACATATATTCATCTAATTATTAAAACTACATCTAATTATTGAAAATGCCCCAAAACAACAGAAGATCTCATCTCATGTCCAGAAAAAAAAAAAAAAAAAAAATAGAGTAGCTGAAACAATTGACCTAGACATAGACCTAGACTTCCCATTAGAAGGAGGACAATATACCAAAATCTTTGGAACTACCTGAGAAGGAATTCAGGAGAATGATATTGAGGTGTATCCAAATACTGCACAGAGGAGTTGAGAAAAATAAGGAAGAAGTCAGGAAAGTGATAATAAATATCTATGCTCTCAATAAAAGAGCCCCAAAATATACAAAGTAAACCATAATAGAATTGAAGAAAGAAATACACAAATCTACAATAATAGTGGGAGATTTTAATACACTACGTTTGAATAGAAAAAACAGAAAGAAACCTGACAATGACACAGGGAAACTAAACAACACAATCAATCAACTTGACCTCATACATGTGTACAGAGCATTCAAACCAACAACAGCACAATACACATTATTTTCCAGTGCACATGGAACATATTCCAAAATAGACCATGCTTTAGGCCACAAAGCAAGCTTCCATAAATTTACATACATCCAAATACTAGAAAGCATTTTCCAAGACAATGCTATAAAATTAGAAATGAACAATAGGAACACTAAGGTAATAAAGTTGAATACATGGAAATTGAATAACACCCTACTTAAATGCTACTGGGTAATTGAACAAATAAAAGGTGAATTCACAAAATTCCTAGAAATAAATGAGTACAAAAACACAACATACCAAAGTCTCTGGTAAATAGCAAAAGCAGTGCTGAGAGGACAATTTATTGCAGTAAATGCACACATACAAAATTAACATAATATCACCAACAATTAGAAACAGACAGTAAAGTAAACCTACAATAACCAGAAGAAAAAAAACCAATAAAGATTAGCGCAGAAATAAATGAGACAGAAAACAGAAAAACTATAGAAAGAATCAACAGGAGAAGCAGGATCTTCAAAAGGATTAATAAAATTGATACACCTAGCAAAAGAAAAGAGGGAAAAGACACAAATAACATGCATAAGAAACCACAAGGGTGGTGTCCAAACAGAACCAATGGATATAAAAAGCATAATAACAATACTATGAAAAGTTGTACTCCAAAAATTTGAAAATCTGGTAGAGATGGAATCATTTTTAGAAAAACATGAACTATCCAAATTTATACTGTATGAAGTGGAAAATTTGAACAGACTTATAATAATACATCATGACCAAGTGGGATTCATAGCAGGGATGCAATGACATGACCAAGTGGGATTCATAGCAGGGATGAAATGATGGTTCAATATCAGAAAAACAATCAATGTAATCCACCACAAAAATTTGAAAAAGGAAAACAAACACATGATCATATTGACTGATGCAGAAAAGGTATCTGACAAAATCCAATATCCATTCCTGATAAAAACACACACCATAGTAGGAACTGAAGGGAAATTCTTCAACATAATTAACAACATATATACAAAACCAACAGCCAACATCACTCTCAATGAAGAGAAATTTAAACCTTTCCCTTTGTGAAAAAGAAGCAGACAAGGATGCCCTTTATCACCACTCCTATTCAGTGTTTTGTTGGAAGTTTTAGCTATAACTATAAGGCAAGATAGGGAAATTAAAGGCATCCAAATTGGCAAAGAACAGTTAACACTCTCTCTATTTACAGATGATATGATCCTACACATAGAAAACCCCAAAGACTCAGCAAAAAAACTGCTAGAAGTCATTGGAAGATTCAGCAATCTGGCAGGGTACAAGATAAACATAAAAAATCAGTTGCATTCTTCTATACTAATTATGACAGCATGTGAAAGGACATTAGGAAAGCAATACCATTTACAATAGCCTCCCAACGGATGAAATATTTAGGAATAAATCTAACCAGAGAAACAAAGGACCATGCAAAGAAAACTACAAAACACTACTATAAGATACCAAAGAGACTTACAAAAATGGGAAAATATACCATGGATAGGACAATTTAACATTGTGAAAATGTCAATACTACCCAAAGCAATCTACAGCCATAAGGCAATCCCAATCCAGATTCCAATACACACCAATATTTACCACAGCACTATTCACAATGGCAAAAATATGGAGACAGCCTAAGTGCCCATCAATGTAAGAATGGATAAACAAATTTTGGTACATATACATAATGGAATGTTATGCTACCTTGAAGAATAACAAGGAAGCTGCAAACCACTACATAACATGGATAAAAATTGAGGATATTATGCTGAGTGAAATTAGTCAGTCACAAAAGGACAATCATTGCATAAGACCATTAGTGTAAAAACTTAAGAAAAGATACCCATACTCAAAGAAGAAAAAAAAAAAAAATGTTTGTTGGTTACCATTGATGGAAGGGAGAGAACAGTAGAGCACAGGTTAAGGGACAGACCCATCATAGTCTGGGTACTGGGGAGGGCAATATACCAGGAAAGGGGTGGGCAATATACAGAAAGGGGGAGGGTGATGGAAAAACAAGGTAGATAAGGGAACACTTGGGTGGGTTTGCTTGAGCTAAATGGGACAGAAGTAAATAATGATATATGCTCAACATTAGAATAGCAAGACTCTGTGATACAGGGATCAAGGAATAATTTGAATAGGTAAAAGAGGGGAAATAATGTTAAGATACTTGACTGTCTTATGAATATTGGTTTCCCTTGCCTACTATTGTAAAATGACATTTGAGTGGGATAGAAAGGAATATCGAAAAATATGATTACAGAAAGCTTGTAAGCCCATCTTCAGCCTATAACTTATTGGAATACCTTAAAGGGGTTCTAGAACTTGCCCAGTGAAATAGGCTTCTTGCAGATCCTTTACAGGATCTTAGGTGGAATCCTGAGCCCTATCCAGAACATTCTGAGGTGGGACATTTCCAAATGAAAGGACATGCAGACCAGCCAGGAATGGCTATAGGAACAGAAGATACTTCCTGAAACAAAGAACAACAGGGAAAAAAAAACAAAAGCAAAAACAAAAATGGCAGTGTGTTTGGCTATTACAGGAACAAGGAAGCTGTTTGATGGGAGCCATTAAGGCAAGCTATCAAGTATCTTCAGAACAAAGCCCCCTTCCAAGACTGAAACTCAAAGGGAACATATGAGCAGGCATGTAAGCTCACAGGCGACTGTGTTGATCTACATGTGAGTGTAAATGGGGGAAAGTCAGTAATGAAGATATGAGCTGAGTTCAACCACATCCCATAGAATCCTGCTTTATTGACTAAGCAAAGGCTTTCAATTGTGTGGGTCATGACAAGCCAAGGACAACACTGTGAAGCATGAATATTTGGAACACTTAAATGTGTTTATGGGGAACCTGTACATAGATCAAGAGGCAGTTATTGGAACAGAACAAGGGAACACTGGATGTTTAAAATTAGGAAAGGTATGTGTCAGGGTTGAATTCTTTCACCATACTTATTCAATCTGAATTCCATACAAATTATCCAAAAACCTGGATTATATGAAGAAGAACATGGTATCGGGATTGGAGGAAGAGTCATTAACAACCTGTGATATACAGATGATACAATATTGATTGCAGAAAGCCAAGAGGACTTAAAATACTTACTGATGAAAATCAAATACTACAGCCTTAGGTATGGATTACAGCTCAGTATAAAGAAATCCTCAGTGAAAAATCCACACCACTGAACCTGTAAATAATATCAAGATAACTGGAGAAAAGATTGAAGTTGCAAAGACTTCGTCTTGCTCAGGTCAACCATCAATATTCATGGAAACAGCTGTCCAGAAATCAAATGAGGTATTGCTTTAGGCAAATGGGCTGCACAGACCTCTTTGAAGTATTCAAGAGCAAAGATGTCAGCTTGAGGATTATATGTGACCCAAGTCATGGTATTTTGAATAACCTCATAAGCATACGAAAGTTGGACAATTAATAAAGAAGACCTTAGAAGAATTGATGCATTTGAGATATAGTGTTGGAGACAAAAATCAAAAGTACCATAGATTGCCAAAAGAATAAACAAATCCATGTTGGAAGAAGTATAGCTAGAATGTTCCTTAGAAACCCGGATAAGCAGACTTCTTCTCTCATATTTTAGACATATTGTCAGAGGGACCAATTCCTGAAGAAGAACATCATGCTTGGCAGTGTTTCATTCTGTTATGCATAAGGTCACTATGAGTCAGTACCGATCAATAGGACCCAACAACAACAAATTTTAGGTATTTCATATTTGAGATTATTTCACATATGAGATCATACAATATTTGTCCTTTTGTGATTGACAAAATGCTTTGTATACACACAGTTTAATACTTTTCTGCCATAAAGAGACAGTAAGGCATCTTGGTAGTGCTGTTTGATAAGCACTGGATATTTAACAACCATAACCATTGTTTAAACCCACCAGACACACTGAGGAGAAAGATTAGGCCTTCTGTGCTTGTAAAGATTGTTGATGTTGTTAATTTCTGTTGAATAGGTTCTGACCTGTAGTGACTCTGTAGAGGTTTCCAAGGAGTGACTAGTGATCATGAACTGACAACTTTGTGGTTCAAACCAACCTTGTGGTTCAAAGTGACCTTGCAGTCCAGTCACTTAATCTGCAGGTCTGCACCAGGACTCCCTGTAAAGATTAAAGATTCAGAAACTTTACAGGACTGCTATGAGTTGAAATTGACTCAATGGCAATGGGATTTTGGATTAAAGAAAAATGAAATCCTGATGGTGTTGTTGTTAAGTGTTGTCAAATCATTTCTGACTCATCACGACCCTGGAGTGGCTGATAGGTTTGAACTGCCAACATTGTAATTAGCAGTGCAGTGTTTACCCTAAAATACCACACCAGGACACACCACAACATAGATGAAACTTGCAAATATTTTACTGAAATAAGTCTTGCAGTTTCACAAACAGATTTGTAGAAAATCCAATTGTTTTTCTCCAACTTCCAAACATTCTTGATCTGTACAAATCATGACAACCTGGAGGGTTGATTCCATGTTATGTCATAGATTTCCTTACTTCAAGATTAGGACGAACTTTTCTCAGGTCCTCTAAATCATGTGCCACTATGCTTTTGCTTTTTAAATTCTGGAATTTCTTTTCTTGGATTTTCTCTTTTGTTTCTATCTGTTTCTTTACCAAAAAAAATCCCTTGTCTTTTAGTGGATGTCAAAGAATTAAAAGTATGCGTATAGTTCACCATCTTTAATTAGAATCAAATTCAACATTTCTTAAATCTGTATCTCCTGAACATTATTTCATATTTATTATCTATGCATGCATTATTCCTATGATATCCTTGCTATGATATGATGCCTTTTCAAAAAATATATGGTATCAGGTATTAACCTTTGTCCCCACCAAGAAATGGCATTTTATTAGCCAGTAGAGACTTTTCAAAGTATAATAATGGATACAAATAATATGATTATGAAAATTATCTTATATATTTCTATAATAATAAGTAAGATATACATCAATAGCCACAACACAAAATAATATAATACACAAAATACTAACAAATCTGACAACTTATTCATTCCTCTTACAACATTTTACCAGAAACTTATTGAGGATATTTATACAAAGAAAATGATAGATTTCTTATTGTAATCTCCAGATTCTGTATTGTGCCAGCTACATATTACATTAAAGATATTTTTTTTCTTATTGAATGTATAGGTAAAAAATATTTTTTAAAATATATTTTTAAACTTGCATTTAACTATTTAAAGAAGACCTAGTCTTAGCTACTTTTTCCTGCTTGAGTCTGAACTTTTCCTATAGTAGGATGTCGAACAAAATTTAATATTCTGTATAGGAATTTCTAAAAGTCAACAAAAATAATCTTTCCTAAGGATTAAAAAAAACCACAAAAAACCACAGCAGCAGAAGGTATACTTAGTTGATGCTCAGAGTCTGCTGATGTGTGTGTCCTCTTGAAGTTCACTTATTTCTAAGACTGAAGAACAAATAAGAATTATGTTACATAATGTAATCATTAGGAGTCAATGGTCCTTTAGGACAGTTCCAGGGAGTTAACTAAAGAATAAACCTGACAGAGTAACACACATTCCATTCCAAAGTTCAGCTATGTCCTCCTTCTTGCCAATCTATCGACATTTTATCACACAAGGATACTTCAGCATAGAAAATGTCAGCTAATTCATGCCCCATTTTGTCCTACAGAATCCCAACACCTCACTAGAAACCTGTTATAACCATATCCCTGAGATTGTCTGACATAAAAAGCAAATTACTACCACTGTAAGAAGGAACCTGAACACAACTACTGCCAGATTTATAGTACTGCTAGGAACCCTGTCATTTTGATCGAGTTGAAATTTCTGTCATTAAAACAGATTGATACCCTGAGAAATGTTAACCCAATTTACACATGGAATATCAATTAAAATGTCAAATCCTTATTTTTAATTTCAAAAAGTATATCTGTGATGTGATAAATATTTTAGATATATCATCTCTCTTGTATTCCCATCTCCCAGAATGAAATTATTTCCTTTGATATTAAAATCTATGTTACTAAAGTAGATCTAAGGTCACTGAGGCATTTTTTATACATAAGTTTTTAAACATATCCCTGAGAGATTGATTCTTTAATGGAAGAAAATTAAAAGTTTCAATACCTAAGAGATAGAAATAAATAAAGAAAGAGTACATCCTTTCCTTCCTCCCTTATACTTGAGTTCAGAATATGGCTAAAAGGGGCAGAGGTAGTACTAAGACTTATTATCTTCGAAGCCATTTGGAGATAAGCAAGAGCTTCATGCTCATGAGCTTCACTTTACTAATGGCTCATCTCTGCTTACTAAAACAATAAAATAAACAAAAATAACTAGACAGAGTAACATACATTTCATTCCAAATTCCTGGAATGAAATGTGAGGTATGACAGTGAGTTTAGATCTTATTCAAGGAAGAGATGCACTGTAAAGGTGACCTTTCAGAGAAGTTCCTGGATTTGTTACTTAGATATTGGAAATAATTATAATGATAAGATTTCAAGTAGGATTATTGGGATGGTGTTACTATTGCTTAAACACTGGCCTGCTATACAAGAGATCAGCATTTTAAACCCACCTGCCATTTTGTGATAGAAAGATGGGGTTTTCTGCTCCCATAGAGATTTAGTGTCAGAAACCCTATACAGGGTCTTTATGAGTCAGAATCAGCTTGATGGCAGTGAAATTAGTTTAGTTGGGTTTTGTTGTTGTTGTTGTTGTTTTTGCTAGGTGAAACAACACCAGGAATACTGGGCCTGAGAGTTATGTTAGAGTATCTGGATTTTTTGGAAGCCTACATATCACACTGTGATAAATTCTGCCTGCTTCTCTTAAATCATGCCAACCATGATGCCCAACACACAGTTTAATATAGGAATCTACCAAGAAAACTTAGTCTCCCTCGTCTATGCTTTGAAGGGTAAAGTTGATGAAGAGAGATGGATCCACTAAATGGAAGGATGGATACTGGAAGAAAGTCTGATCATAGGTAAGGTTTAGGCCAGATAAGTTCAGGGCTATTATTCCTTAATATGTTATTGTTATTATTCATAAACAAAATAGTGACACGATTCTAAATAGGTGATCCAGAAGAACAGAATAATGTTCTCAAAGGGATAGCATGACACCTGGGGCAGGTACATTGAAGCAGGAAAAGAATATATTGCTGCACAGACTTTGCCCATTTGTTATCACAGACAGGAAAAACTCTATAAGAACATTCCAGAACCTTTAAGCACAAGTTTCTTTCTCTTCTGTTGAAACTGAAATAACAGACAAAATGATAGTTATCCAAGTAAGTTATTAATGAATCAATTCTCTTAATCAATGACCATAAAAAATATGTGTTAAAATGTCACAATTCATCAAGTACTGAGCTGAGTGCTGGATAGAAAAACAAGAATAAAACAGATTACATACCCTGAGATAGCACAGTTTTGTTGGGGATATTGTTACATTATACCAAGTGGTACTTTTCCTTGCAAAGTATTAAAAAATAAGTTAAATTTGAGTTTTTAACGTAAAATTTAGGAGGCAATCCCTAAATGAATAATATAAAATTGAATTCATGAAAGACTCTTAATGTAATTTGTGACATTAGGTGTATTATAAACTAACTAACATGGAACATACAATGCTAATTACAACTTGGGATCATTGGTGAACCTGGTTTAGTTTGTTTTTTTATCCTTTATTTTTAATGAGTTCAAGATTTACAAGTCCATATTAACTCATATAAATATTTTTTGAATAGTAATAATAACAACACATTTCAATGCATGCCATCACATTCTAGTCTGTTACACTCTTTTCCATTTTGTTCTATTTCAAGTTGTTCATCCAGGTTACGACTCAGCCAATTTAATGATACAATAATATGTCACAATCTACATCTCTAAGACTTACTATCTTTGATGCTATATCATGAAACTGGCCTTGGGTAACTTACATAATTCCAAATATCTTGGTATAAAAGGATTTATTTCACAGAAAAAAATACAAGAAGATTAAAGATCAGAATTCCAGAGATGTAGGGGGTCTCTCTTTAAAGTTTTTTTCTCTTATCGACCCATCAGTAAACTAAAATTCCCTGTCATGAGCAAAGATTATACTCAAGGATTGTAGGTTAGATAAGAAGAATAACAATATGAAGACCCCAGCTGGATCCATTACCAATTAGCAATACAAATACTCTATTGTAAATTGTGTCATATCCTTTTGAAGATGTGGTAAACAACACACAATCTTTGAGCAGCATAGCTGTATTCTTACAGTATACTTAACATTGAATAGCTATGCACTTCACTATAGCAAGTTACCATCAGAACTAGGCTTTTCTTCCCATAGTAGGCTACACTAGGCATCTCTAAAACTCCAAACCATTACTAACCATTACATGTAATGCCTACTGAATTGTTATAATTCACTATTTATTTCCTAATATTTCATGTTTTCATATATGCTGTCCATCCCCACATAGAGTTCTGGTAGCGCAAACCCACTAGTTGTTTCTCAGAAACCCGATACAGGGTTGCCATGTATTAGACTCAGTTGAAGGCCTTTTACAGCAACAACCCACCACTAGTCTGTCAGTTTGTTGAACTGTGGTGGTTTGTATGTTGCTTTGATGCTGGAAGCTATACCACCAGAATTTTGAATGCTTTGAGATTCAGTCATGGTGGACAGGTTTCAGCTGAGTTTCCAAACTAAAACAGACTTAGAAGAAGGAGAGGTGGACAACTATAAGAATGTGTAGCCACTGAAAACCTTATGAATAACAATGAAACATTATCAGCATCAGAATATCAAATATTAAAAATTGGTGAATTGCATCAGAATGTGGCACTGTTGATTAATGCGCTGGACTGCAAAGTCCATTTGAACCACAAGGTTGGTGGTCCAAGCTTACCAGCTGCTCCTCAGAAACCTTATACAGGGTCCCTGTGGGTCAGAACCAAGTAGATGGCACATGACAACAATAATTGTCAGATATAGTGCCACAAGAGGAGTCTCTCAGGTTGGAAGACACTCAAAATATTACTGAGGAAGAGCTGCCTCCTCAAAGTAGAGTTGACCATGATGACATAAATGGAGTAAATTATTCAGGAGTTTCATTTACTCATGGGACACAACTCAAAATGAGGACACACAGCTGCAAACATCCATTAAAAAAATAAAACATAGAACATATGAAGTATGAATTTAGGAGCATTGGAAGTTGTTGAAAATGAAATGGAACACATAAACATAGACATCTTAGGCATTAGTGAGCTGAAATGGACAGTAACTGGCCATTTTGAATCTGACAATCCCATGGTTTACTTTGCTGGGTGTGACAAATTTAAGGGGAATGGCACCACATTATTCATCAAAAGTAACATTTCAACATCTGTCTTGAAGTATAAAGTTGTCTGTGATAGGCTAATATCCATATGCCTGCATTTCAAATTTATGACACCAACTACTAAAGCCAGTGATGACAAAACTAAAGAATTCTATGAACCTCTTCAGTCTGAAATAGATTAAACATGCAATAAGACACATTTGTGCTCATTCTAAAGAGAGGTAACACAATGGGATGTGGAAACACATTGGACAATATGATTAATATCACATGGAAATAAAATTTTTGCTAAAGATAATTTGAAAACTGTCACACTAGCATCTTGACAGGGAAGTGCCAGAGTATCAAGCCAGGTTCAAACGAGGATATGGAACAAGGGATGTCATAGCTGACATCAGATGGAGCTTGCCTGAGAGTAAGCAATATCAGAAAGAAATTTACCTGTGCTTTACTGACTATGCAAAAGCTTTCAACTGTGTGGATCATGGCAAGATATGGACAACATTTCAGAGAATAAGTATTATGGAACATTTAAATGTGTTTATGAGGAACCTGTACATACACCAACAGGCATTTGTTAGACTTTCGTTTACTGATGGGACATAAATGAACAAGAGGCCATTGAATTCTTTAAAATCAGGAAAGGTGTATGCCAGGGTTATATTCTTCAGCCAAATTTATTAAATTTGTATGCTGAGCAAATAATCCAAGAACTTGGATAATATGAAGAAAAAGGTGGCATCAGGATAACAGGAAGCCTAATTAATAGCGTTGATCTGCAGGTTATACAACCTTGCTTGCTGAAAGCAAAGAAGACTTAAAATACTTACTGATGAAGATTAAAGACTACAGCCTTTGGTATGGGTTGCAAGTCAATTGTAAAGAAAACAAAAATCGGTACCACTGGAGCAATAAATAACATCATGATAAGTGGAGAAAAGATTAAAGTTGTCAATGAGATAATTTTGCTTGGATCCACCAGCAACACTCATGGAATTGTTGTTGTTATTATGTGCCCTTGAGTCAGTACTGACCCATAGCAACCCTATACACAACAGAATGAAACACTGTCTGGTCCTGGGCCAACCTCAGAATTGTTGCCACGCTTAAGCCCATTGATGCTGCCACTTTGTCAATCCATCTTGCTGGGGTAAGAAGGGGCATTGTCTTCATCTTTTTCTCTGACCCTCCACTTTATCAAACAGAATATCCTTTTCTAGTGAATGGTCCCTCCTGGCAATATGTCTGAAGTATGAGAGATGAAGTTTGACCATCCTGGCCTCCAAGGAGCACTATGGTTGCACTTCTTACAACACAGATCTGTTGGTTCTATTGCCAGTCTGTGGCACTTCCAATATTCTCCTCCAACACCATAACTCAAAAGCATCAATTCTTCTATGGTTTTCCTTATTCACTGTCCAGCTTTCGCATACATATGAGGTTATTGAAAATACCATGGCTTGGGTCAGGCGTACCTTAGTCCTCAAGCAGACATCTTTGATCTTCAACACTTTAAAAAGGTCTTGTGCAGCAGATTTGCCTAATGAAATACGTTGTTTGATTTTTTGACTACTGCTTCCATGAATGTTGATAGTTGATCCAAGAAGAATGAAGTCTTTGACAACTTCAATCTTTTCTCCATTGATAAGAATATTGCTTAATGGTCCAGTGGTGAAATTTTTTGTTTTCTTTATATTGAGATACAATCTATACCAAAGGCTGTGGTGTTGTTCATTAGTAAGTATTTTAAGTCCTCTTCACTTTCAGCAAGTAAGGTTGTATCATCTGCATATCGCAGGTTGTTAATGAGTGTTCCTCCAATCCTGATGCCACGTTTTTCTTCATAGAAACCAGCTTCTCAGATTATTTGCTCAGCATACAGGTTAAATAAGTATGGTGAAAGAATATAACCCTGTAGCACACCTTTCTTAATTTTAAACCATTCAGTGTTCCCATGTTCTGTTAGAACAATTGCCTCTTGGTCCATGTACAGATTCCTCATGAGCATAACTAAATGTTCTGGAATACTTATACTTCGCAATGTTGTCCATAGCTTGTCATGATCCACAGAATCAAAAACCTTTGCATAGTCAATAAAACACAGGTAAACATCTTTCTGATATTCTGTTTTCATCCAAGATCCATCGGACATCCGCAATGATATCACTCTTCTGAATCTGGCTTGAACCTCTGTAAGTTCTTGCAGCTGTTTCTAAATTACCTTTAGTAAAACTTTACTCACATGGGATATCAAAGAGATTGTTTGATGATTTCTGCATTCCATTGGGTCACCTCTCTTTGGAATGGGCACAAATACAGATCTCTTCCAATCAGTCATCCAGATAGTTGTCTTCTAAGATTCTTGGCATAGTCATGGAATTAGCAGTCAAGAAATCAAACAATGTATTGCATTAGACAAATCAGCTGTACATGATCTCTTTAAGATGTTCAAGAGCAAAGATGTCAGTTTGAGGACTATAGTGCTCTTGACCCAAGCTATAATATTTGCAGTAGCCTCATAGGCATGTGAAGGCTAGACAAGGAATAAGAAAGATTGTAGAAAAATCGATAAATTTGAGTTTTTTATTGGAGAAGAATATTAAAAGTACCATGGACTGAAAGAAGAAAAAAAAAATCTGTTTTGGAAGAAATAAAACCAGAATGCTCCTTAGAAGGCAATATGGCCAGACTTCATCTGTCATATTTCAAACATACTATCAGCAGTCCCTGGAGATGGATGTTATGCTTGGTAAAGTAGAGAGACAGTGAAAAAGAGGGAGAGCCCAAGGAAATGGGCTGGACAGTGGCAAAACAAACCAACTAACAAACAACCAGTTTCAATCACAGGAGCGATTGTAAAGATGGCTCAGGATGAGGAGATGTTTCATTTTGTTGTATTTTGGGTTTCTTTGGCTTGGAACTTTTCCAATGGCACCTAACAGCAACAACAGCAAATGTCATGATAAATTCTTTAAAGATAAGAAATTTATTTTATAATCCCTTCCCCATTATACTGGTGTTTACAAGGAGATGTCCAGAAATATTTGAGCATTAACTGAGCAACATCTGACTTGTGCACTTCCACTAAACTGATAGCCAGGCCAACTAAAATGATGTTTTGCAGAGATTCTCTCTGTCCCAAGCCCTTATAATCAACTAGTTACTTAAAATTACCTGTTGGGATAGTTACTCTCATGATAAGGTCCAAGTATACTGCTGCCTCTGTTTTTAGTTAGTTTTAAATTTTCTGTTTACCTAGTTAAACCTTCACATCGTTCAGATTTCAAGTTAAAATCACAGCCTCATAAAAACTTTCTAACTTTAGTGACTAAGTCACATCTCAAACTTAATTTCATTAATTAGCTATGAACCTCTTGGTCTCAGCACTTGTCAAAATTCCAGTTTTATAGTGTTTAAAAGTAGGATTTCAGGATTAATGTCTATATCCTCCACTCAACTCTTAGCTTTGTTGTTAAGTGCTAAGAGTTGAGTCAACTTCTACTCCTAATGACCCTGTACAGGGCTTCTGAGCCTATAAAACTTTATGGGAACAGAGAGCCTTATCTTTCTTCCATGACATGACTGGTAGATTCTAACTACAGGTAGACAGCCCAGCTCATAATCCACTACACTACCAGAGCTCCTTATTCTTAGTTTTCAGAAAGTAGAAATTACATTTATTGGTGCTAAGCATTGAATGCTCACTGTTCACAATCACATATTCTGTAACAGATCCAGGAACATGTTAGGTATCCAGTATATATTTGATAAATTAGTTACATACATTTAACTATATTTATGGAAAGTAGAGAAAAAGTATAAATCCTCAATGTGAAAAATGTAACTACATGCTACATTACATTGCAAAAGATTATTAAAATCCTAAAATATTTCTACTCTGACAAGGTTGACTGCTACAGTTGACCTATTTCTGGTTCTTAATGGCATAAACAAGAACTTTTAGACACCAAATAGCCAGGATTATTACTGCATGGATTGTATTCTTTTTTATACATACATTCAAATTTTATTTGTAACAGAATTCAGAGAGAAAAGGATAAAAAAAAAAAAAAACCCGGATATATTGGCATGTAAATTGTTTAACAATTTTCAAAGATAAAGTAACCAAGAAGAACTGTTATTAACTTATTTTAACAGGATGTGAGTTCTTACTCTTACTTGGTAAAACATACAAAGATTGGAAAAAAATACATTAATGATTATCATTTTTTTTTCAAATTAATCAATTATTTTTTCTGCCACAAAAAAATGTCTCAGATATTCAGGAATGTTTGAATGTGGTGCTGTAGGATAATCATTCCACCCCAAGGTTGGTTTGAACTGCAAAATCAGCAGTTCAAACTCACCAGCCACTCCTCAGAAACCATATACAGGGTCACTATGGGCCAAAATTGATTCAACAGCACTTAATACAGAACCACACTTGTACTCCATCCCTAGAATGTCATTATTAAGTGCTGTTGAATTGGTTCTGACTCGTAGCGACAGGGTTTCCAAGGGTTCCCTACTGGGTTTTAACCACTGTCCTTTCAGTTCAAACCAACCCCAGGACTGTATATGTGTATGTATGTATGTGTATATATATGTGTGTATGTGTATGTATATGTATATATATATGTGTGTGTGTGTTTGTATATACATACATATACATACATATACACATATATAGATATATGTGTGTATATATATGTGTATGTATATATATATATGTATAT